>NW_027507788.1:137645154-138233394 GCF_037356315.1 Lithobates pipiens | reverse complement strand
AAAAAAGAGAGAGCTGTGGTGTAACTTGTTTAGAATGAAATAAGAAAATTTAGTTTAGTGCCTGTGAATACTTGCTGTACCAACAAGTACTCAAAAGTATCAAAGGTTTATTTGTTAGTGCTGTACTGATCTGGCTGATACACTGTTCTCCCTCTCACAAAAAGAAAAGGGGATGACACTAAAGCTAGCCATATGCTTTGTTGTGTGGTTTTTTTTTTTTTTCCTTCATCCATAAACAAATTGGTTGAAGACATGCCCTCCTCCTGGGACATTACATTTTGCCAGCGGCACCAGCACTAATCAGCGGCTGCAGCTGTAAAGCTCAATTTACACTTTTATGACTCCAAAGTCGTACAACTTTGGGAGTGCAACTTTTGGATCGGTGCGACTTGGATGTGAACTTGTTGACCCCACTGTTGCACGTAAAACATTCATTACGACTTTCATGCAATTTTTGAGGTTAATATTGAAGTCTATGCCCTCAAGTTGCATGAAAGTCAGAGCAAAATAGTACATGAACTACTCTGAACCTATATGAATGGTGATCATTGGAAAACTATGACTTGTAATGCGACTTTAATGTCCAAATTTGCACAAGTGTAAATTGGGTGTAATAGAAGGAAAATATTGGCTTGGGAAAGAACTAGTTAAGGCTGATTATGGAAAAGTAAGGGTTAATAATTTTATAACTAGGAACAGTTTTTTTTTTTTTTTTGGCCAAGTTCCTTTTTAATACCCTAAATTATTCAATGCCGTCTTTATTACTTTCTCAAATTCACAAAAGTAGCTAGGATAAATTATCCTCCTGGATAATCAAATCCGATTACAAAATGGTACCAGAGCTGTAATGTCACGTTAAAATGACATAACGTCCCACGAGTGAACATCAAAACTGATATTTTGTTGAGTGAATCACTTTGGTGTTTCGTTATAGTTATAGTACGGCTACCAAGTCAAGTCCACCAGAGTAGGAAGATTTCAATGAAAAGAGGACACAGCAGCACACGGGACATATCTCACTGGAAGCAAGTAGTGTCCCTTGTGCTGAGTTTTCTTTTTCTTTTTTTTTTTTTTTTTGGTAATTTTCTAATATGCTCTTATGGTTGTGTATTGCAGAATTCACATCTTTCTTTGTTCTCTGGTGATGTAACCTCTCTGTTTTAAAAAATGTATTTTTGTACCCAAGCTGTTTAAACATGGAGAGAGGAAGGAAGTGCAGGAGTTAAATAGGTCTTCATAGCGCATTTCCCTTTCGGCCCGAGTGATTCAGCAGCCCATAGCAGAATATCTTCACAATGGGAGCTCAGGGAGTATATAAGCTACAGAAAATCACATTTTTTTTTTCTTTTCTGTATAGTCATGGTGGCCAAAAAAGGCAAGATCTAGGTCTTATTCCTCACTAATAATGTCCAGATGTTGACTTCTTCAGTGTTTATATATGTATACATTTTCATTAATAACTGGTAGGCTCTGGCTGTAGGGGTGATGCATTGTTTCCCAGGCTCCAAATCCCTTTTCTACCCCATCTCCCTTAACTGATAGTAGAACTGCATGATTCTGCCCAAAATGAGAATCATGATTTTTTTTTTTTTTTTTTTTGCCTAAAAAAATAAAAATATCACGATTCTTTCACGATTCTCAAGGGAAAAAGTCTTTCACATTATACAAAAAAAAAAATTGGCTAACTTTTTAATAGTTACAATTTTTTTTTCATTAAAGTGTACTTTTTTCCCCAAAAAATTGCATTTGAACAAACTGCTGCGCAAATACAGTGTGGCATAAAATATTGCAACAACCACCATTTTTCTCTCTCTCTCTCTCTCTCTCTCTCTCTCTCTCTCTCTCTCTCTCTCTCTCTCTCTCTCTCTCTCTCTCTCTCTCTCTCTCTCTCTCTCTCTCTCTCTCTCTCTCTCTCTCTCTCTCTCTCTCTCTCTTCTCTCTCTCTCTCTCTCTCTCTCTCTCTCTCTCTCTCTCTCTCTCTCTCTCTCTCTCTCTCTCTCTCTCTCTCTCTCTCTCTCTCTCTCTCTCTCTCTCTCTCTCTCTCTCTCTCTCTCTCTCTCTCTCTCAGAATAAAATGGTGGTTGTTGCGATATTATGTTCCAAGTAATTTTCGAGCAAAAAAAAAAAAATGATTTTAACTTGAAACCACAAATTGCATAAAAAGGTTTAAGTGGTTAGACTTCCCTCATTTACACAACAAAGTGTATTCCTTTGATCTAAAGGACAAATTGTTACAATGTTTATACTTAAGTTCCACTGCTAAAGAATGTTGTGATTCTTGGCAGACTGCCTGCCTGTTTGTTTGTTTTTTTTTCCTTTCTTTTGGTGGCTGTCAGCTTTAGTAGAGCAGAGAGAATTCTCTGCATAGACAGAGAATTGGGAAATACTTTGTCAAGTTCGCAACGGGGAAAAAAAATTGTGATTACGATTCTTAATGATTAATCGTGCAGCTCTACTTGATAGGTTTATAAAATTCTGCCACAAGTTCACTGTGTCTAGCGTGGGGACACATTGGGTGCCTTCTGCTGCCGTTTTGCTCTTGCTGGGCTTCTAACATATCCCTCAGTCTTTAAGGGGAGTGGGCTTCCTCCAAATAAATCTGCCCTTTAACCACTTGCCGACCGCCGCACTAATATTTCGTTGGCAGAATGGCACGGACAGGCAAATGGGCGTACAGGTACGTCCCTTTAGATTTGCCACCACGTGGACACACGCGGGACCCTGCCGCTAGCTCCGTGAGTGTGATCGTGGGTCCCGCGGACATCGAATACCCGCAATCGTCTCACGGAGAGGAAGAACAGGAAAATGCTGATGTAAACAAGCATTTCCCCATTTTGCCTAGTGACACTGATGCTGATCACAGCTCCCTGTGATCGGGATCAGTGTCATGTCACACATAGCTGGCAGATGACAGGTCCTGTCCGCTTCCCTGTGCAGAGCGCATACGGACACAGTCCTGCTCTTCTCTATGGGGAAATCAGATGGAAATGGACCGCCTGTTCATCTGATCCGCCAGATGAATGGAAAATGCAGCCATCATCCATCTGGATTTTGTGGACAGGATCAGATAGCGGCAGTTGTCAGCATCCGCTGACATCAGCCGCTTTATAGGGGAAACTGCAAGGTCCGATCAGGTCCGCCTGAAAAACTGATGGGCGGACCTGATCGGACAGCCCATGTGAAAGGGCCCAAACGTAAACACTTTAGGGCCAACTTGGCTTTCTGGGCCAACTTTCTGGTGAGTGGTCCACCAACTTCCTCCACACAAGTCCTGGTTCGCACCTATGCATTTTTCAGTAATGAACTACAGTCCATTTCATATGGGTTTTCTAGGGGACACCTTCACTTCTATGCGTTTTCAGCCACTGTGTTTTTGGGCAGGGTCAGGGACTTTTTTTAAAGCAGCAAGGTGCAGTTTTGTTTCAATAGACTTCAATGGACACACTGAAGAAACTCATGATAACAACAAAAACATCTCCCCTTTAAAAAAGAAAAAGCAAAAATGGCGCAAAAAGCAAAAATGCGCCAAAAATGCAGAAATAGATCAAAAGCATAAAAAACGCAAAATGCGTGAAAAAATTGTTGAAAACACACCATAATGCAGAAATAGATCAAAAGCAAACTGCATAGGTGGGAACACCGCCTAAATAAAGATAGTCACTTGCTCTAGCACCTTGGCCAGGTGTATTCTTTGAAAAAAGATGTTTCTTTGAGGGGGCACAATTTCCTTAAGCAGTGGTTGGCCAATCGTGGAAGTCTAGGGCAAGTTTCTCTAACTTGCCTGAAGTGTTAATTTTGTTGACTAAAATATTTTCATTGATGAAATTGACACTATTTTAGTTGACTGAACTGCAACTGAAATGAAAACAATTAAGATGACCAAAATATGACTAAAACTAAAATGGCATATTAACCGCTTAAGGACCCCCTATGGACATATACTGCAACAGGGCGGTCCTTAAGCGGGAAATCGTGTACCTGTACATGATTGTTGTCCTTGAATCAAGGGCGTGCTCACGCACCACCGGAGCCCCGCTTCCGCTGTGATTGGCTCCCACTGTGTCCAATCTGGCAGAAATTTAAACAAGGCAGATCGCAGTTCACCGTGCTAGTAAGGAAGACAGATCTTCCTTATAGGGTTAAGCAGGAACACGGATCTCTGTCTTCCTTCAGGTAAACTATCCTCCACTCAGTAAGAAAACACTCGCAGGGAACACAGTTAACCCCTTGATCGCCCCTGTTAACCCCTTCCCTGTCAATGTCATTAGTGCAATGACGGTGTTTTTTTTTTTTTTAAGCACTGATCACTGTATTGGTGTCACTGGTCCCCAAAAAGCATCACTTGGTGTCAGTTAAAAAAAAAAAATAGAGTCCATAAATGTATCCCCTAGTTTGGTTTTGCACAAAAGTTATAGCATCTACAATCAATATGCGCTTATTGAGATTTTTTTCTTTTTTTTTTTTTACCAAAAACATGTAGAATACATATTGGCCTAAATTGATGAAGAAATTATTTTTTACTTGGTGTTTTAAAAAAATAACTTGGTTTCCACCCTCGGTGGCAGTTGGCAGGTCATGTTCGGGGGCTTCTCATAGAAAATCGGTTTTCTGATCCAGTTGTGATTTACATGGGTGCTTTTAGGTACATCTGATTAGTTGGATATTGTGCCATTTAACCTCCTTTTTGAAGCATTCAGAACCAATTTGATGCAGCTACAATGTGTATGTGTAAATGATGAAAGTGGCTGCAGAGGGAACACATTGCTAGAACTTTGCAGAGATAATGTGATAAACACTTACCAGTGTCTGCCACGCTTGATGCGTTTCAGCTGCTCTCCTTCATGGCTTTATCTTCCTGTGCTGTGATGTTTTTAAATGGTACAGGAGCTATGAATGGAAGTATGTGGCTCCACAGATGCGTTGCAAGGAATGTATAATTTTTTTTTTTTTTTTAAATAAAATCGGATTACTTTTACTTAAATGCCTATCTATATAAAAGCCTTGTTTTAGTGGATCATTTGGAACTGTACTGGATGTAAATGAGGGCAGACCTAATTATTCATCGTATATAGGTATAGATTTCAGGTTTGCAGTGCTCACAATGGCTGTACTTTATTGGGTCCTTACATAATGAAAGTCTGATTCAGATTTCTCATTGAAAACCATGCACTCCCTTCATGGTCTTATTTGTTGAAAATGTAAAACTGACATATGCCTATAGTTTCTTTTGTTTAGCCTGCATGCTGAGCAAAAGAAATCTAGCAGATTCCTCCATCCATGCTACAGCGAGGTTGGACTGATCTGCACTGCCCGGCTATTGTAGTCTGACGGCCAATGCCACCAGCCAATACCCAAACAGTGCCTGCATCTGATTTGAACACAGATGCTGTTTGGGCAACAATTTTCCAACAGGCTTCTTTGGCAAAACTCCATTGAACAATAGATTTTAGTCAAATTGAGTGGTGCCGGCAGAGTTATGCACTGCTTGACTTTAGGTTGAACCAGATTGTCCGAAAACGAAGTTGTGTATGCCCAGCTCTGAAGTATGCTTAAAAGGCCACGTATCTTTACTGGACTCCCATCCCTCTAAATGTGTATTTCTAATTGGTAATCCTTACCCGTAACCCTAGTTTTTTTTTTTTTAGATCATTGATGTGCAGCCTACCAGGCACCGAACAGCCACTTCGGCTAAATCTTTTGGGTTCCTTCTGCACATAGCCCACATTCATTTTAGTGTAAATCCATGCCTGACATGGACAGCATTCAGACTTTCCATTCAAGTACACGAAGAGAGGGAGAGCCACCATATGCTCTCCTTAATGGCTAATCAAGACGCATCCATATTTTTACAGTAACAACAAGTAGTTTTAATCACCCAGGAGTTTACAAGTTAGGGCCCTTTTACATGGGCGGTCCAATCAAGTCCACCTGTCAGTTTTTCAGGTGGACCTGATCGAAACCCTCAAGTCTCCCCTATGGAGCGATGAATGTGAGCGGACATATGTCTGCTGACGGCTGCCGCCATCTGATCCTGCTCACAAAAAAGCAGACGGATGGTGGGTCCTATTTTCCATCCGTCCGTTTTCCCCATAGAGGAGAGCGTGACTGTGTCCATGTCCGCTCTGTACAGTGGAGTGGGCATGGGCCTGTCATCCGCCTGCTCAGCGGGGATTTGCCACTTTCAGATGGGCATTCCATTTTTTTCATCATTTCAGTCATGTTTTTCAGCAGTTTTTATATCCATTTTTCTTACAACCATTACCAATGCAAAAACGTACCGTTTGTCTGTTTTTTACATCTGTTTTTCATCCGTTCCATTTTTTAAATGGAAGAAAAGTAGGGCTTTCTTCTGTTTCAAAACAGATGTTAACGGAGGCGAATGTCAGCTGATAACCATCCACTGACATGCACTTGCCCATAGAAATACAACAGTATCCATTTTTCATCCGTCCATGAATGGATGAAAAACAGACAAATGGAACGCCCCGTGTGAAAGGGGCCTTAGTATTCCATTCAAGATCGCCTCCATTCAGTCTTGGAGCTACTGTGTTTTATGGAATCGGCAAACATTGAAAGCAATAGAAAAGAATAAAAAATTGCACATTTTGGTAAGGTTTTTAGGCAAGCTGCCTACCTGGTTCCTGGAGTTTCTTTCTTTTTTTAATTCCTCAACTAACTTCATAGATTAATTTGAATATTTCATGAAGAGGTCTTACTGCAATGTTCTAGATTTTTTTTTTTTTCTGCCAGTGTGTTATTCTTACCAAGCTTTTCCTCCTATAGTAGAACAACTAATGTAATGTGTGAAGATTCTCTTATAGTGGCCTAGATGGGATTCAGTCTGGTGATCATGGTACAGTCATCAATAACAGAGGTCCCCTAGAATCCATTGGGTTATGCTGCCAGCGCCACCGGCTGTAAGAATACCTGAATATTTACGGCATCTTACTGAATACAAAAGCTATTTGGGCAACCATTTTCTGACAGGCTTTTTCCACAAGTCGATCGAACCATTATCAGGCTTTCACTATACTTGGTAATGTGAAATAAAGCTAAACACTAACGTTGGGTGTGAGAACCCTCCTACAGTGGCCTCAATAGAAATCTGGTAACTACGGTGCAGTGATCTATCACTGGGTCCTTTTAGAATCTATTGGGTTTTACAGTATAACCCAATAGATTCAAGGTGGTTATACAGCCTTCGAAACTACTAGCCCAAAACGAATATCGGTGCCTAGTAAAATGACCCTGTTTTAAAAATGATCCCCGTCTATTCTGCTCTTCCCTACCCTCACATTCTTAACTGCCTTACATAGTTGAAATAGTGATCATTTATAGTTGTGTTTTTTTTTGTTTTTTTACTGAAGACCAGCAGTAATGTTGTTTGACTTGCTTTGTTTTTGAACCAGGTTTATAACTTAAAAAAAGGATAAACGTATTTTCAGACATTTTAGCTTTGAAATACTGCCTCCAGCTTGAATTGAATCCATAAACCCGCATTAAATTAAAACTGCTGGGGAAATAGGCCCATCTGTTAGAAAGACTGCACGATTTTGCTGGGAAGGGAATTATTTCTCAATTCTGGGAAGAGAGCAAAAGGGGACCAGGGTCTTGTCTGAAGTTGTAATTCATGAGCCAAACCCAGACAGAAGGCGCTTTGTTCCTTATTCAAGTGTCAGATGCTGAGCTCCAGCCAGGATCTGTTACATGTTTAGGTTTGAGGCTTGGGGTTTTTTTTTATTGTAAAGCTACTTTAAACCTAGGACATAGATACCGATACATATTCGATGCAGATTATTATGAGTAATTCTGATAACTGGCATTCCATTTGGAAGGCCTTGTTTTAAGAGGAAAGGGAGGAAGGACTCCCACTATGCCAAAGCTTTGGGTTAAGAGGTATAAAGATTTGAATTCGTGATTCAGCTATTTTGTTTTTATCCGAGTAAATTCTGTTAGTTATTTAAAGTGATTGTAGAGTCACTGAGAAAATTGCTGGTTTGCCCTCTGGTATGGCAAGATAATACAGTACAGTGTGTTTTTTTTTTTTTTATTATTATTATGCAGCTAAATACCTTATTTCACAGGGCGGCTGTACGGTCATGTGACCTCCCGCCGCTCTCCTAAAAAGAGAGTAACTGAGATTCCCCTAAGACTTCAGCTGGGAGGTCTTGCTTTATATATCTATATCTTGCTAGAACAGAGGGGATACCAGTAATTATGCTTAGTGACTTTACAGCCACAGCACAATAGTGTCAGGAGGAGAGGGATGGAGAGGAGATGGCTTACACAGAGACTGCTGAGCTGACAGGCAGGCAGAGAGGGAGTGACTGTGGGATGACAGAGGCACGTAAACTGACCATGGATCACTGGCCATGATTACGGTGGTCAGTACACCTGGGGTGGGGGGGCACACAGGAACAGGCAGGATCAACCAGGTATTTTACAGCATAGAGACGAATTACACTGCAGAAGCACTATGCTGTACAGCAGTGGTCGGCAACCTACGGGCCACAAGCGGCCCGCCACCGCTAAATGTCCGGCCCATCAGTGTACGTGATGAATTCACGTGCACCCGGTCCACAAACGTTTTAACCCCCTTCACGCCGACCTGTACCTGGTACTGTTTTTTTTTTTTTTTTTTTTTTAGAGCCACCAGTTGGCTTTTCTTTGGATAACAACCGATGTGGCTAAGAAGCCACTCAGCTCACCCACCCCCTTCCTTGGCTCACCCCGGCTCTCCAGTCCCACCAGGGGGCCTGAGAGACCAGCCGGGATGCCCGCCAGCTGGCCAGAGACCCAAACCAAGTCGGAAACAAGTTTGATCGGGTCTCGGATCTAGTAACCCGGAAGCAATGTCATGACATTGCTTCTGGTTTACAGAAGACCTAAAGCCGCCAAATAAAAATAAATAAATTACATTGCTTTTAAGTGCAAAGGAGGGATTTGAGATCTTATAGATCCCTCCCCCATAAAGAGTACCTATTAATGCCTATTACTGTCACAAGGAATGTTTACATTTACTGATACTGATGTTTACATTCCTTATGACCGCAATAAAAGTGATCAAAAATGTATTTTTTCAATGGGACAGTATAAAAAGAAAAAAGGAAAAAATAATAATAATTTAAAGTGCTCCATCCCACTGTACTTACACAGCTGGGGGCTTTGTAATGTAATATGGTCCAGAGGTATAGAGGCTGTGTAATGTAAAGGGGGCCAGAGGTGCAGGGGCTGTGTAAGGTTATCTTCATTTATTAGCAGGTGAATGCGGCCCTTAATGCATTCACATACACTGAATCCTTAAGTGGAAAAAGGATGCTGTCCCCTGCTGTACAGGGTCTTTTTTTTTGTTTGTTTTGTTTTTAGGGTTACAACCACTTTAATCTGTTGGTCAAAAAACATTTTTTCATTAAATATCTGGTGGTGTCTGCAGCATGTGAGATGGAGTTTGAAGGATCTGACACAGATAGTATTATTTTAAAATTGGCATTATAAACTATCTATCAGTAACGTGCCCTAGTTGTGTTGCCCTCTCAATATGAATCTTGAGAGCTTGTGGGTCTTATGTTGTTTCTAAATGTGTATTCCATGTTCATGCATTATGCAGTGTGAGGTAGAAATATTAAGCATAAAGATTTTATTCTGAGATGTGCAACTTTTGGGTCAACAATGTTTTAGGTCTTGGGACCTTTAAAGGAGATCTCGGCATAAGTGACGGCATACACTTTTTTTTTTTTTCTTTTATAACCTCAACATAGCAATATAAATGATCATTCTTTTTTATGACAATCCAATATTAGCCTACTTATGAATCTCCTTTTCATGTTGTGTGTGAGACACAAGCAGTGCATAGTCACAACAAGGCATTGTAAATGTGTCACTGCATTCAGGGAACTAAATGTGTGGGGCTCTTGGAAAAGTATGTTTTAAAACTTCAACAATGTTTGAATATTAAAGGTAGGCTATGAAAAAAATTGAAACCTATTTGATGGGGTTCTGTAGAGCAGCGTTTTTTTTCAACCAGGGTGTCCAGGTTTCTTCTGGGGTGCCTTGACAAAATGTCTAAGCCCTTGTACACACGGTCGAACATTCCTACAACAAAATCCGTCAGATTTTGTCCGAAACTTGTGTTGCATACACACGGTCGGACAGAGTTGTCGGAAAATCCGATCGTACGTAACGTGATGACGTTATTTCATTACGACGGGACTACGTTCAGGTTAGTAGCCAATAGCTTTGGTCTAGGAATTTGATCTGAGCATGTGTGGCACTTTGTCCAAAGTCCGATCGGATCATGTTGTCGGAAAGTTTTATAGCCCAGCTCTAAAACTTTGTCCGTCTGATATTCTGACGAAAACAGTCTGATGGAGCCCACACACAGTCGGATTATCCGATGACACGGTCCGATCGGACATTTTACTTTGGAATGTCCAACCATGTGTATAAGGGCTCAGGCCCCATTCACACCTGAATGTAGCATTTTCAGGCGTGATTTTGCAGCATTTTTATCGCAATTTTGCAGCGTTTTTTGCTGTGATTTTGTCCAGGGCAAAAGGTCACCAATGTCAAAAGAAGAAAAACGCCCAAATCTGCCCGATTTGAGCGACAGAAAAGGGTCCAGAACTTGTTTGAGCTTCAGGCGTTTGGCTTCAGGGACATGAAGGGGAGATGTTAACCATCTCCATTGAGAATTTTTTCCCCTCCAGCATTTTGTAGCTTCAGGCTTCAAGCTACAAAACGCTCAGGTGTGAATGGGGGCTCAGTTCACATATGTCCGATTTGTGGTTTCCCTGCATTTTTTAAAATCAGTCGGGTGCAGTTTTGTCCACTGGTTTAGGTGCCAATTTTTTTTATTTTTTTTTTTTTAAACCGGACTGAAAAATACACAGGACTCTTTCAAAACAGACCACGGTTAGCCTGCAGATATGTGAACCAGCTTCATAGAGCAGGCTGCCAGTTCACAAAACTCGTCCAATTTGCATATATGTGAACTGACCCTAAAAGTTGTATAAAACCCAGTGGGTGGATCAAGCCTGCCTTTTAGTTACAGGTTTTCATTGTGCATCATTACAGCCTTCTACTTTCTGGCATCCAAACAACCAATTATGTCATTGGTTGATAAGAAGGATGTCGGCCGCCTGCATAGCATCCTTGTTTGTCCCTCTCCATCAGCACTGGGGTCACATTAGCTGAGTGAGGGAGTAGAAAAACTTTGAAATTACTAGTTAGTACCAGTCTGCAAAGGTGTATTTGCTTTGGAAGAATAAATCACCTCTAACGTTGGGTGTCCTACTTGTCTGAATGTTTGTGCATTAGGTAAAACTATTCATTTTGTTTTTTACGCCTTGAGATCGTCCAGAATATTAAAGGGTGTCTTGACTGAAAAAAGGTTGAGTAACACTGCTGTGGAGTTACTTGGTTCCTTATCAATAGCAAACCAATAAAAGGGCCCCCCGAAAAACCGCACGCCGATACTTTTGAAACACAATATAATAATTTAAAGTCTATTAAGGTTTTTCACATTTATCATTTATTGCTTTATTACATCCGTACTACAAAATGTTCTTGGAGTCCAACTTAACAGCTTGCATATGTTCTCCTATATTCCACTCTAGTTTGCGCCTCCTGATTCAATGCTTCCACTTACTATTAAACCAATAACTACATTTTCTGAAATATAGATCCAGTACACAAAATGGCAGCCTTCCTTGGTTCTGGAATATGTGGAAAAATATGTGGTTTTAAAGTGGCGCTATTAGAGTCTACAAAAATTTAAATGGAAGTTTCCTGTAACAGAAGAGCTAACCTAAGCACGGGCTCAGACTGAGAGCTTGTCCCATGCACCCATTGACTGCAAGCACTAAGTGGTGTGTTCTGGTGGGGTGTTGAAGTCCCAGTTCCCGTCCCTTTGTCAGTGTTTCTCTACATCCCCCCCCCCCCATTCAGCCCACTGGGTTTAATGAAAAAAAAAACTTCCTGTCTCCCAGGCTTAAAGGTGTTGCAAAGTCGGAAAGTTTTTTTTTATCTTGATGCATTCTATGCATTAAGATAAAAAACTTCTGTGTGCAGCAGTCCCCCTGGGCCCCCCTATTACTTACCAGAGCCCCATCTGTCCAGCAATGTCCACGAGTGTCTCGGCCTTCCGAGACTCTCCCTACTTATTGGCTGAGACAAAGCAGCGGTACCATTGGCTCCCGCTGCTGTTAGTCAGCTAGCTAGCCAATCTGGAGTTAGAGGTGGCAGGACCGGGCTGCTGCTCCGTGTTTGGTTGGATGCAGGGAGCTGTGACTCTACTCGGGTCAACAGGAGGGAAGGGCCAGGAGCATAGAAGAGGCACCCGAGAAGAGGAGGCTCTGGGCTGCCCTGTGCAAATCCAGTGAACAGGAAAGGTAAGTAATAACATGTTTGTTATTTTTATAGAAAGAAAACTAGACTTTACAATCGCTTTAAGACACTTCAGTATTCAATGCCTGTGGGAACATTGGACGCAAAGAGCTATGGCTCAATTCTTTGACCCATACATCAATACAGGACACTGTAGCAAGATGGGGGTCAAAGGATGGAACTGAATGGTGAAGAGGCTGATGATGCAAATAACACTGGAGTGGAGCAAAAGTAGGGGATATGGGATGCTGGAGATGTGAATATAACAGATCTGGTCTTTTTGAGGGAGCATACACCAGGTTATTTTAGATGACTAACGGGGTCCGGTTCAAAGGTTCAGTCAAATTTTTTTAAATGAGAATTCATGAGACTTTCCTGGATCTGTTGCCATTTTCCATTGCCTGCCTTGACTATGAATGTCTTGTACATGTCAAATAATTGCGGTCTCCATTTATGCCAATGGAAAATTCATCAGGTAGAGCATGATGCCCTTTCCAAGAATATGGCAAGCAAGGTAAAAATGTAAATAGTTTGAGCTGGATTATGCCAAGCAGTACAAGAAGCCAGCAGGTGTTGTTCAGTAAGGTAGGGCCATGAGCAATTAGAATATACGATATAGGATTGTGAAACTTAATAGTAAAATCAGTAGTTACTCAGTTCAATTGTTAGGCAAGCTGCACTGCTACTGAGATAAGATGGCTCAATATAGAGGAGTGGAATTCGGTGACTTGTCTTTTTACTACTGCTTAAAATAAAGTTTGCTAAATTTTGAATCATGTCATGTAAAGGAATTGTAGTGAGCGTCTTGTGGGGACTCTTTGTTCCTCCGGTTTCAAGACCTGTTTTTACTATCACCTCCGAGACCTCCTGCATTCCAGCTGGATGCCATGCACTCTGAACATATTTAAGTATGCGTGTCACATCAGATATTGTGTAAAACTGCTGGTGAGATTCTCTTTAGGAAGTTACAGCTGTGGCAATGGCAGTGATAAATGGGCTATTTCCAAGTGTCTGCTTTATATTCACGCTGGCTGGATATGGAGGCCACCTGTGCAGTTTTAAAGGGACATGAATGCTTGGAAATATGAAATATCCACTGGAATGTAACCTCCCTGTATATATATATTCAGTTCTGTTCTCTGCACAAAAAACACAAAAATCCCTGAGCATGGAGCAATTTTCTATATAGATTGTAAAAAAAATAAAAAACTGTTTGTGCCTGTCCTTATGCGTATCTAAACGCAGAACGAACGTGTAATAATTTACCAGCTTACCAGTCCTTTACAGACCAGAAGATTTTCTTGCTTAATGACCAGGCCATTTTCTGCGATACGGCACTGCTTCGCTTTAACTTGCACGGTTGTGCGATGCTGTACCCAAACAAAATTGATGTCCCTTTTTTTTCCTCCCAACAAATAGAGCTTTTTTTGGTGGTATTTGATCACCCTTGCATTTTTTTTTTGGTGCTATAAACAAAAAAAAAGCGCAACCATTTTGAAAAAACTTTTTTACTTTTTGCTATAATATCCCAAAACATGTTTTTAAAAAACAAATGTCTTCATCAGTTTAGGCCACTATATATTCTTCTACATATTTTTGGTAAAAAAAATTGCAATACGCGTAGATTTATATATATCGGGTCCCCCCGCCACGCCGCAGGCCTCTGGCAGCTCTTAAAGAGGACGATGTACCCATACGGTGATTCGTGGGAACGTGCCACTTTGCCAACGTATATCTGCGTCAGCTGGTCAACAAGTGGTAAACGCATGTATCGGGTCCATTCATTTTAACTTGGCAATTTTGACAGCAACAAACTTTGTGTTGTATGGTGACATTGCTAACTGTACAGTAAGGCTACATTCCTGGGATGCCTGGCCATTAGCTCTAATGCGCCACTCCCTAGCGGGTGCTTTTTGCCCATAAAAAAATAATTTTTAAATCCTGTTTTGCAGCACTTTCAAACTGCTTTTCAGGCACTTTGGAAGCGCTGCCAATTCATTGCAATGAGCAGGGCATTTTGGGAGCTCTAATAAATACAGCGCTCCCAACCCGCCCCGATGATGCTGCTTGCAGGGGTTTTCATAATGTCCCACAAGTGCACCACCCCAGTGGGAAAAGACACACTGCAATGAATGGGAAGCGCTTTTCAGAGGCTAGTTCTAGCGCTAAAGCACCTGAAAACTGCCTGTGAAAGTAGCCTAAGGTCCGGTTCACACTGAGGCAGCACGACTTACAGCGCTACTGCCTCAGGTGACCCAGATGCGACCGCTGCAGCGACTTGCAAAACGACTTCTGTATAGAAGTCAATGCAAGTCGCCCCCAAAGTCGTACAGGAACTTTTTTCTAAGTCGGAGAGACTTGTGTCGCTCTGATTAGAACAGTTCCATAGTACAGAGTGGGACGCTACGTGTCAGTCGGCTAAGTCGCCTGACAAGTCTTCCTAGTGTGAACCGACCCTTATTGTAGAGGTGCAGCATTGTCGTCCTGATTTGGACTACAAACACCTGTCCCTCTCCTCATCTTCATTATAGGTAGGGGTTGTAGCTCGCTGAAGAAATTTGAAAGGCTGGTGACGTTGTTTGAGGTTTCAGTGTAGTGCGGAAAGTGAGGAAGCTGGATTTCTGTCAAGATCAGCATGATGGTTTTTTTTTTTTTTTTTTTGGTAACTACAATATATTACATATTTGTTCTTGGGTTTAAATCTAATTTGAAGACTTTAATGTGGGTTACAATTAAAGCCCATGTTCTTTGATTTGGCAGGCATGAATTCTAACTGCAATGCTTGCTTTAAAAAGTATGTATACCTTTTTAAACTTTTTTCATTCTTGAATAGAGTAGAGAAGGGTACAACCTCTGTCCGTTTCCTTTTTGTTGTCTATTCCCTTGTTGAAATTTCCCTTCACTTCCTGCTCAAGGGAATAGAACAGAAAGTGGGAGGAAATGTATACAAAGTGAGGTTACTTCCTCTTTTAGTTGCCCTAGAATAAGTGTCCCACTTTTAAGATGTCACCTTTTATTCCTGTTCTGGGGACAACTGTAAAATTTTGAATAACTGATCATATTCTATTGACAATAGCCAACAGGACAAATAAGTTGGGCCTCCCCAGTCGGGTGGCAGGAAGCAATTAAACCAAGGCTCTGTTTACATCTGGACAGAGCAGAAACACGGACCAAGACTACTGCTTCTATCCGCGTTTCGGAAAAACGCACAACGTGCTTGTGGTGACATTATTTTTTAATGGCAGCCCAAATGCGGGTAGCACTCGCGTTTTGCTACACAACAAAATGTGTGAAAAGCTTGATGCAAAACACGCTTGGCATAATGGCAAACTTGGTACATGAGCTTCTTTATCGTGTTTTTTGGAGCACAAGAAGGCCCGTTCAAATGTTCCGCTCCACAAATGTGCAAAAAAAAAAAAAGCTTTAAGAACACGCTGTGGTAGCGTTGCATTGTGAATAGGGCCTAATAGGGCATAGAACGGTGTTGATGTGCAAAGTAACCCATAGCAGCCAATGAAATGGCAGTTTATTGTAGTTGGATTGTTAAGAGATGATGTTTTGGTTTGCAATGAACATTGTACTTTGTGCATCTTCATGGCTCTTACTCTGTAAGACTCTAGATGGTCTGTGTTGCAAGTTTTTTTTTTTTTTTTTTTTTCAGCTAAACTAAATCTGTATTTTTTTTTTTATTATTTAAAATTTTTAACTTGTTATAATTAGCCCTGATTCAAATAATTTATATTGTGTTTTTTCTTTTGCAGTTTTCACTACAAGATGCCTATACTCAAGCAGTCCAGCTCCCACTCAAAGAAGCGAACCCGAATAGATCGAGAGATGATCAGTGCCCCTTTAGGGGATTTCAGACACACTATGCATGTTGGTAGAGGTGGGGATGTGTTTGGAGATACATCTTTCCTCAGTAACCATGGCCCTGCCTCTCCTCCAGCTGCGGAAGTACCAACCTCTAAGAAGAATGGTGTAGTGAAACAAGCTGGAGAACACGATGATAATAAAACGGCTGACTCACTAAGTCAACTTTCTCAGTCCTCGGGAATAGGCTCCGGTGCAGGAAGCATTTCTTCTAGCCCTGTTAATCACGCACCATCGAAAGATGACAACGTTTGGAATAGCAGTAATTCTGGAGGTCACACAGATCAAGTAGATTGGCTTCCACTGGATTGTGGGCTAAAACATGCCGAGTCCATGTTGTCCTTCCATCTTGATCTTGGCCCATCCATTTTGGATGATGTTTTGGGTGTAATGGACAGAGATGCTCCCACTGATGACTGGAACAGTCCAGGTGACAAATGTGATTACAAATTTTCTGCAGAAAGCAGTAAGCTTACACAGCTGTCTTCCATCACAGAGTCCCAAGGAAGCCATTACAGTCTCTCCACCACACTGCCTATTACAAACCCTAGCTTGGATTATAATTCAAGTGTCCTCTCTAAAAACCTGGAAGGAAACCGATCAGCTTATGAAGGGGATAGTGAAGAAGAAAAACGTTCTATCTATGAAGGGATTCCTGACAGTCCAGCACAAAAAGAGAACAGTTTTCACACTAGTCACTGTGAAGAGCTTGATGATGACGAGGAAGAGGAGGAGGAGGATGAGGATGAAGTTGGTCAAGGATATACATTTGAAGAAGATCTTGATGATGAGATTGGCGTATAGGAATACAAACTATAATGCATAAACTCTATGGACTTACATGTTTCTTTGATGAACATGGTGGGGCACAGACCAACAGTTTCATATGGTATAGATGTTATACATTGGACTTTATACAGAAAATTTGACTTTTTAAAAAAAAAATCTGCCTATTCTAAAAGAATACACTATGTACAGAGGCATTTTTCATTTTACTTATTCCTCTTCTGAGAATTTAAGACTGTAACTTTTCACAACAGTAAGACAGATATTCATAGATGTTAGCAGAAAAAAAAGATCAGTTCCCACTGGTTGAAGGAATTGAAATGTTTTAGGATTTCTTGTTATATAATATAAAATGTAATTTATCTTAATGTTTCATGAATACAGAAATTTTTTTCCTTGTAAAATGTTCTATGTTGAAAATGTTTCTCTTCAGTTATTGGTGCATATGTCTCAAAATATTGTTGAAAAATCTCAAAATACCAGTGCATAGCCTATGTTTTTGGGATCCAGTATAGGCCACCTTTAAAATAATAAAAAAAAAAAAAGTTGCACAAATCCTAAGAAATTATGATATTTTGCAGCTATGACACCTACACATTGTAAATGAGGTTACGAGGGTACCAGTAGAGCAAAGTAGGAGCTTGGACTTATACAACTGTTGGCACAAGATTTTATTTTATTTTTTTTAACTTGAAGGGAGCAGGTTGGATTTAACACTTTTTTTTTTTTTTTTTTTCTTGGATTTAATCATTTGTTGGACTACTGCTTTTGCCACCTTTTGCCAGTTTTTTTTGTTGTTTTTTTTGTGCTTCAAACACCATTTTTAGGAGACACTTAGTAACCCAAGTAGAGTAAAATTAAAATTTATGTTCCTCTTCCTCATTTATTAAGCTCTTTACCTAGCAACAGAAGAGCCAAAAACACCAATTTGATTATTTCATGCAATTTTAGGCCATTTCAAGCATTGCTCTCAGCAATTAAATTGAAAATCATTTTGCAAGTAGTAACAAGTTTATGCGAGCATCATTGGTGCCACTTTCTTACAGAGAATTTTCAATATGTTGGGAGAGCTCTGCAATTTTCAATAGACTTTTTTCCCTTTTATCCTAAGAAGTGCAAGTGATCTTTTCACTACACATCCATCAGAGTTCCGATTAAGGTTAAAAAAGTTACTGTGTGTCCTGAAACGAGGTGGTCACAAGTACATCCCCCATCTTTAGTAATAACAGATATCTACAATCTAAGGATGACCGTATATGTCTAAAGCCTGGTACATACTGGCACCTGCGGTCTGAGCCACTGTACTAACCATCCAACATTAGTTCAGCGATCTCCCCTACTGAGCTGTTTTGTTCTGATGAGGGTGGCCCCTCCACCAGAACACTCTGATCAGACAGAAACCGGCCAAACTGCCGGCTTCTGTTGGACAGACCGACATACACACGGGCCGGTTTTCTTTTGAACCGACAAATGTCTCCCGACATTCGGTCCATGTGTACCCGGCTTTAAGAAGGGCACGCAACAGATTTGGACATGAATTCCAATCCTTGGGTTGCTCTTAGGGCTTTTTAGGAGCCCCTCTGATTGTTGGAGGCGAACATTCTTACACATTATTACACAAGAGATTTTCTAACATTGTTGAAGATCACTTTTATCAATAACTGGACGTTCCATTTTTTTGTGGAGAACCAAGCTTTTTTTGCTTCAAAATGTGGCAGATTATGGTGTGTGCAAGCTGTACAAATTTGGGCAGATGTCTCACCACCCAGCATCCTTAATGAGGCATCTTGCCATCTGTGGCCATTCTAAACCAGGGATAGGTCAAAGACACCCTTTACGCCAGGCTTGGTAGGAAAATGGAAACAATAGGCTGAAGTAATCAAAACTAGTCAATTTAACTAATTATCCCAAGAACAGTTGGAAGGAGGCGTCTGCTCTGCTGATGCATATACTGGCCAGACCAGACAACAAAAATCACAGGTTCCTTATAGTGAACCTATGATCTGACAATGCAGGGTAAAGTTAACTGGGTCTCTTAAATGCTGGGCCTTCTTGCTTATATACTTCTCTTCCCCACTGCTCTGTTTTTTGCTTTTGGCCCTGTGCAAGCTCCAACTTGAACGAGTGTAAATGAACAGATAGCTTGGGACTCGGTCTCAGAGTCAGGTGACAATTAGAAGGTGAGTATATGCAGGGAAAAGGAAGGATTAAAATGTACCCATTTTTTGTATATGGGCAAAGTGCAGGCCAACTTTGAAGAAAATTACTGCTAAGAAGCATTTTAGAAAATGGAACATGGTTTTATTTGGGGCAGCTCATCCCACCAGGATGAAAGGACTATCTGTTGTAAATGGTTTTCTTTAAAAGATGTTTGCATTGACTATATTGTTGTAGCATTAAATGCACAGCTATTTGCTTTGCAACACAATATAGCTTTATCTTTTGTGCATTTGTGCGTATGACAGTGTTAAAATAGGAGAACACTAAAGATAATGGTGAACCAGCAGCTTGTGGCAATCCTAAGTAGTTCAGCTGGCGGTATATAGAGGAGTTTCCATTTCATCCTATAGTCAATATTACTTTGCACACTACAGGTGTTTTTTTGTTTTTTTTCAATGCGCACCCTTTCCCAATCATACTTGTATCTTAATAGCCAAGGATCCTGTTTATCCTTTCTGAAGTCTGCCTTAATGATATTTCTAACCGAGCAGTTACATTATTCAGTATGATCAACTGCTAATTTTGGGGTAATGTTTTGTAATGCATTTTTATAAATATTCTCTTTCAGAGCATCTGTATAAGAAAAAAAAATGCTTCACAAATGTGTTTCTTATAGTATATTCCTTTTTTAATAAAATATTTCTACTGCACTAAAATAGTTTGCAGTGGTTTTTATGTTGCTATTCTAGTAGTTATCTAACATTTTAGTCCATGAATCTACACCTACTCTATTAAAGGTGCTGAAAAATTATTGAGGCTGCCATAATACATGTTCCTATTGAGAATGTTAGTTTTTCTGGCTGCCATGTTGTTTGGCTTCAATGCTGTCTGAGCTGCTGACGCCAAAGCAGGTATAGAAACGAGGAATTAATTCAAAGTGTGCTCATTTCAGTTCCCAAACACAGCCAGATATCTAGCATATAAAAAGGAGGCCAGCAATGGCAACCCCCATAATTTCCATTTTTAAATTGGTATTAAATCCAAAAATGCATCACATTGCAGCTTACCAATTCTTAGCCCTTGTACACATGGTTGGACATTCAGACGGAAAATGTCCGATCGGACCCTGTTGTCGGATAATCCAACTGTGTGTGGGCTCCATCGGACTGTTTCCGTCGGAATATCCGACGGACAAAGTTTTAGAGCTGGGCTATAAAACTTTCCGATAACATGATCCGATTGGACTTTGTCTGATTGTGTGTAGAGAATTCTGATCGGACAAAGTGCCACGCATGCTCAGATCAAATTCCTAGACCAAAGCTATTGGCTACTAGCCTGAAGGTAGTCCCGTCGTAACGAAATAACGTCATCGCGTTTGTCCGACCGTGTGTATGCAACAGTTTTGGACAAAATCCAACAGTTTTGGTTGTCGGAATGTCCGACCATGTGTACAAGGGCTTAGATGTGGTGGCTGCATTTGTGTTTTTTTTTTGTTTGTTTTTTTAGGGTTTTTTCCTTTTTATTTTCACCTGGTGATCTGGCCAAGTAGTAGATGATCTGTAAATCCATACATGCTCTTAAATTTCTCCAAATTTATTGGTACTCCATAAAAGACAGATAAGTTACAGCAGATGTTAATGTTCAGCTATGGTGGCCTTGTTCACAACTGATCCAGGTGCTCAAGCCAAGTAAGTCTGTTACTTTTCAGAATATTTTAACCAACCAAGCTGTCCAGACAAAGTGGCAGTTGGAAGGTTGCAACAAACCATTTACCACTGATGGGGCTGTTTAGTCACCTTTTTATTCATTTCAGTAAAACATTTATCCCGAAAGAAATAAAATGTTTGCCTTAACTACTTTTAAAGTGTTGGTGTCCATCTAAGTCTGCTAGTCTTAACACATCCCTCTCCCCACTGACAATGCTGCTGTCCAAAGGTGTCTGCATTACTACTTCATCCAGAATACAGACACCCTAACTCTAGGTTCGCACTATGCTGGTTTCCTGATGGCAGCCTTTGCACGGCCACAGTAGCCCATTAATTTGGGCTGCAGTACCTACTGAAAACACAGGGAAAAGGTCCCTGCACCTTTTCCAAAAATGCAGCTGCAGGGAAACCCCATTGTGCCGTGTGGTTCTGAATACATCAGTGTGCTATCTTCTAATGTGAGCAGGGACTGAGAAAAAATGGCACCAAAGAGCTTTTCCTTCACTGTAGAATAGCGCTTGATCCAGCTAAAGCAGTTGGGAGACAGCTTTTTTTTTTTTGTGTGTTGTTTTTTTTGTTTTGTTTTTGTTTTTAAACTAACATAGTTAACGGGTGGAACATCCATTTTAGGGGGCACAAAAAAGAAATTACCCAATGTTTTTGTAAAATATAAAAGCCAACATTGTGTGAAGTAAATGGATACCCAACATGTCAAACCTTAAATTTGCATGCACCCGTGAAATGGCAACAACCTTCAGTACCCTGTATTTTCCATAGGTGATGCTTTAAAAGCCCCCCATAGGTCATCAGTTTAGCATTACAAAGGAGGTCTGGTGCTAGAATTATTGCTCTCATTCCAGCGCAATATGTAGTCTGTATCGTAATCAACAGTTTCAGGCATAGGCACCCTGCTGTGTGTATGTGAGGGGATGGGCTCAAAAAAATGTTGTGGGGGGATTTATGTGCTTGAGTGCAAATTAAAACGTTTTTAATTTAAAAAAAAAACTTTTCCTATCTTTTTGTCCCCTATGTGATTTCTTTTTTTTTTTTTGTTGATGAGTTCTCTTTAATGAGACATCTAGGGTCTAAAAGACTCTACATGTCTCCTATGTGCTGCACTGAATCCAATTCAATGCACATCACACTGCATTACATTCTTTTGATGGCCAGGGAAATTTAACAGGGACCCGGAAGTGACGTCACATGTCAATGCCCGGTCAACAACAAAAAGTGGAGCAGAGTGCACATGTGGACGCTCTCCTTCCTCCCACCAATCACCCCCACCCAGCGGCACCCGCTATGTCAGATCCCGGGCCCACAGATGGGCAAGCGGAGCCCAGGATACATAGCAGGGTGTGTGCAGCATTTGGGTGCCAGCCCATTGGAACCTGGTGCCTGGGGTTTGTTGAACCCTGTTGTTAAAGCAGTTTTAAATGCAGCGCTATCTTCTTCAGATAACTTTTATATGTGTTTTTTAGTGAAAATCCTGACTGCCTTTCTGCACTACAACTCAGAGAAACAGTGCTGAGCCCCCTAATGTCTACACAGTTTCTCACACTGCTCCTTTATCCTAAGTAGTCCCAGGATCAGATTGTGTACTTTCACATGCCTCACTAGCAGGAGTTCAGGTGCAGGGATATCTTGTCCCCGCCTATACTCACAAAGTCACCATAAACCATGCAGGGTAGATGATCACATCATAAGTTTAGAAGGTGGCAGCTGGTAGGAGCGCCCACTAAATGTTTCAGCTATGGAGAAGGCAACCAACTGTCATGGGTCTGCAGGTTAAAGAGCTAGCTTACCTTAACAATAAAAAAAAAGCGGGGCTAAGAAGGATGGCACTCTTTTGTACTGCTAGGGGGCTTTGGTTCTAACAGTTCATCCTAGAGAAGAGAGCAGAACCAAGATATGAAATGGTTTGAGGTAGGCTTTTCTCCATTCACAAAAAGATTAGAAGTATGGTAGGAGCTTAAACGGATGTTTTTAAAGTCAGATTATTTTAAAATTATGAAGTAGTGTGCATAGAGTATTTTTTATATGTGAATTAACCCTTTAAAGAACAATTCCAGTCATTAGCATGTTTATATATGGTTACATTGGTCCAGTTTGGACCAATGAAACGGTATTTGACTTGCCTAACAGATGCGCTGAAAACTGGAAAGTAGCTAAATAGGCACCACTACTTCAGTGATCTCCAGTTCCCGTGCTTGGTGTATAGGACCGCTTTCTCAAAAGGCATCACACTGGCTGCTCATCATTGAAGAGTATTTTGCATTTTCAGAATATATGTAAAACATTCTCTGATTTAGACAAGGTGAAGAGCGTGATATCACTGCCCAGCCTCTCCTCGTCCAATCAGAGACTGCTTTTCATTTTCCTAATAAATGCAAAGCATTCGCTGAATGGTGCTCACGCCAAGCGACTAATCTCCTGTTTTCACAATGCAGGAGAGCAGCTGCTCAGCAAGGGACCTGGAAGCAAGTGTAAATCACTGGACTGGCGGTGTCTACTTCATTGATTTCCAGCTTCCAGGGGCATCGATCAGGTATGGTACAGTGGGTATAGTAAAGAATCACCCCCCCCCCCCTGAAAATAATCACATGTTGTTGCTTTGCAGTAGGAGTCGGCCGATACTTACTTTTGTGTGAAGCATTGGTATCGTTCACAAACTTACAGATGTTGTTTAAAGGAGCTGTACTGGGGTGATGCCTTCAGCTGTAGGCATCACCCCAATACCATTCTTTAGGGCGGACGGTCGGCTTTCTTATATTAACAAGCAATGCGGCTAAGCAGCCGCTCAGCTGTTATTACAAGCACCGGGAGGGGACACCCCCCCCCCCCCTCCTGTCGCTCCGCCCGGGTCTCCTGACCCACCAGGATGCAGATCGGCTTTGTTTGGGGCTCAGATCTAGTAACCCAGAAGCAAAGTCATGACATCACTTCTGGATTGCTTGCATCCTAAAGGCGCCAGTTTTAAAAAATAGTAAGTATTCAAAAACGCAGATCTTGACATTTTGAATACTTTTAAGTGCAGTGGAGAGGTTTGGGGTCTTATAGACCCCAGATCCCTCCATAAAGAGTACCTGTGCTACCTATTACTGTCAAAAGGGATGTTTACATTCCTTGTGACTGCGATAAAAGGGATTTTTTTATTTTTTTTAAAAGAACAGTATAAAAATAAAAAGTTTAAATTTACAGAACATTGGCTATTGGCCTGAAAGGCAGCCGAAAAATCGGTAGCGTATCGAACCTGAAAAAACTATTATCGGTCAACCCCTACTTTGCAGCCTGAAATGAACACTGACATCATTTTTGTTTTATCCAGATGTTTTAAAAAAAATATAAAAAATCTGCTGTCCTCCTGACAAAAAGTTTTTAGTGAGGAGATGGTTTATACTCCAACATGACAATGACCCAAAGCACACAGCAAAAATTACCACACATTGGTTGAAGGAGAAAAAGGTTGATGTCCCTTGCATGGCCTGGTCAGAGCCCAGACTTAAACCTCATTCAAAATCTATTGAATGACTTGAAGACTGCATTCCACAAATGTTCACCATCAAATTTAACTGAACTTGAGCAGTTCTGCAAAGAAAAGTCATATCCCAACAGGTTAATTAAAGCAAAACGGTGGTTCAACAAAATACTGGCATAAGGGGGTGATCCTTTTTCCATCTCAGTGATTCTGTTTTTTTTTCTTTTTTTTTTTCCCTGACACGTTGGTGTTCTATATTTCAGTTGGATGTTATAAGTTGCAGTAGTAAATACAGCCGGTTAAAACAAAAACTGTCTGTCTTCATTTCAGGCTGCAAAGCAACACATTGGGTGTTATTTACTAAAGGCAAATCCACTTTGCCCTCCAAGTGCAAACTACAAGTGCAAAGTGCACTTGAAATTACACTGAAAGGGCACTTGGAAGTGCAGTTGCTGTAGATCGGAGGGGGGCATGCAAAGTAAGTAAAAAAAACGCATTTTAGCTTGCACATGATTGGATGATAAAATCAGCAGAGCTTCCCCTCGTTTCAGATATACTCCTCAGATTTACAGCGACTGCACTTCCAAGTGTACTTTCAGTGCAAATTCAAGTGCACTTTGCACCTGTAGTTTGCACTTGTAGTACAAAGTGGATTTGCCTTTCGTAAATACATTGTTATATACAATATATCGTTATATTGGACCAATAAAACTATGTACAGTGCCTTGCGAAAGTATTCGGCCCCCTTGAACTGTTCAACCTTTTGCCACATTTCAGGCTTCAAACATAAAGATATAACATTTTTATTTTTCCCTAATCGTCTTTCAGGACAGCCACTATGAGAGATAGACTCCTCCTCTTCCTCTGGAAACACTGCGCCAGCCCATAAATTCTTACTTCCCCTGCCGGACCTCAGTTATTAGTGTTTCCTCCGGCGGGGAGACACTGTGCAAGGAACCAAGCCGATCAGTCGGGGAGGCTGTGGCCATTTTTTCGTTAAAGAACCCGGTTGAAAGAAGCAGGGGCTTCGTTTGGAGAAAGCTGGGTTCAAACCGTTCAAAACCAAGCCTGGCCCCAAAAAGGCAGGGGCAGAGGAGGGGCGATTTTTTTCGCCCTCCTGTCCAGCCCCGTAAAACCCAGTGACATTCCAGCTACAGTGGGAGGAAGACTGGGGGCCTTTCTACCACAGTGGGAGACAATATCCCCCAATCAATTTATTTTAGGGGTAATAAGAAGGGGGTACCTCTTGGAATTCTTAAGACCACCCCCTCAAAGGCTCCTTGTCACGCATCTACCCAGGTGCATGGTAAAGGCCGAGGCCTTGCTAGAAGCTCTGAGGGAATTGGAGAATCAGGATGTTATTCTCAGGGTCCCAAAAGCAGAAGAGGGAAGGGGGTTTTATTCTCACATCTTCGTAGTGAAAAAACCCTCAGGAAAGTTCAGATTGATTCTGAACTTAAAGCCCCTGAATGCTTCAGTGAAATACAAAAGATTCCGCATGGAGTCGATTTTTTTCAGTAAGGGCTCTTCTGCCCCGCAACTGTTTCATGGTATCTCTGGACCTAAGGGACGCGTATTTACACATCCCTATAGCGGAGGCCTCGCAGAAGTTTCTACGCCTTGCCATAGATTTAGGGGGAGAAACAGTACATTTTCAGTTTCAGGCCCTGCCATTCGGGCTATCCTCTGCACCCCGCATTTTTACCAAGGTCCTGGCAGAAGCCATGGCCTTTCTTCGGCTCCAAGGGATATGTATAATAGCCTACCTGGACAACCTGTTTTTATTTGCAGCATCCCCAACACAGTTGGTCAAGGATCTCGATCTAACCAAAGGGGTCCTTACAGACCTGGGGTGGCTTCTGAACTTGGAAAAGTCCAGCCTGATCCCCTCACAACAGATCCCCCTATCTAGGTTTCCTGTTGGACTCAACACTGTTGAGAGTTTTTCTACCAAGAGAAAAGGTACAAAAGCTGGACAGAGCGGTGGCCTCTCTTCAGAGCAACCATCTGGTTTCCATAAGGGTTCTGATGTCAGTATTGGGTCTCCTTACATCTACCCTCCCAGCAGTGCAGTGGGCAGGGCTACATTTTCGTCCCCTACAGACCTTCATCCTAGGGGTGTGGGACCACAGTCAGGAGGCTCTAGACACCCTAGTACACATTCCACACCAGGAAAAGAGATCCCTCTGGTGGTGGAGGAAAGTGACGAATCTGTCGCAAGGGCGTCTGTGGCTCATCCCGGTTTCTCGGGTAGTGACCACAGATGCAAGGGGAAAAGGTTGGGGGGCACATTTGGGTTCCCTTCTAGCCCAGGGCACTTGGGAGGATGGCGAGTTGACTCGATCGTCCAACTGGAAAGAATTAAGGGCAGTGGGACTAGCCCTCAGATTCTTCAAAAAAGAGCTCCGGGGTCACCACATTCAGGTGCGGTCGGACAACTCTTCCGTAGTGGCCTATTTAAACAAGCAGGGTGGCACGAGAAGCGGAGCCCTGTTGTCTTTAGCGACAGAGATCCTGTCCTGGGCCGAAACCTACACCCTTTCACTCTCAGCAGTTTTCCTGAGGGGAGAGAAAAAAACGTGGTAGCAGACTTTCTCAGCCGAAAGAGGCTGAGGGAGGGCGATTGGGTTCTCAACCAGGAGGTTTTCAATCTCATAATAAAGAGATGGGGGTCTCCAGAGGTGGACCTTTTCGCGTCCAGAAACAATTCAAAAACCCCCTGTTTTTTCTCCCTAAGAAGGGGAGAGGGAGCCTTAGGCGTGGACGCCTTGAACCAGAATTGGCACTTCAGAACTTGCTATGCCTTCCCACCTCCAGCGTTGTTGCCAGCAGTTCTGAGAAAGTTTCAAATGGAAAACACATCTCTGATTCTGGTGGCTCCGCATTGGCCCAAGAAAGCATGGTTCTCAATGCTAAAGCAGTTGGCGTTAGAAC
Organism: Lithobates pipiens; assembly: GCF_037356315.1. Lineage (NCBI taxonomy): Eukaryota > Metazoa > Chordata > Amphibia > Anura > Ranidae > Lithobates > Lithobates pipiens. Next base: position 138,206,079 of record NW_027507788.1, on the reverse strand, counting down.
CTCCCTTACTCTTGCCCCCTCGGGACAATCTCCTCTCTCAGGGGCCAGTCCTCTGCCCACGAGTACGCCAGTGGAAGTTAGCGGCCTGGCTACTGAGGAGGGTTTATTAAAATCTAAAGGTTTTTCAGAGAGACTAGTTTCTACCCTCCTGGACAGTAGGAAAAAGGAAACTCGCCAGATCTATGAAAAGGTCTGGTTACGTTTCAACAAGTGGTGCGCAGAGAGCTCTTTCCCAGTACGGAGCTCCTCCGCAGTTTTGGAATTTTTACAATGTGGGGCAGATAAGGGCTTATCCATTAGTACCCTTAGGGGTCAAGTATCAGCCCTCAGTGTTTATTTGGAAGATCATTTGGCTGCCAACCCATGGGTAGTCAGGTTCTTTAGGGCCCTGTCCAGACAGAGACCGGTACAGGGTCTGTCCTTTCCCAGATGGGATTTATCTTTAGTTTTACAGAGCTTAACTGGACCCCCCTTTGAGCCTTTAAAGGAGTGTTTTCTGAGAGAACTTACTCTGAAGACAGTGTTTCTGGTAGCAGTAACAACTGCCAGGAGGGTCAGTGAGATGGAGGCCTTATCAGTCAGGGCTCCCTTTTGCGTTATTTTTCCGGACCACATCGTTTTAAAGACCGATCCGGCCATTTTGCCGAAAGTGGCATCCAGCTTTCATAGAAGCCAGGAAATTGTTTTGCCCTCTTTTTGTCCCAATCCCTCCGGCGAGAAGGAACTAAAATTTCATTATTTGGATGTTAGGAGATGTATCCTACACTATCTAGAACTGACCAAGACATTCAGAAGGTCAGATTCCTTATTTGTTTTGTTTTCCGGGGCCAGAAAAGGTTGTAAAGCGTCCCGGCGCACTATTGCTAGATGGCTCAGAGTAGCCATCGAGCAGGCTTATTCAGTTGCAGGGAAAGAAATCCCAGTGGGTATTAAAGCACACTCTACTAGAGCTATTGCAGCCTCCCAGGCAGAAAGAGCGGGAGCAACGCCAGAGCAGATTTGCAGAGCAGCAACATGGTCCAGCTACTCCACTTTCGTAAAACACTACAGAGTGGATCTGGTGTCGGCAGGTGAACAGACCTTTGGGCGAAAGGTTTTGCAAGCTGTAGTCCCACCCTAACTGGTAAGTGCTCGTTTATCCTCTCATAGTGGCTGTCCTGAAAGACGATTAGGGAAAATTAGAGTTACGCTTACCGGTAACGTCTTTTCCAGTAGTCTTTCAGGACAGCCCTAGTTCCCACCCGAAAATTGGGGGGAGTCTTACAAAAGACCAGAGCGCAGCAAGATAATGGTATTTGATAAATATGTTATTAATGTGTTCTTGTGTCTCCCCAGCTGGCCGGAGGTAATCTCGATATAAACTGAGGTCCGGCAGGGGAAGTAAGAATTTATGGGCTGGCGCAGTGTTTCCAGAGGAAGAGGAGGAGTCTATCTCTCATAGTGGCTGTCCTGAAAGACTACTGGAAAAGACGTTACCGGTAAGCGTAACTCTAATTTTTGTGAAGAATCACCAACAAGTGGGACACAATTGTGAAGTGGAACGAAATCTATTGGATTTTTGAAACTTTTTTAACTAATAAAAAAATGAAAAGTGGGACGTGCAAAATTATTCGGCCCCCTTGCGTTAATACTTTGTAGAGCCACCTTTTGCTGCGATTACAGCTGCAAGTCGCTTGGGGTATGTCTCTATCAGTTTTGCACATCGAGAGACTGAAATTCTTACCCATTCTTCCATGCAAAACAGCTCGAGCTCAGTGAGGTTGGATGGAGAGCATTTGTGAACAGCAGTTTTCAGCTCTTCCCACAGATTCTCGATTGGAATCAGGTCTGGACTTTGACTTGGCCATTCTAACACCTGGATACGTTTATTTGTGAACCATTCCTTTGTAGATTTTGCTGTATGTTTGGGATCATTGTCTTGTTGGAAGATAAATCTCCGTCCCAGTTTCAGGTCTTTTGCAGACTCCAATAGGTTTTCATCCAGAATGGTCCTGTATTTGGCTGCATCCATCTTCCCCTCAATTTTAACCATCTTCCCTGTCCCTGCTGAAGAAAAGCAGGCCCAAACCATGATGCTGCCCCCACCATGTTTGCCAGTGGGGATGGTGTGTTGAGGGTGATGAGCTGTGTTGCTTTTACGCCAAACATATCGTTTTGCATTGTGGGCAAAAAGTAAGATTTTGGTTTCATCTGACCAGAGCACCTTCTTCCACATGTTTGGTGTGTCTCCCAGGTGGCTTGTGGCAAACTTTAGACGAGACTTTTTATGGATATCTTTGAGAAATGGCTTTCTTCTTGCCACTCTTCCATAAAGGCCAGATTTGTGCAGTGTACGACTGATTGTTGTCCTATGGACAGACTCTCCCACCTCAGCTGTAGTTCTCTGCAGTTCATCCAGAGTGATCATGGGCCTCTTGGCTGCATCTCCGATCAGTCTTCTCCTTGTCTGAGCTGAAAGTTTAGAGGGACGGCCAGGTCTTGGTAGATTTGCAGTGGTCTGATACTCCTTCCATTTCAAAATGATCGCTTGCACAGTGCTCCTTGGGATGTTTAAAGCCTGGGAAATCTTTTTGTATCCAAATCCGGCTTTAAACTTCTCCACAACAGTATTACGGACCTGCCTGGTGTGTTCCTTGGTCTTCATGATGCTCTCTGCGCTTTCAACAGAACCCTGAGACTATCACAGAGCAGGTGCATTTATACAGAGACTTGATTCCTCACAGGTGGATTCTATTTATCACCATCAGTCTTTTAGGACAACATTGGATCATTCAGAGATCCTCGCTGAACTTCTGGAGTGAGTTTGCTGCACTGAAAGTAAAGGGGCCGAATAATTTTGCACGCACCACTTTTCAGTTTTTTATTTGCTAAAAAAGTTTAAATTATTCAATAAATTTCGTTCCACTTCACAATTGTGTCCCACTTGTTGGTGTTTCTTCACAAAAAATTTAAATTTTATATCTTTGTTTGAAGCCTGAAATGTGGCGAAAAGTTCAAGGGGGCCGAATACATTCGCAAGGCACTGTATAATATGCCAATGAATTAAATTGTTCTTTAACCGGTTCCCGACCAGTGCACGCCGATGTACGTCGTCAGAATGGCACGGGCAGGCATATTATTAGGTATGTCCAATCTTCAATGCCGCCCTGCCATCGGGAGCACGCCGGCGGCGGCGCGCTCCCGCGCTGGTCGGGACCCCCGTGAGTCCGGTCGCGGGCATACCCGCGATCGTCTCACGGGACGGTTGAATGGAGGAAATGCCGTGTAAACAGCATTTCTCCATTCTGCCTAGCAACTAGTGACGCTGATCTCTGCTCCATGTGATTGGAGCAGAGATCAGTGTTCACTAAATGAAAGCCCAACCCCCCCACAGTTAGTAACACACCCCTAGGAACACTTAACCCCTACACTGCCACCCACTGGTTAACCCCTTCACTGCCAGTGTCATTTACACAGGAATCACTGCATTTATATAGCAGTGATTACTGTATAAATGACAATGGTCCCAAAAATGTCCGATGGGTCCCCCACAATGTCGCAGTCACAATAAAAATCGCTGATCGCCGCCATTACTAGTAAAAAAAATAATAAAAAATTATTAATAAAAATGTTATAAAACTAACCCTATTTTTTAAATGCTATAACTTTTGCGCAAACCAATCAATAATCGCTTATTGCGATTTTTTTTAACCAAAAATATGTAGAAGAATACGTATCGGCCTAAACTGAGGGAAAAAAATGTTTTTTTATATATTTTTGGGGGATATTTATTATAACAAAAAGTAAAAAATAATGCGTTTTTTTTTCAAAATTGTCGCTCTATTTTTGTTTATAGCGCAAAAAATAAAAACTGCAGGGGTGATCAAATACCACCAAAAGAAAGCTCTATTTGTGGGAAAAAAAGGACGTAAATTTTGTTTGGGAACCACGTCGCACGACCGCGCAATTGTCAGTTAAAGCGACGCAGTGCCGAATCGCAAAAAGTGGTCTGGTCTTTGACCAGCAAAATGGTCCGGTCTGTAAGTGGTTAAGGTAATTTTGTGTTCAATCATCCTCTAGTGAGAATGAGCACTAGGTTCTTTAACCACTGCTGATTGGCCAGGTGCTGATCACATGCACTCTCCCAAGAAAAAAAAAACTCTAGCAATACACACCAAACCGAACATGTGCAGAGTGCCTCAAAAGCTCTGTTCTATCAGTAGATGGATTGGGAACAGTAAAAGAAGGGGAGGACCAGAGAAGACAGGATCAAACAGCCTTTTTACACAATGCGAAAGATTAACCCCTTAGGTTCCACAGTGAGTAGAACAAGCATGCTTTACTGCATATACAGGCTGTTTTTTTTACTGTTGTGGGTTTAGTAACACTTTAAGGTTATATGTTGTCACAAATAATGATGTTACTCTATGACAGCATGACAAATGACATGGATGTTCTCCTCCCTATTTTGGTATTTATTTGTTGTTCCACACGTTAAACCTGTATCTTCTATGTATCCAATTTACTCAATGTAGAATTTCACAAGTCAAACCCCTTTCGTTGCATAGTTCACAGAGAATATTAATAAGAATAGTACTTTGTAAAGCTTTATGTTACAGGAGACAGGACCTGTGATAGATAGGGAGCAGAATGGTTGGTGTTAACCTGTGTGCCCTGACCAGATTCCTCCCAGGGTCATGAATTCCTGGCTTAAAGGATAAGGCTAAAATACTGCATCTGCTTCTAATCTCTGTCCATTCTAAGCCCATGGCTGGACAAGCCATTACTCATGGTGGAGGTCAATGTCTGACATTCGCCTTTTAAATGATGTGAGGTGTAAATAAAACAGGTCAGTCTTGTGGAACTGCTTCAATATTGTGACTTATCTTTCCTGTTTCCATCCCAGAAATAAAAATAGGGTGATATCCGGTTGTTACAAAAAGTTTGCGTTCGATTACATTTTTTCCCACTAAGCTTATGACACCCAAAAGGATGTATGTATACATAAAATAAATAAAAAACAAAATCATTAAGTTAGAAAAAGGCTCCCCCCCCCCCCCCCGCCCAAAAAAAAATGACTTGTAAACTCAATCAGGTGTAGCTAATCACATTCTCAACACACAGCCATTTCACTTTTAACTCTGATCAGCTGTGGTCATTTCGATTAGCTCAGCATGAGAAGAGCTTTCCTGGAGCATTTCAGTCCCTGGGAGTGCAAATGGAGCAAACCATCAACTATGGGTGGCAAGACACTATCAAAAGATCTCTGGCATAAAGTTGTGGACAGACACAAGTCAGGAGATAGATACAAAAAAAATCAAAGGCTTTATCGATGCCTAGAAGCACACTGAAGTCTATTATTAAGAAGTGGAAGGTATTTTTGGTACAACACAGACCCTCCCTGAATCTGGACATCGTTTCAAACTGGATGAAAGAGGCAGGAGGAAACTAGTCAGAGGCTACCAAAAGGCCTACAGCAACTATGAAGCAGTTGCAGGAATTTATGATAAAGAGTGGTCATTGTGTGCATGTGACAACAATATCACAAATTCTCCACAAATGTGGCTTGTATGGGAGGGTTGCAAGAAAAAAAAAAAAGCAACTCCTCAAGGAAGACCACATGCAGTCACAATTGAGCTTTGTCAAAACACACCATGAAGATTCTGAGGCCACATGGAAAAAGGTCAGGTGAGACTAACATTTTATTTTTTAGCCTCAACACCAAACAATATGTCTGGCGGAAATCGAATACAAGCTCACCATCCAAATAACACCATTCCTACAGTACATCATGGAGGTGGTAATATCCTGTTATGGGAGAGTTTCTATGCAGCAGGGACTGGAGCACTTGTCAGGATAGAAGGAAGACTGGATGGGGCAAAATACCATCCAATTCTTGAGGAAAATCTGCTGCCCTCTGCCAGAAAGTTGTCAAAGGGAAGAAGGTTTACCTTCCAACATGACAATGACCCAAACCACACAGCAAAAATGGAGGAGGTGATGATTGCTAGGGGCACTGTAATATAAAGGGGACTGCATTGTAAAGGAGCCCTGTAATCAATGCAGTCCATTACAGTGCCCCCTTTATTGAGCACTCCACATTACATTAATGTGCAGGGGCACTGTGATGTAAAGGGGAACTGTAATGTAAATGGGGGCTTTGATGTGAAGGGGAACAGAGGACACCAATGTAATGGGGGGGCTGTGCTAAAGGGGGACTGAGGACAGACTCAATACCCCCCCCCCCCCCCAGTCCCTGGGAAAATTGGCTGCCATAAAACCAGTCACTGGTTTCCACTGGTTTCCAAGGGTATTAAGAGGGATCTCAGTTGGTCAATTTCATAGACTGTGCAGGATTTGAACTATGGACAAGAGCTTTGAAGTAGGAAGTAGAAATTATTTGTATATGGGTTTCTAGGGAAGATATTTCAGACAGTTTTTAAATAGACTAGATTGTAAGCTCCTTGAGGGTAGGGATGTGAATATACAATGTATACATAAAGCGCTGCGTAAATTGACAGCGATATACAAGTACCTTAAATAATAATAATAATAGACTACATACTGTAACAAGGAAAATAATGTGTGATCTGTTATATGAATAGTGAATCCCCTTTTTGTACAACTGGGAACACAAAACCAATAACAAAAAGGATAAGGAAATCAATTAATCATCGTTAAAGTGGTTGAAAATACTTACATATACCCAGTGAAGTGACTGGCCCTAGGTGTCACACGGCCATATATATATATATATATATATATATATATATATATATATATATATATGTAGTCACACTACCTAAAACCCATACAATATGCCAAATGTGATGGATATACAGTTAGGTCCATATATATCTGAAAACAGGCACAATTTTTTTTTCAGGTATTTACCAAAACATATTAAAATATGGGCTGAAAATGCACACTCTCAAGCTTAATTTGAGGGTATGTACATCCGAATCAGAGGAAGATTTTAGGATTTACAGCTCTTAAGATTAGCCTTAGCCTTGATTCAATTGGACAATTGAATAAAAAGCTGTTTTATGGCCAGGTGTAGGCTACTCCTTCATTATTTCTTCATCAATTAAGCAGGTAAAAGGTCTGGAGTTGATTCTAAGGGGGTTATTTATGAAAGGCAAATCCACTTTGCACTACAAGTGCAAACTGGAAGTGCAGTCGCTGTAGATCCGGAGGAGGACATGCAAGGAAAATAAACAGCATTTTAGCTTGCAAATGACTGGATGATAAAATCAACAGAGCTTCCCCTCATTTCAGATCTACCCCTCAGATTTACAGCGACTGCACTTCCAAGTGCAATTTCAAGTGCACTTTGCACTTGTAGTTTGCACTTGTAGTGCAAAGTAGATTTACCTTTCATAAATAACCCCCTAAGTGTGCTATTTGTATTTGGAATCTATTGCTGTGAACCGACATCATGTGTTCAAAGGAGCTGTTCATGCAAGTGAAACAGGCCACTGTAATGCCCCGTACAGACGATCGGAATTCTCGTTGTAAAAATCTATGATGTTTTTTTCTGACGGAATTCCGCTCAAGCTTGTTTTGCATATAGACGGTCACACCAAATTCCAACCTCCAAGAACACGGTGACGTACAACACGTACGACAGGACTATAAAAGGGAAGTTCAATAGCCAGTGTGCCACCCTTTGGGCTCCTTCTGCTAATCTCATGTTTATCTCATGTTTATCTCATGTTAGTAGAAGTTTGGTGAGAGACGATTCGCGCTTTTCAGACTCGTGCTTTTTCACATAGTTTTACTGCTGTTCAGTTTGTGCTTGTGGGTTTGTTTCTGTTTTTCAGTTTGTGTAGTCAGTTCGTATTTGTTTTTCAGTGTGTTCTTGTCAGCTCGTTACTGATTTTTAGCTCGCTCTTCACAGGCCTTGCTTTTCTTCAGTGTGTTCTGTTTAGTTCGTTCTGACCAGCTGACCGTTTTCTAGCCATGTTGCGGGTACGTACTCATTGTAGTGTTCGTGCTGTGTGGGGGCTTGGTGTTGGGCTTCTAGCTTTGACCCAAGCCCAGTCCTTGAACAGGGTGGGGAGGAGTTCATGGACTAAGAATTGGTTACTCCAGCGTGACCAATTCCCTCACATGCCTTTGCTGCGTGAGATCCAGGAGAATGCAGGATCTCACGCAGAAGGTCTATATTAGGGTAAGTTTTCTCCTTTAACATCACATTCTATGTATTTAATGTTTGCTAATGTATAGTATTTCTTTCATCATTCCCTAATTACAATGATTGTAATACGCTGTGAATGTCCCCTTTGTCCTCATGCATGCTGTAAGCTTTTAATGCACCTTTTTTGTCCTTCATGCTTATTTGCCTTCACTAACCTCCCCAGCATGCTATCCTGGGCCCATATACACCTATAACCTAGTCACTTAACAATATATTTTGTCAGCTCCATAGTACTGCTTTACCCTAAACACCCCCTAAAATGTGTTGAAATGTTACTTGTGTCCTTAAATTCATGCAGAGTGCCAGAGGTGGCCGGGCCCAGTAGCCTGCCCGAATCCCAGGTCCCTTCCTTCTGCCTTCTACCAAAACGTGCCAGGAAAAGGAATACCATGAAGGAGGCAGCAATTGGCTTATTTCTGAAGGCTACTGTGGCCCTCAGAACCCCCCACAGTGTTCAAGAGGAGTTTGCATACATTACAGCCTGCAAAATGCTGGAAATGGAGGAGGGCCAACGCCTCTTATACCCCATACACACTATCAGATTTTCTGCTGATTTTTTCCTTCAGATTTACCAAAACCATGTAGTGCAAGGGCCTGCCTGATTGCCTACAAATTGAAACTCCTAAGGTTTGATCTCATATTATATGGTTTTGGTAAATCTGAAGGGAAAACTTAGCAGAAATCTGATTGTGTGTATGGGGCTTTATGTGAGGAAATCATCTTGCAAGCACTAAATAAGGGGTTGAGGGGCCAACTCACAAGATAAACCCACATTTGTGAGTTGAACCATGGTCCTCCACCTTCAGGTCCTCCTCCTCCTCCTCCAGGTCCTACTCCTCCACCTCCTGCCACACCTCCAACACCAGAGCCACAGCCTGGAAGGAAGCATCTAAGAAAGACCAGATAGTGATGGCCTGGGTTCAGTCTGGTCTGGCAAAAGATGCAGGCTATGATAGTACCACAGACTGGGGACAGATATTATTGTTATTATTATTATTATTATTATTATTCAGGATTTATATAGCGCCAACAGATTGCACAGCGCTTTACAATATGAGGGCAGACAGTACACTTACAATACAAATCAATACAGGAGGGATCAGAGGGCCCTGCTCGTTAGAGCTTACAATCTAGAAATGTCATCTGCTGCTGTTCCTGATCTCTTGTAGTCCTGCACCAGATTGTGCTCACTGTTATAAGGACTCCTCAGGCCACCAATTTTGACTGTAAAATAATTGATGTGTGCCCTGGGGTACAAAGGCTTCGCAAATTTCACCAGTTTCTCCAGCGTTGCCTTCCTCTTTATTTTGTTATGACCCAGAATAAATGGATATTTTGTTTTCAGAAATACTTGCAAGTTTTAGTTCAAAAAGGACAGTTTGTGAGTAGGCAGGTACATTTCAAAAATACAAAGTAAAATTAATAAGGGACACCAACACCAACCAACCTACTTGAGATTTACAAATACAAGATAATAATGGTAATAAGTTGGTCCACACTATCCCAGAGACACATTACTGTTAAAGGTACCTCATCCCCTAATAATTCTATAAATATTGTATCCAAGAATAGGAAAAGGGGGGGGGCAGGGGATTTTTTTACGGTACACTATATAAAGAAACAGAGATTTCTTAAAAAAGAATTCATAGCTTTAATATTGGAAATATGTTAAAATTATTTTGGAAAAACCAAAATAGCAAAAATATAATAACAAATACACTTTTTATACAAAAGATTACATGACACAAAGTATAGGGGATCCTGAAAATGTTAGTTGCTGAGAATGATCATGTGTCCTCCCGACATGTTTCGCGTTTTTGCTTCTTCAGGGGAGTATGCAACTAACATGAACATAAACACAAAAAAAGTTTAAGAATACAGAAAATACATTTATGCCATACAATTGGATACACATGAATTTCAGAAAATTAAGTATGAAATTGGTCTCAATTCGCTCAGTCCAAGGAGGTACTATGCTTACCCAGGTATAATCATTCCCGGCATCGCAACCCACAAGCCAATAGATGGTGAAATAGGTGGCAAGAATTGGGTGACAGGATCAAATGCTAAAAACAACCCAGCCCCACGCAGGGCATAGATGGAGGTAGACAAGCGCTACAAAGATCAAAAACAAAATCCAGAGATAAGTACCAAGTTTACAAATCCAGCACAGGTATTGAAAAATGTTAATTTGTAACAAAAAGGGTAACTGATATCAATCCCTAAATTATAAGAGGGAATTGGGGCTAAAAAACAAGCCTCCATAGTAGAACATGAGATACTCATTATCAAAGGAATAAAACAATTGATTTTAATTACACTTGATTGGTAGCTTGTAAAGAGTGGCTGCTGGGGGTATACTACCTATATACTGTTAAAGAAAGCGAAAGGAATAAAAATTATTTTTACCTGCAGTTAGAGTCAAAGATGGAAGAGTTAATTCCATATGATAATATTGGTGCAGTACAAATGCAACAGATTACAAAGAAAAAATCAATTGATTTAGTGTGGTATTTTGTAAATTACAGAGTGCAGCGGTATGCTGCCACTGCCAGGCTTGCTGAACCTACAAGCAAATAAAAAGAAGGATGAGTAGATATGGGTATAGAAAGATGAGAAACAGTGTTGTAACCGTATGAAGTTCAACTAAAAAAAGTATATTTACCAAAGGGAAAGTCAGCGTGGCGGTAGTATCTGTGCTGAACCTGCACTACAGATGAAGTGACAGCGCTGCCTTTTGTATCCCCCATCCATCGAGCCGGCGTCTGACGTCACCGGCTCGATGCGGACAGCCATAGGTGGAAGCAGTGAGCATGTGCAAAGCCTTCCAAGTCGGCATTTAAACTACCAACCCCATAATGCCTCAGTGCTGACACGAGGTTCATTTGGATACATGCTGATGGAGATAGGGCTATGCTAGCTCTCCGCCCTTAAAGGGGCGGGAAGACACAAGCCTGCATAGAGGGCAGATAAAACGACGATTGTCATGGCTTTTAACCCTTGAGGGGATTACATGCTCCCTTCCACCTCAAATCGGGAGCCGCCTGGGGATATGACCCAGCGGCGCCCTTGGGTGTCCATATGCCCTTGCATACTTGGAGCAAGGGAAGATAAAAAACAGAGGATCCGGTCCCAAATCACAAAATAGTAAGGCTTAGGAATGCGGTGTAGGGAAGGAGGGAAAAAGCAAAGCTCCTCAATGTGGGTGGGACTCATAGAGAGCAACAGAGATCCCCAAGTGTGCAAACCATGAAACCCACCTTGGGCCAAGCGTAGCGAGACATTAAACGGTATATGTTACCTGTACAACGTTAATAGTAATTAGAAATGACATTTTTTTGATGTACAGAGATATTTTTAAATATAACATAAACATATCAATAAAGAAAAATAAAAATAAAAATAAAATAAAAAAATAATAAAAAACAAAAAGAAAACCAAATAAATTGGGGAGAGGGTAGGAGGAATGGAGGGAAGGGGGAAAGGATAAACAAAAAGGGGAAAAAGGGATATCACTTCTCTCTCTTCATGCCAGGCTCCACGGGGGCTCACAGCTGAGGTATGAGGGTTCATGAAACAGAAAACAGAGATTAGCTATAGAAAAGATCTGTAGCTTATATTTTCATTGAAACCAGGGTATTTTGTGGCTTTTAGGATAAAGATCCACTTGGCTTCAGTTTGTAAGAGAAGCTTGTCCACTGAGCCACCTCTTGAGTTTAGAGGTATATGGGCCAGGGCTGAAAATCGTATCCAGTTGGGGTCAAAGGCATGATGGGTGCCTATGTGCCTGCTTATGGCTGTAATAATTTTTTTATTGAGAATGGGTTTGATGTGGTCTTTTATGCGGATAGAAAATAGTCTTTTGGTTTTACCCACGTAAAATCCTCCACAACGGCATTGGGCCAAATACACAACGCCTGGAGTGGAGCATGTAACGTGGAATTTCGAAACAAACAGGTTGCCATTTGGCAGTCTGATCTTTCGAGAATTATATATATAAGGACACATGTCACATTGCCCGCATGAATAAGTGCCTGGATGTTTAGGTTTAGTTTCACCTGAGGAGTCCTGAAAGTGACTTCTAACTAAGCTGTCCTTGAGTGATTGAGGTCTCATATAGGTAATTGATGGTACATCGTTTATGTACTGATTAACAATGGAGTCGGCTTTTAGAAGAGGCCAGAACTTATTAATTATAGCACGGAAAGAATGATGTTGGTTAGAGTATTTGGTAATTATACGTACTTTATTATCAAAATTTTTTTGTTTATTAGAGAAGAGAAGGGAAGTCCTATCTTTATTTTTTACTCTATTATATGATTTTTTCAGAGATACATGACTGTATCCACGTGCTCTGAGTCTATTATATAAGTCATTGGCTGCAATCTTAAAGTCAGAGTCAGTACTGCAATTACGTTTGGCCCTTAAATACTGGCTATAAGGGATGCTCTTAAGGAGAGGTTTTGGATGAAAGCTTGTCGCATGCAAGACTGTATTGCCTGCAGTGGGCTTTCTGTATAAGGCAGAATATACATGTCCAGTGGCATCAATTTTAATGGTTAAGTCCAAAAATTCAATAGAGTTTTGACTGTAATTCAACGTAAACTTTAAATTGAATGGATTCACAGAAAGTAAATTGAAAAAGAGCAACAAATCTGATTCTGATCCAGACCAAAAAAATAAAATATCATCAATGTACCTGTACCAGGCTGTGATGTTACTTAGAAAAGGGACGAGGTCTTCACGTGCGAAGGTATCTTTTTCCCACCCCCCCAGGTACAGGTTGGCATACGATGGGGCACATTTAGTCCCCATCGCAACTCCCTGCACCTGGAGGTAGTGGGATTGGTTAAATTGAAATACGTTGTGCTTCAAAATAAAATCCAATAGCTTCATAACAAATTCGTTGTAAGCAAAGAAGTTTGAGCCTCTTTCTTGCAAATAGGAGCGTATTATTTGTAAACCTTTGGTATGTGGTATAGCGTTGTACAAACATTCCACGTCGATGGAAACCAACCAGGACTGTGCCGGTAGGCTGATACCCTCGAGTATCTTTAGAAGATCGATGGTATCCTTTACATAGGAAAAAAGGGAAATGACGTGCAGTGTAAGGTGTTTATCTACAAGGCTACTTGCATTTTCTGTCAAACTATCACAGCTGGAGATGATGGGACGTCCCGGAGGGTCAGTTAGAGATTTGTGCACCTTCGGAAGGGCATAGAAAGTAGCAACTTTCGGATCTTTAGAGTTTAGAAAGTTCCATGTGCCTTTGTCTATAGTACCTGATTTGTATGCATTAAAGATAATCAGACGATATTGTGTGTCAAAATGAGAGATTAAAGACACAGAAATTGGTCGATACCAATCAGAGTTTTGAAGAATCTTATTACACATAGTAAGATATTGTGAGGTATTCATAATTACGATGTTTCCACCTTTATCCGCAGGTTTTATGACTATATTAGGATTAGTTTTAAGTTGTTTTAATGCCGTCAATTGATTATGCGTTAGATTATGTTTCTTGGTCAATGGAAAATGCGTCTGTTCGATTGCCTGGCAAACTTGTTGGGTAAAAGCCCAAATATTTGGATTTGTATTTAAGAGTGGAAAGTTTGTTGACTTAGGTTTGAACATTTCTAAAGGAGGGAAAGAAACTGACTGTACCGATAAACCAGTGGAAGAGATAGTCATCTTATCATCAGGGGGTACTTGGCCCTCTTCCCATAAATCCATCAAATTGGAGAGGGCTTGTTGATCAGCACTATTTACCTCATTGGTGAGTTCCGATGTATTTATTTGTACAGTAGGTTGATTGGGCTTATGGAAAAAGGTTCTAAATATCAGTTTTCGTGCAAATAGATGTATATCCTTTATCAGAGAGAATTTGTCCGAGCTTGAATCAGGGCAGAAGGTCAGTCCTAGTTTCAGAACATCGAGTTCATGACTCGTGAGCACGTAAGACGATAAGTTGACTATAGATAATTCATTCCCTGAATTGGATTCTGGGTTAGTAGAAGGAGATTGGGTTAGGTATTGGGTGGTTGAGGGGGTTCTTTCCCTAAAAAAATAGGGGCGATTCGGAGGTCCGCCGGTAGGGGAGCACCACTAGGTGAAATGATGATGTCATTGGTGTTGGTGATGGGTAGGGATGATGTCAAAGGAGCTGATTTAGTGAAGGAAGACGTGAGAGTGGTAGACATAGAAGTGTTACTGGAGGTGGAGATGGACAAGGATGTGTTACTGGGGGTGGGAGTGATGAGAGGTGGGGGTGGTGGTGGGTGGTGAAACATCATTAGAGGACGAACAGGGACATGGTTGGAAATAGGATGAGTTCGAGGTGGTAAAGGGGTACTGAGGTGTTGGTTGGGTGCTGCCATAGCGGCGCCCTCCGAATCGCTTTTTCTCCTCTTTGGGAGTCTGTCTCCAGATAAGTCACGATAAATTGTGGAATGATTGGATGGAAAAGAAGTTGATGAAACACTCGATCTAGTTTCATCATCATTATAGTCCCTCCTGTTGGAGGGGCGTGATGCTCTAAAGAATTTATTTTTATTTTTTCCATCTGTTGGCCATTTGTATGCCGAACCATTCGAGTAGGAATTGCTATCACGTGTAAGTTTATTTTGTTTTAAGCGTATTATCTCTAAGGTATAATTCTCAATGTGTTTGGATAATTCAGATTCCTTACGTTTAAATTTGGGAGTGGAGGTTATTTTAGCATATTCATCGTACCATTTTTTAATGGAATTATCTATCAGGTCGATATCATGCGAGTATTGGATGGCTAATAAAGTCATCATTGCTATCGAACACGTTTGTAGGTTTTCTTCCCACTTTTGCTTGATGAGATTGTCAATTTTATTTAGATTGGGGAATATTTGTATTCTAAGGCCAAAAGGCACAATTTGTTGGTCAATGTATTTGTGAAAGAACTTTCTGTGCCAAAAAATTCTAACCTTACGTTCCAAGAGGCGTTGCAAATATTGCAGAGCTAGATCCAGATCCTTATCCGATGGTTCACTGTTCTTTTGGAGATCAGAAGCTTTGTTCATTAGGCCCTCCCAGGCCTCGCCGCTGAAAGCCGCCATGGACCCAGGGGAGAGAGAGAAGGAAACAAAGGGGAAAAGGGAAAGTTTGGGAGGAGAAGGGGGAAAGGGGAAATACAATTTTATTAATTAATAAAAATAAATACAAAAAATACCGAGGAACAAAGAAAATTTTTTATCATCATTACAGAGAGTTGCCGTGTCACAGGGAGGTGGGCCTAAGGACAAAAAGCGTATTAAAACGCATAAGTACAATAGAAATAAGTTGGTCCACACTATCCCAGAGACACATTACTGTTAAAGGTACCTCATCCCCTAATAATTCTATAAATATTGTATCCAAGAATAGGAAAAGGGGGGGGGCAGGGGATTTTTTTACGGTACACTATATAAAGAAACAGAGATTTCTTAAAAAAGAATTCATAGCTTTAATATTGGAAATATGTTAAAATTATTTTGGAAAAACCAAAATAGCAAAAATATAATAACAAATACACTTTTTATACAAAAGATTACATGACACAAAGTATAGGGGATCCTGAAAATGTTAGTTGCTGAGAATGATCATGTGTCCTCCCGACATGTTTCGCGTTTTTGCTTCTTCAGGGGAGTATGCAACTAACATGAACATAAACACAAAAAAAGTTTAAGAATACAGAAAATACATTTATGCCATACAATTGGATACACATGAATTTCAGAAAATTAAGTATGAAATTGGTCTCAATTCGCTCAGTCCAAGGAGGTACTATGCTTACCCAGGTATAATCATTCCCGGCATCGCAACCCACAAGCCAATAGATGGTGAAATAGGTGGCAAGAATTGGGTGACAGGATCAAATGCTAAAAACAACCCAGCCCCACGCAGGGCATAGATGGAGGTAGACAAGCGCTACAAAGATCAAAAACAAAATCCAGAGATAAGTACCAAGTTTACAAATCCAGCACAGGTATTGAAAAATGTTAATTTGTAACAAAAAGGGTAACTGATATCAATCCCTAAATTATAAGAGGGAATTGGGGCTAAAAAACAAGCCTCCATAGTAGAACATGAGATACTCATTATCAAAGGAATAAAACAATTGATTTTAATTACACTTGATTGGTAGCTTGTAAAGAGTGGCTGCTGGGGGTATACTACCTATATACTGTTAAAGAAAGCGAAAGGAATAAAAATTATTTTTACCTGCAGTTAGAGTCAAAGATGGAAGAGTTAATTCCATATGATAATATTGGTGCAGTACAAATGCAACAGATTACAAAGAAAAAATCAATTGATTTAGTGTGGTATTTTGTAAATTACAGAGTGCAGCGGTATGCTGCCACTGCCAGGCTTGCTGAACCTACAAGCAAATAAAAAGAAGGATGAGTAGATATGGGTATAGAAAGATGAGAAACAGTGTTGTAACCGTATGAAGTTCAACTAAAAAAAGTATATTTACCAAAGGGAAAGTCAGCGTGGCGGTAGTATCTGTGCTGAACCTGCACTACAGATGAAGTGACAGCGCTGCCTTTTGTATCCCCCATCCATCGAGCCGGCGTCTGACGTCACCGGCTCGATGCGGACAGCCATAGGTGGAAGCAGTGAGCATGTGCAAAGCCTTCCAAGTCGGCATTTAAACTACCAACCCCATAATGCCTCAGTGCTGACACGAGGTTCATTTGGATACATGCTGATGGAGATAGGGCTATGCTAGCTCTCCGCCCTTAAAGGGGCGGGAAGACACAAGCCTGCATAGAGGGCAGATAAAACGACGATTGTCATGGCTTTTAACCCTTGAGGGGATTACATGCTCCCTTCCACCTCAAATCGGGAGCCGCCTGGGGATATGACCCAGCGGCGCCCTTGGGTGTCCATATGCCCTTGCATACTTGGAGCAAGGGAAGATAAAAAACAGAGGATCCGGTCCCAAATCACAAAATAGTAAGGCTTAGGAATGCGGTGTAGGGAAGGAGGGAAAAAGCAAAGCTCCTCAATGTGGGTGGGACTCATAGAGAGCAACAGAGATCCCCAAGTGTGCAAACCATGAAACCCACCTTGGGCCAAGCGTAGCTATGTAAAGGATACCATCGATCTTCTAAAGATACTCGAGGGTATCAGCCTACCGGCACAGTCCTGGTTGGTTTCCATCGACGTGGAATGTTTGTACAACGCTATACCACATACCAAAGGTTTACAAATAATACGCTCCTATTTGCAAGAAAGAGGCTCAAACTTCTTTGCTTACAACGAATTTGTTATGAAGCTATTGGATTTTATTTTGAAGCACAACGTATTTCAATTTAACCAATCCCACTACCTCCAGGTGCAGGGAGTTGCGATGGGGACTAAATGTGCCCCATCGTATGCCAACCTGTACCTGGGGGGGTGGGAAAAAGATACCTTCGCACGTGAAGACCTCGTCCCTTTTCTAAGTAACATCACAGCCTGGTACAGGTACATTGATGATATTTTATTTTTTTGGTCTGGATCAGAATCAGATTTGTTGCTCTTTTTCAATTTACTTTCTGTGAATCCATTCAATTTAAAGTTTACGTTGAATTACAGTCAAAACTCTATTGAATTTTTGGACTTAACCATTAAAATTGATGCCACTGGACATGTATATTCTGCCTTATACAGAAAGCCCACTGCAGGCAATACAGTCTTGCATGCGACAAGCTTTCATCCAAAACCTCTCCTTAAGAGCATCCCTTATAGCCAGTATTTAAGGGCCAAACGTAATTGCAGTACTGACTCTGACTTTAAGATTGCAGCCAATGACTTATATAATAGACTCAGAGCACGTGGATACAGTCATGTATCTCTGAAAAAATCATATAATAGAGTAAAAAATAAAGATAGGACTTCCCTTCTCTTCTCTAATAAACAAAAAAATTTTGATAATAAAGTACGTATAATTACCAAATACTCTAACCAACATCATTCTTTCCGTGCTATAATTAATAAGTTCTGGCCTCTTCTAAAAGCCGACTCCATTGTTAATCAGTACATAAACGATGTACCATCAATTACCTATATGAGACCTCAATCACTCAAGGACAGCTTAGTTAGAAGTCACTTTCAGGACTCCTCAGGTGAAACTAAACCTAAACATCCAGGCACTTATTCATGCGGGCAATGTGACATGTGTCCTTATATATATAATTCTCGAAAGATCAGACTGCCAAATGGCAACCTGTTTGTTTCGAAATTCCACGTTACATGCTCCACTCCAGGCGTTGTGTATTTGGCCCAATGCCGTTGTGGAGGATTTTACGTGGGTAAAACCAAAAGACTATTTTCTATCCGCATAAAAGACCACATCAAACCCATTCTCAATAAAAAAATTATTACAGCCATAAGCAGGCACATAGGCACCCATCATGCCTTTGACCCCAACTGGATACGATTTTCAGCCCTGGCCCATATACCTCTAAACTCAAGAGGTGGCTCAGTGGACAAGCTTCTCTTACAAACTGAAGCCAAGTGGATCTTTATCCTAAAAGCCACAAAATACCCTGGTTTCAATGAAAATATAAGCTACAGATCTTTTCTATAGCTAATCTCTGTTTTCTGTTTCATGAACCCTCATACCTCAGCTGTGAGCCCCCGTGGAGCCTGGCATGAAGAGAGAGAAGTGATATCCCTTTTTCCCCTTTTTGTTTATCCTTTCCCCCTTCCCTCCATTCCTCCTACCCTCTCCCCAATTTATTTGGTTTTCTTTTTGTTTTTTATTATTTTTTTATTTTATTTTTATTTTTATTTTTCTTTATTGATATGTTTATGTTATATTTAAAAATATCTCTGTACATCAAAAAAATGTCATTTCTAATTACTATTAACGTTGTACAGGTAACATATACCGTTTAATGTCTCGCTACGCTTGGCCCAAGGTGGGTTTCATGGTTTGCACACTTGGGGATCTCTGTTGCTCTCTATGAGTCCCACCCACATTGAGGAGCTTTGCTTTTTCCCTCCTTCCCTACACCGCATTCCTAAGCCTTACTATTTTGTGATTTGGGACCGGATCCTCTGTTTTTTATCTTCCCTTGCTCCAAGTATGCAAGGGCATATGGACACCCAAGGGCGCCGCTGGGTCATATCCCCAGGCGGCTCCCGATTTGAGGTGGAAGGGAGCATGTAATCCCCTCAAGGGTTAAAAGCCATGACAATCGTCGTTTTATCTGCCCTCTATGCAGGCTTGTGTCTTCCCGCCCCTTTAAGGGCGGAGAGCTAGCATAGCCCTATCTCCATCAGCATGTATCCAAATGAACCTCGTGTCAGCACTGAGGCATTATGGGGTTGGTAGTTTAAATGCCGACTTGGAAGGCTTTGCACATGCTCACTGCTTCCACCTATGGCTGTCCGCATCGAGCCGGTGACGTCAGACGCCGGCTCGATGGATGGGGGATACAAAAGGCAGCGCTGTCACTTCATCTGTAGTGCAGGTTCAGCACAGATACTACCGCCACGCTGACTTTCCCTTTGGTAAATATACTTTTTTTAGTTGAACTTCATACGGTTACAACACTGTTTCTCATCTTTCTATACCCATATCTACTCATCCTTCTTTTTATTTGCTTGTAGGTTCAGCAAGCCTGGCAGTGGCAGCATACCGCTGCACTCTGTAATTTACAAAATACCACACTAAATCAATTGATTTTTTCTTTGTAATCTGTTGCATTTGTACTGCACCAATATTATCATATGGAATTAACTCTTCCATCTTTGACTCTAACTGCAGGTAAAAATAATTTTTATTCCTTTCGCTTTCTTTAACAGTATATAGGTAGTATACCCCCAGCAGCCACTCTTTACAAGCTACCAATCAAGTGTAATTAAAATCAATTGTTTTATTCCTTTGATAATGAGTATCTCATGTTCTACTATGGAGGCTTGTTTTTTAGCCCCAATTCCCTCTTATAATTTAGGGATTGATATCAGTTACCCTTTTTGTTACAAATTAACATTTTTCAATACCTGTGCTGGATTTGTAAACTTGGTACTTATCTCTGGATTTTGTTTTTGATCTTTGTAGCGCTTGTCTACCTCCATCTATGCCCTGCGTGGGGCTGGGTTGTTTTTAGCATTTGATCCTGTCACCCAATTCTTGCCACCTATTTCACCATCTATTGGCTTGTGGGTTGCGATGCCGGGAATGATTATACCTGGGTAAGCATAGTACCTCCTTGGACTGAGCGAATTGAGACCAATTTCATACTTAATTTTCTGAAATTCATGTGTATCCAATTGTATGGCATAAATGTATTTTCTGTATTCTTAAACTTTTTTTGTGTTTATGTTCATGTTAGTTGCATACTCCCCTGAAGAAGCAAAAACGCGAAACATGTCGGGAGGACACATGATCATTCTCAGCAACTAACATTTTCAGGATCCCCTATACTTTGTGTCATGTAATCTTTTGTATAAAAAGTGTATTTGTTATTATATTTTTGCTATTTTGGTTTTTCCAAAATAATTTTAACATATTTCCAATATTAAAGCTATGAATTCTTTTTTAAGAAATCTCTGTTTCTTTATATAGTGTACCGTAAAAAAATCCCCTGCCCCCCCCCTTTTCCTATTCTTGGATACAATATTTAAAGATAATAATGGTGTTGTGGAAACGTGACATGCAAAAAAAAAAAAAAAAAATGGAGATCACTGTAAAATAATTTTCCAAAAAATACAAAACAACAGGAGATCTTGATTAAAAAATGACAAAAAATTCATTCTAAACATTATTATGGAGATCTGGCTTTAAAAATAAAAAATATTATTCATGAGATCAGGAGAAATAATTAAGAAATAAGTTTGTGAGCAACAAAACAACTTCATTCTTCTAGCATTCTAAAGAAGAAGAGAATGCAATGCATTGAAAGATTTAAAAACTTGCAATGTGTGACGAGTTACATTACGAACAATCGTTTTACCAGACTGAGAGACTCTGTTTCGTACTTGATTCTGAGCATGCGTGTGTTTTTTGCGCGTCAGAATTGCATACACACGAACAGTATTTCCGATTACCGAAAAATTTAGAACATACTCTCAATCTTTTGCTGGCGGAAACTGACCCAGCAAAAGTCCGATGGAGCATGCACACGGTCGCATTTTCCGACCAAAAGCTCTCATCGGCCTTTTGCTGGCAGAATTTCCGATCGGGGCATTAGTCTTCAAAAATTAAACAAGTGGCCAAATCAACAGTTTGGTACATTTTATAGAAATGTATCTATGTCTACAGTATATCCAAGTATACATTTATAGGATTACTACCTTTTCCAGCATGATGGAGCACCTTGCTATATAGCAAAAGTGATAAATAAATGGTTTGAGGAACAAAACAATGACATTTTGTGTCCATGGCCAGGAAACTCCCCAGACCTTAATCCCATTGAGAACTTGTGGTCAATCCTCAAGAGGCGGGTAAACAAAAAAACCCACAAATTCTGACAAACTCCAAGCATTGAGTATGCAGGAATTGGCTGCCATCAGTCAGAATGTGGCCCAGAAGTTGATTGACAGCATGCCAGGGTGAATTGCAGAGGTCTTGGTATAAAAAGGTCAACACTGCAAATATTTACTGTTGCCTAATGTAATTGGCAATAAAAGTCTTTGGCACTTATGAAAAGCTTGTAATTATACTTCAGTATACTATAGTAATATCTGACAAAAAGATCTAAAAACACTGAAGCAGCAGACTGTGTGAAAATTAATATATGTGTAAATTTTTCGAACTTTTGGCCACGGCTGTAGACAATGGAACCAAATTATGTAAATTATAAACTGCAGATCATTTATAAATGAAGGCAGCAAGGGGGTTAGCTATTATTTTGTAATATTATCTAATCATTAATTGGACTTTGAATTTCTTCAATGTACTGAGGGTTGAAATGGCCTCTAATGGGATGCGCTTATATAACAAGAGTTTAAAAGAATTTTGTGAGAACCGGTCTACATTATTTTAGAATAAGGTTTTAAGATGATGTTACATGATACTGCCACTATTACTTTCTGTTAGTCCATAGAGTTTCATATACATTCCAAGTCTTTAGAAAGCAGCAAAGCCCTGCATACCATTTTAGACTAACAGGATTATGAATTAGACTAAACTTGGATTAGTAGTTGGACTAGCAGGTAACCATTAGGGATGATCTGAACTGCCCCGAGTTCAGTTTGAGCAGGGCTCTGTGAACTTCAAAGAAGTTCAGATGCCAATAATGAACCCCATTGAAATCAATGAGAGACAAAATATGTCAAATTAAAAATATAATAGCATGAGGGGTGGGCACTGCCCTGGAGAACATGTATTAATGCATGCAACCCCCTCCCCCCATCCTCCTGAACCATACCAAGCCACATGCCCTCAGCATCGGGGGGGGGGGTATCTTGGAGGGACACCCCATGGGAAAGCACTGTGTTTCCATGTTGAAGAGGACAAGGGCATCTTCCCCACAACCCTGGTCAGGTGGTAGTGGGGGTCTGTGGGCTTATAAGAATCTGGAAGCCCCCTTTAATGAATGAGTGTGTGGTATATAATATCCCTACTCATTCACACAAAAAAATTATAACCTAGAAATGAAGAGAAGACACCAAACTAATTTATTAAAGAAAAAAAAACATCTAAAAAAGTTACTCGCTGTAAATCCATCATCAATAATGAAGCCCAGCCACTTGCTGAAAAAAAAACTTCAATGATGTAGGGCACCTGACCAATCCTAATGGTACTCATAGCCAAATGAGAGCTCCCTGAGCTGTCGTCAGCTATATGGGGAAGGGGAAAGGATGGTGGTGACATCACTGACCAAATATGGCCATGGTCATATTTGGTCAATGTCATTACTTAGATATGCCCATTGGCCAGTGATCTCACTGCTATGCTTGCCCTTTTGCTTAAGTGGCAGTCATTCCTGGTAAAATCAGTGGTTCCTAGAGCCACATAGCTTCCTTAAGAACCAATGACAGCGGGAAGCCGTCATATATCTAGAAGCAGTAGAAGTTGCATGTAGGTACACACATTTAATTTTATGTGTATATCCATGCATACATTTATAGTATTGCCAATGGAAACATTTTTACCTGGACATACATTTGCTTATTGAAACCTATTGGATTTTTTTATTCTAGTTTATTGCATCTTTTTGTTACATTTGCCATATTGTCTGGATCCTAGATAGTGGAAGCTTTATTGTCAGTATACTGTATAATCCAGGTCTGACTGTGGCTGATGCAGATGGGTACATTGTTGATGTTCCTCAATCATCACACACTCTGATTTTGCTAGTGTAGATTGACATTGTTTATGTTTCCTATTCATAACTTTCAATGGTGTGTGGAGTAACACAGGTCCTCTGTTTATTGTGCTCTCTTGCCGACATTGTTGAGAGATGTAAGCCTGTGCATCTATTTGCATGAGTGCAGCATACATTAAAGTGGAAGTAAACTCCCCTATCGTTTTCAGCCAAGGAAGCTGCCATCTTTGCCTCTGTTTAATCTTCAACTATTATGGTGCTGCACATGTGATTCGTTATGACACCAGCCATTGGATGGTTTGATAGTTTGGCTGAGAGCACAGCCAATGTGCAGTTAGCATTCCCGGCATGCCTTTTTTTTAACTGTTTAAATCCATGGGTTTACTTCCACTTTAAATTGTTTAAATTTAGTGTAAGGCCTGATTCAAAATAGCGGCCAGAGGGTGGTAAAATCAGATGGTTGAGATGCCTTCAACCCCCTGACTGATTGAGAGCATGCCGCCGCTCCAGAATATCCCGTGGCTATAGCAAAAATTAAACAGCAGGTCACTATCAGCTGGTGGAACCACCACTGAACATGACATGTTCAAGTGAATGGGCCTACACTGAAATTGCCCTACAACTGTGTGCAGTGCACATGGGTGCAGTGGAGTGTTGCGGTATTTTGAAAGCGTAAACAGGAAATGAGGAGAGGACCTATTGCCTCCTCACTTTCTGTCAAATGGCTCTGAAAAGCATGGATGATTCCTTTTCATAGCAGTGGATATGTGTGCTGCACATGTGAATGAACTCTTACCCTTAGTTCACACCAGTGCAGCTTTAAAGTCGCCCTTCTTCAGTGCTACTTCAAAGCCAATGATTCAGTGCAATTTCATTGTGGCTTTCTGACACGCTGTGCAGCTTCATTTAACAGATGTCAATGCAAGTCGTAATAAGGTCACACAGAAATAGTGCAGGAACCTTTCTCAAATTCACTGTGACTTGAGTTGCATAGTTTTGATCGGTGCTATTGCAGCAAATGGGGTGGGACTTATCATGCAACTTTGAACTGTCAAGTTGCATAAGTCGTATTGGTGTAAACCAGGGCTAAGAGATTTAAGAGGGCTGCACTTGGCATTGAGCATTGCCAGTAGGTCATGTATTGCTGACTTCTGCGAGTGTTCAGCGGGTTTGTGTCAGCATGCACCTGCTTACATAATATAAGTTAACTACTGCTACAAATAAGCAGGGTTTAGGTTAACATTTCTTAGCCTGCCCTTGAGAGGATTATACTATTTGCCACCAAACACACTAACAAAAATTGTAGGTAATTTAGGGATAACGGGGTTACTACTCATAGAACAAGTGTTGATTAAGCATTAGTTAACATTTTTAGCAGTGGGCACTTGTCAGCAGACACATTAGGCTACATTTGCATGGGCTGAGTCCTGCAGCTGTTTTAGCTGTTTTACCTGTGAGCAGCTAGCTGCAGCCATCAAGCCCTGTGTATTTCAATGACAATTCAGCGGTGGCCGCAGTTATCCATGGCTATCCACAGAGCTGGCGATTACCTGTGCACTTTGTGTGTCCAGCAGGCGTGGTGAATTTTTCCCACAGCACACTGGATGATACTGCATGCCACTATGTAACACTTCAAATTAAGTTTAAAAAAAGTAAATTGTGAGGACCTTACACCATCTTCTTACATGGCTTCATATGCGTATGAGCAACTAGTTCTACTAGTGGAAGACTTTGTCTCCCTATTTTTTGCTTAAATGGGAAAAAAACTTGGAGTTCTCCTCCACTCAGAGGGAGGACATCTTATATTTCGCACAATACTCTTCTAATGCAAATAGGTATCAGGAACTCAGATATAAGATCCTGGTAAGATGGTACAGAGTGCCATAGTTTTTACACAAATTATACCCCCAGACAGTTGGTAGCTGTTGAAAATGCCAGAGGGTAGAGGGCATGCTCCTCTATATCTTTAGGTCTGTGAAAAAATGTAACACTTCTGGTCAACAGTTAGAACCATCATCGGGCAGCTGACAGACTTTGACCTTGGAATGGACCTGGCCAAATCCTTTTACACTCCTCTCACTGAACTCAGGAACCTATACAAGAAAACAGTGCTGATGATTATCTATTTAGTGAATGCAGCTGAGGCGTGCATTTCAGCCCTCTGGAACCAGGAGACTCCCCCATCTCTCACTTAGTGATTCTCCAAGATCATTGAAATCCATCAAATGTAAAACCACATGGCAGCACCTAAATGCAGAGAAGAAAAGTTCAGGCATACGTGGTTCCAGTGGACCACGTTCATGTGTTCTTGGGAGTAAGAATCAGTGCTTGCTAGTGGCATGTAAAAATTTGAACAGGCCTTCTTTCTTGGTGATACCTGCGGCCCAGGGGTGGTGGTACCAGGATTTCCCCCATTTCTCTCTTCCCCACCCTACAACCTTTTTCTTCTCCCTCTTCAACCCTCCTCCCCTCCCCACCAACCCTCCTTTCCACCCCCCACCAACCCTCATTTCCTCCCCCTGGGTTAAAGTGTAATTAAAACTATTTATTTTTTTGGATAGAGGAGGCAACAGTTAGTCATTTTTCTCCCGTTCTGTGTCCTATTCCTTTTGCTTCTTGTCATACAGACACAACAGGAATATGAAGAAATGTTATTGGTAAAGTAAATCTCATTTTAGACAGTTGTCATTGGAACAAGAGTCCCCATTTGGAAAACGTCACTTCTATTCCTGTTCTTGTGACATCCCAAAATGTTTGATTTTGCCTCATATTCAGGACCAAGACAAGAGAGAATCTCCTTAGCTGGATCACAGACAGCAATAAAACCTAACAAGGTTGTTTGGATGAAAGGTACTAAGCTCATCCTTTTTTTCTTATATACTGTATATACCAGTTGTACCTTATCTTCACAAATTTTTTTTTTAACCTTCTTTTTTTATTGAATTTGTATAACCTAGATAGAAAATAATAAGATACAACTTTAAAAAAACATGAGACTAAGTTAGCATATGCACCAGAAAGCAATACACAATGGATAACATCGTCCAAAGGTGATTTCCATAAAGCTGGGCACGTTCCAAAACTAATGGGTTAACCAGGCTAATTATGCATATCAAGTATATGACAGCAGTATAGCAATGAACACAATCATGGCTAGAAAATTGAAAATGATCGACCCGTAATGGCCTATTACTGTAAATAGCAGACGAGATCCTTGGTAGAGAAAATGGTACCACTACCTTGGTAACAACAAGAGGGAAAAGAGTAAAGAAAGAAAAAGACTACAGGAAAGAAGCAAGAGATAGTATACCTCACCCCACCTGGCACCCTTATACAACCCTACAGGGGTAAAGCACCCCAATGTAATTTTCAAGGATATGCTCATGATTTTCACCTATGTTTTTAACCATTATTTTCAATGACAGGTTTGTTTATCCAAGTTATGTACTTTCCTTTATTATGTTAGATGTTTAATGGAACATAATAAAGTCCTCAGTTTAAGACAAGGTTCACACTATTGCTCCATGTGGCTCACAGCAGGGTTCTGGTGCGTCCCTACTCACCATTTCAGGTCTGATTTCAGCCCCAATTTTTGGGCTGAATTTGGACCTGAAATGGACCAAAAGATGCACAGCACCCCTGTGCAAATTCGCACCAGAGCCGCAACTGAGATATGTGAAACGGCTCCATAGAGAGCTGGTCCCAGTCTCCTACCAATGCGAATTGTATGTGGCTTTCTCTGCATCCAATTCACATAGGTGTGAACCAAGCCTTAGGGATTTTAGTTATTCCATGCTCCTATACACATATACTTTCAGTAGCTTATGCTAATGACATCATAAATGACAAATGAAGTACAAAAGGCACACCAAATATTGTATGTAATGAATAATCCTTTACTTGATTGACTGTGGAAGTTCTTTACTGGATTGTGTTCTCTAAACCATATTGTGGTGTTCAGGTACTTGGTGCCTTTTTTAACGTTTACATTTTCAATAAAGATACAATAGAACCCCAGTGGCCAGGGTAACGGCAAATGGGTGGCAATCGGACACCTTTGAACTTTCCAGAGGCACCAGGCAGGGCTGCCCTCTATCCCCCCTACTGTATGCTGTAGCCACGGAACCCCTAGCAATATCCATCAGATGTAACCCACTGATACAAGGCCTACGCGTGGACGACCTAGAAGAAAAAATAAGCATGTATGCAGATGACACATTACTATATCTATCAGATTCAGGCCCCTCCCTGGCTGAAGCCCTACGAACTATTGAACACTTCGGTTCATTTTCAGGGCTAAAAATTAACTGGGAGAAGTCACAAATTCTTCCACTCGATTTTGCTCCCCAGATGGAATTCCAGACCAGATTGCCCCTACAGCGCGTAGATAGTATCAAATACTTGGGTGTGAGCCTTACTAGGTCCCCGATTGATTATGTTTCTCTCAACGTGGAACCGTTGTTTGCCCTGATCAAATCCAAAACACAAATATGGGCATGTCTCCCTCTCGGGATACTAGGCCGTATCAATCTTATTAAAATGATACTCCTCCCTAAAATTCGATATATCTTATGGCACACCCCTGTGTATCTCCCTCTGAAATATTTCAAAACCATGGATGCAATCCTCAAACCCTTTGTCTGGGGGAAGAATAGACATAAATTAGCATGGCAATTACTTAAAAACCCCTCTGACCTGGCCGGTACGGCCATACCAGACTTCGCTTCATACTATCTAGCATCCCAATTATCCCAATTGTTCCATATAGATAAGACAGACAGAAAGAGATTTACTCTGCTGCTATGCCCCACCTGGGCACAATTGACAAATGACCCCATATGTGCTATAGCAGCTGGCGCTGAAGGTACTACTAAATCAGAGGAACACAATTCCCTATTAAAGGGGTTGTAATAAAACACTACAGGAATTCTTGACTATACCAGACTCGGAAACATGGTGCAGAAGTGGAATTTTCTACCTATCACACTTCCTTACTGCCGACACATTAAAGACATTTGATACACTAAAACTAGAATTTTCACTCTCGAGTCATTCGTTTTTTCCGATTTCTACAGGTCCGACATGCAATTCGCTCCCAGTTTCCAGAATCATTACCTAACCCCACTTGTAATCCTATAATGGACATAGTCAAAAGTGTAGATCTCCAGAAATTAATATCAATATTCTATAATATGCTTCATACTCCCTCATCCACTAAAATAGCTTACAATATAAAATCAATATGGGAGGGAGACCTAGGAATCCTGGAAGACGAGGAATGTAGTGAACCATTGGACGCATGCAAAGCTGTGTCACCCAAGCTATCTGACAGACTGACCCAAGCATACATCCTACACCGCGCATATCTCACGCCTATAAGAATAGCAAAATTCACTCAGGGACAACCATCCACATGTCTATTATGTAGTCGAGAAACAGGCACATTCTACCACTTCCTGTGGTACTGCCCCTACATACAGGGCTTCTGGAAACAAGTGGTAGATTTTCTTCATGACAGTATGGTATCTCCGCTGACCCTAGACCCCAAACCATACCTACTGGGTAATTTCCCAGATGCTAACACTGACAAATACACCAAAACTTTTATGCAGGAGGCCCTATTTTCTGCCCGGAAAACTATTGCTAAACTCTGGATGAGACAAGTTCCCAATAGATTATCTGACTGGAAAAATTACATTAATAGCATATTGCCCTATAAAAAATTTGTCTACATTAATAGATGGTGCTCTGCAAAATATAACAAGGTTTGGGACCGTTGGCTGAACACAACTGACACGTGTGTAACGCTGCAGAGCGCATCTCCTTCTGTATAGTACCACCCTACTGGACCTATACCATACGGCTCACTCTCTTCAAATCTGTATAATAGCAATTGATATATTGATACCCCAAAAGATTTAATGTATTGCTACATTGTAACAGTCTTATAATTGACCGGAGACTTCTGGCTATCACCTACATGAGTAATATGTATAATAATTGTGCTGAACAAAACATATAAGATTCGTGCATTGGAAAATTGTAAAAAATTTTTTTTTTTTGGAGAAATAAAAACTTTTTAATAATAAAAAAAAAATACAATATAAAAAAAAAAAAAACTTGCAAGGGTTCTAATCCCTTACCATATTGTACAAAATATACATGGAAATAAAGATTATTACATGGTTTTAGGATTATTTATATCCAACTGATCTATTTTGCATGTATGTCTAAATCTTGAAAACTATACAATACCATTATATGCTACACTGTGATAATTTTATTATTATTAATATTATACAGGATTTATATAGCAACAACAGTTTGTGCAGTGCTTTACAATATAAAAGGGAGACAGTACAATTACAATACAATTTGATACAGGAGGAATCAGAGGGCCCTGCTCGTTAGAGATTACAATCTAGAAATATAATTCATCTGCTGGATATTAAAGCTAAAGAAGCATCAGACCCCCCTATATTCCTACTACATATGGATGTTAGGAAATATTAAAGTTGGAGTTTCCTTTTAAAGATATTTGGTAATTATAGTATATACCACACTCTGTCTGAGTTATGTTCTTGATTTTAAGCGCTTGTAAACACCTAATATGAACTAACATAGTACTTAACACTATAATAAATGCTATACTGCTTCATTAAATGTGAGTAACCTTTGTTTTATTTTTTAATTTATTATAAAGCAAGTCCTAATTATCTTGATGAGTTAGGCATTTAAGCAAAATAATTATCTGCATACCCTTCCCATGCAATACTCTTTGAAGTTTAAGCATGTTTGCTATGTGAAGATGGGGGTTTGCGGGTCCCAACATTAATGCTTTGAAACCCCCGGAATAGTAATCACAGGTCAACTTGCACTTGCTGGAACCCATCACATGGCAGGCACCATTCAAAAAGTGTCACTTAATGATTGTTCCAGACATTCCCAATGAGAATAGCAGTAGTGAATCACTCAGTGACAAAGGCTCAACTTTCAGTTGAAAACACATAAAGAAACAGATGATCTAAAAGAGAAAATAAGCATCAAAAGAGCTTTGTGTGTACTGTTGCATTAGCTTGTGGCTAATGTTTAAATAAGGGTAATTTACAGCCTGTTGTGATGACTTTTGCTCAAGACATCAAGGATAAAGCAGGGTTACGTGAGTTCTTGTGGGTGTGATGGCTGGAATTTACCTTAATGACACCAGTGTGTAAATCTTTGACAATGTTTCTATATGAGTTTATTTATCAGAGTTTAGCTGGCCATAGATGCGTCATTTTTGGGTCACAGATTCCTCAAATCCACACAAATGAGGCAGATGGAGGAATCCCCACATCAGGACATTGTACTCTATTGGCTGCAACTGCCATGCCAATCAAGAAAAGTTCTCCAGTATTCCCCTTCAATGGAAGACATCCTGACGATCCACTTCTGATAAACAGAAATGGCTACACATGGATTGAAATTCGGTTGATCCTTCCTGAAATGGCCACATTTCAATTCAGCTGTCCCCAGCTTTACTGTAAAGAGTATGAACAAATGAGTACTGTCTGTGATACATTTTTTTTGTATTTGCGCTAACATTCCAGGACAAGCATTCAGGGCGTTCCCCTCTTCTCAGACTGACATTCTGATGACATTATGACACTATGACACAACTGGTGTGCTTTTAATGGCCTTTATTTAACAGGCTAAGTTCTGTAAAAGGAATAGTGGTTAAAAAGAAACAGAGTAACACAATATGCCTTCAATTGCAGGAACACAATTTCTCAACCCTCTATCCTATCTAGAGACAAGGGCCTGCCTACCACACTGACCAGGGAACTTGGTGACAAAATTCTGTCAGCATTGGGACCCTTATTTTGTAGCGTTGGAACGCTCTTCCCCTTAGTTCCAGGAGTACTTGTAATCCAAAGGCCTGGACTGACAGACAGGAAAAGGATTGGTGAAGCTGCTAGTCCAAGAACTTGGGTGGTCTCATGTTGGTTAGCGAAAGGTGGCTCACCTCTCATGCCAGCTTGCCATGATGGTGCACACTCTGAGCAACAGCACTTTGCAGCAAAATAACAGGGATATTCTCCATGGTCTTTGGGTGATTTCAGCACACACGCAACCCACTAGAATTGCAGGGTGAGATTAACTATTGAACACAGAATCTGGTGCAATGGGTATAGTAGCCAATCAGCTTCTAACTTCAGCTTGTACAATTAAGCATTGACAATAAAACCTAGAAGTTACATTTCCACGCCTCTAAATCCCGTAACACCACGATCACTCATACTGGACATGGTTGATCAATAGTCTAGACACCGTCTGCACTATCTTTCCTGGGATATTAGTTGAGAATCTTGTCTTGGCACTCCTACTCCGCTTCCTCCCCGGGGAGATCATAGCCGACTATATTCTTCCCTATGCATTTAGCCATACGTTACCTTACTATTTAAAATCCCCCTCCTACCCCTTTTTTTGAGGCCTCACCCCCCTCCTCCCCGCCACACCTATGGGAACTCTATTGCCGACCCCCCCCTTCCCCTTACTTTGACTCTACATGAGTATAAATAGTTTACTTATAACATATGTAATGTGATTTCATTATTGGCCCCTAGCGGATCTCCTCCCATATCGCACCTAGAAGTTTTCATTTCTCAACCATCCACAGTGTGATCCCATTTGGGGTGGATGGCAGCACAGGTGATCCGTTAGGACCCACTACTATTATCTGACCCTTGTTCAGATATCGTTGTGTACTTTAATTGTTCCAAATATTGGATTATCTATTTTTACTGTTCCTTCTCAGTATGTACACAATTCCTTTGTTAATTTTTGATTCGTCAATTGATGTAACATGAGCTCTATGTTTTATTTTTATTTTTCTTATGATGTTTCTCCTTGTGACTGTTATCTTGTACCAAACGTACCTACCATGATTGTATTGTGTAACTCTCAATAAACTTTCTTTGGAAAAAAAACTAGAAGTTGATTACTATGTACAGCTGCACCAGATTCTGTGTGCTCCAGTTTTAGTAAATCTCCCCAACAGTGACCACATGAACTTACATATGACCGCATACATCCTCTGCAGCTGGTTCTCCTGAGAAGCCACATGTGGCTCAGCAGCTCTCATCCACAGCATGGGCTTAGAGCAGGGGTCTCAAACTGGCGGCCCTCCAGCTGTTGCAAAACTACTAGTCCCATCATGCCTCTGCCTGTGGGAGCTATGCTTGTAACTGTCAGCCTTGCAATGCATCATGGGACTTGTAGTTTAGCAACAGCTGGAGGGCCGCCAGTTTGAGACCCCTGGCTTAGAGCAACCAGTCTTTAGCATCCCTGAGCCCTCTAGTGTGTCCCCAGCCCCCAGTGGAGTTTCACCCATAAAAAATAAAAAATATTAATGTGCTTAAAAAAATAAAACATTTGGAGAAAAATGTTTTTTTTACTCATCTCTAAATGCCTGTTGCTAGGGGGTCCCTCATAGTCTGCCTCCTTCGGTGCCTGGGCTCCTGACATCACTTCCCTCAGCGTAGGAAGGGACATTGCCTCTCCTCCCTCCCTCTTGTCAATCACCTGGGACACGTGACAGGTCCCACATGATTGCACGGCCAGTCACGGCGCGTGGTGTGGCTCGCACATGCGTAGTGGGTGCCCAGCAGTGAAGCCACAGCTGGAAGCCCACAGTTAAAATGCCGGTGCCACTGAGCAGAGGGGGGCTTTGATCCCCCACATCGCTGGACCGTGGGACAGGTAAGTGTCCAATTATTAACCACTTAAGGACCGCCGCATGGCAATGTACGTCGGTGCAATGGCACCGACAGGCACAAGCACGTACATGTACGTGCCCGCCTGCCAGGGGGTGGGGGGTCCGATCGGACCCCCTCCCGCTGGATGTGGCGGTCCGTTTCGCTGCAGGAGCGATCCGGGATGAGGGGATGGCCGTTGGTTTCTGGCCATCCCCTCTCGATCGCTCCTGGCGAATGAGAAGCTTCCCCCACTGTGTATAGTAAACACAGGCAGGGAGGAAGTGATGTCATTCTCCTCGGGGCGGTCTTTTTGACCGGACTACGAGGAGAACAGTGAAAGTAAGTGTGCACCAACACTACACTGACATGTAGGCACACATAGGCACACAACCCCCCCGATCACCCCCCCCCGATCGCCCCCCCGATCCCCCTCCCCCTCCCAGTCACAGTGTCACTGATTGCAGTGATCATTTATTTTCTGATCACTGCATTTAGTGTCTGTTGTGACAGTAAAAAGTGTCAGGGCAGTTAGTGTTAGGTCCAGGGTACCCCTCTACCCCCCCAATAAAGGTTTAACCCCCTTATTGCCCCTAGAGTTAACCCTTTCACCCCTCTTTGCCAGTGTCACTAAGCAATCGTTTTTCTGATCGCTGCATTAGTGTCACTGGTGCCGCTAAGTAGCTAGTTATTTTTTTAGGTTCACCGCCAGGTTTTTATAGCGCTAGGTACCCCGATATACTACCCAATAATGGTTTTAACCCCCTGATTGCCCCTAGTTAACCCTTTCACCCCCTTTTGCCAGTGTCACGAAGCGATAATTCTTCTGATCGCTGCATTAGTGTCGCTAGGTAGCTAGTTATTTTTTTAGGTTCACCGCCAGGTTTTTATAGCGCTAGGTACCCCCATATACTACCCAATAATGGTTTTAACCCCCTGATTTCCCCTAGTTAACCCTTTTACCAGCGATCACCGTATAAGTGTCACTGGTGACGCTGGTTAGCCAGTTAGTTATTTAGGTTCCCCGTCAGGTTTTTATATAGCGTCAGGGACCCCCCTATACTACCTAATAAAAATTTGAACCCCCTGATTGCCCCTAGTTAACCCTTTCACCAGTGATCACCGTATAAGTGTTACGGGTGACTCTGGTTAGTTAGTTTGCTTTTTATAGCATCAGGGCACCCGCCATTTATTACCCAATAAAGGTTTAACCCCCTGATCACCCGGTGGGTGATATCAATTAGGTTTTAGGGTCAGGGTCTGCGTCGCCCCAGGCAGCGCTAGGTTAGTGCCAGTACCGCTAACACCCACGCGCAAAGCATACACCTCCCGTAGTGGTATAGAATCTGAACAGATCAATATCTGATCTGATCAGATCTATACTAGCGTCTCCAGCTGTTTAGGGTTCCAAAAAAAACGCATTGTTAGCAGGATAAGCCCAGATACCTGCTAGCACCTGCGTTTTGCCCCTCTGCCCAGCCCACCCAAGTGCAGTATCGATCGATCACTGTCACTTACAAAACACTAAACACATAACTGCAGCGTTCGCAGAGTCAGGCCTGATCCCTGCGATTGCTAACAGGTGTTTTGGTAGCGTTTTATATTTAAATCCGGAAGGCAGTGCTTGGTTTTCGGGGTCCTGTACGTGGCTACACTCCCAAAAAGTCCAGAACATGTGGTATCCCCATACTCGGGAGAAGCAGCAGAATTTATTTTGGGGTGTAATTTCACTAATGCCCATAGCATGTGTGAGCAATATATCATTTAGTGACAACTTTGTGCAAAAAAAAAAAAATTGTAATATTCCTGCAACTTGTAGCCAAATATAAAATATTTTATGGACTCAACATGCCTCTCAGTAAATAGCTTGGGGTGTCTACTTTCCAAAATGGGGTCATTTGGGGGGGGGGGGGTTTGTGCTATTTTGGCATTTTATGGCCTTCGAAACTGTGATAGGTAGTGAGGAGTAAAATCAAAAATTTGCACCCTTAGAAATCCTGAAGGCAGTGATTGGTTTTCGGGGTGCCGTACGCGGCTAGACTCCCAAAAAGTCTCACATATGTGGTATCCCCCCCTCCGTACTCAGGAGAAGCAGCAGAATATATTTTGGGGTGCAATTCCACATATAACAATGGCATGTGTGAGCATTATATCATTATATAACTTTTTGTAAACGTTTTTTTTTTTTGTCATTACTCAATCACTTGGGACAAAAAAAAATATTCAATGGGCTCAACATGCCCCTCAGCAATTTCCTTGGGGTGTCTACTTTCCAAAATGGGGTCATTTGGGGGGGGGGTTTGTACTGCCCTGCCATTTTAGCACCTCAAGAAATTAGATAGGCAGTCATAAATTAAAAGCTGAGTAAATTCCAGAAAATGTACTCTAGTTTGTAGACGCTATAACTTTTGCGCAAACCAATAAATATACGCTTATTGACATTTTTTTTACTAAAGACGTGGCTGAATAAATTTTTCCCTAAATGTATGACTAAAATTGAGTTTATTCAATTTTTCTTATAACAAAAAGTAGAAAATATCTTTTTTCTCAAAATTTTCGGTCTTTTTCCATTTATATCACAAAAAATAAAAATCGCAGAGGCAATCAAATACCATCACAAGAAAGCTCTATTTGTGGGAAAAAAAGGACGCAAATTTTGTTTGGGTACAACATTGCATGACCACGCAATTAGCAGTTAAAGTGGTTGTAAACCCTTACAAACCACTAGATTAACCACTTGCCGACCGCCGTACGACGATGTACGTCCTATTTTTGAAGAGGGACCTCCTCTGTAACGCAACAAATGCAACCTGTAGAATTTTTTAAATGTCGCTTATGGAGATTTTTGAGGCTAAAAGTTTGACGCCATTCCACGAGCGGGCGCAATTTTGAAGCGTGACATTTTGGGTATCAATTTACTCTTTCACAATATAAAAAAAAATTGGGCTAATTTTACTGTTGTCTTATTTTTTTATTCAAAAAAGTGAATTTTTTCCAAAAAAAGTGCACTTGTAAGACCGCTGCGCAAATACGGTGTGAAAAAAAGCATTTCAATGACCGCCATTTTATTCTCTAGGGTGTTAGAAAAAAAAACAATATAAAATATTTGGGGGTTCTAAGTAATTTAGGCTCCTGTGTCAGGTAAGTGACACATAATGGACTACTATGCGATGCATAGTAGTCCATTATGCTTTGCCTTTGCAGGGAATGAAAGAGGAAGTAAACTCATCAGGGTTTACTTCCTCTTTAAAGCAGTGCAGTGCGAAATTGTAAAAAGACCTCTGGTCCTTAGGCTGATAATTGGGTACAACATTGCATGACCACACAATTAGCAGTTAAAGCAGTGCAGTGTGAAATTGTAAAAAGACCTCTGGTCCTTAGGCTGAGAATTGGTCCGGGGCTGAAGTGGTTAAAAGTCAGCAGCTGCAGTATTTGTAGCTGCTGACTTTTAATTATTAATTTTTTTTTAAGCGGAACACCGCTTTAAGTCCTGAGCCCCCTAGCCAGGCTAACTTCCTTGAGTGTACAGCCACCATCCTAACTCAACAATGATAGCCCCCATCTTAGCTAAGCACACATGCACATGGTTTAATACTCAAAACTCCTCTGCAGCAGACAGTTCTGTGTTTCATTTCAGTAATTCCCGGACAGCAGAACACTCTGGACCAGTTGGATAATGGAACAGTAGCTCCCTGCAGCAAATTCAATCCTCATAACATGTGTCCCAGGGATAGCAACAGTTTTCTTCTGGCAGAGGTCAGCAGCATTTCACCTATGCAGCAGCAGGTGCCCTGGGATCTCCAACACACCGCTCATGTGCACAAACTGTTGGCACTATAAAAATCCTGTATTATAATAATAATAATAATGTGCAGCATGGCTGCTTACCACTTTCTGGGGTTCTCCCGCTCTGTATGAGGGTCCTTGATAGAGCAGGGGATAACACTTGGCATTCTCCCCTCCCTAGTAAAGCTCTCCAGCCCTGTACTCCCACTGGTCCCCATACCATGTAGAATTTACTGCATTTCCCTTAAAATGAAATTAGAAATCACCTGGAATTTCTGAAAATGCAGGAATTTCTCACCACAACTTGCTTTTCATTCCTATATTTGTACGTGTCAGTGTGTCTGATTAGCATTTAGTAGTAGGACAAGCACTGGCAGCTCCCGAAGCTTCCCTGCAGCTGCAGTGTATCACATGGAAGTGGTGAAAATAAGACTCAAAATTCAAGGCATCCTGTAATTCCATTGTGGAGCTGACAGATGAGCCATGACAAGAGCTTGTGCTACACAGTCTATTAGTTATGTTTTCGTTTTGTGTTTGGTTACAAGTAAACGGGTATGGTCAACAATGTCTTATGTGCTGTACTTATGGCAATCATCAGCAGATTTATAGCTATGGCTGACATAAGTTACTTTATATTTCCCACATGTATATGTTACAATTTAAAGGGCTATTGGGCTTGGACATGTGTAGATCTAATTGGCCAAAAAAATACAGCTTTTGACAGCCCAATCAAATTGGTTTAAACAATTGTTTAATGCTCAAAATATCAGTTGATTGTGCTCCATCAATTTTTCTGCAGTTTTTTTTAAAAGTCAAATGATCTGGCATGGCAGTATTATTATTATACACGATTTATATAGCGCCAACAGTTTACGCAGCACTTTACAATGTATAAGGGGGGATAACACAATTTCAGTACAATACAAAAGGCACGGGAGGGCCCTGCTCGTAGAGCTTACATCCTAAAGGGAGGGGGTAGTGGTACAAAAGGTAATAGCTGCAGAGAATGATTTGATGGGGTGGCTCGGACACAGTTAGATGGGTGTGGGATAGGCTTCCCTGAATAAATGAGTTTTCAGGTATCTCCTAAAGGTGGACAGGGTAGGGGCTGATTGGACAGACTGGGGCAGGGCGTTCTAGAGGATGGGAGAGGCTCTGGAGAAGTCTTGAAGCCGAGCATGAGAGGAGGTAACAAGGGAGCTAAAAAGGAGGAGGTCGTCGGAGAAGCGGAGGGGACGATTTGGGCTATATCTGCAGATGAGGTTGGTGATGTAGATGGGGGCGATGTTGTGGATGGCTTTGTATGTTATGGCTAGCATTTTGAATTTTACACGGTGGGGTAGGGGAAGCCAGTGAAGGGATTGGCAGAGAGGGGCAGCAGTCACGGAAAGATTAGTGAGGTGTATTAGTCTAGCAGCATCATTCATAATAGACTGAAGGGGGGGTAGCCTTCTTAAGGGTAGGCCATTAAGGAGAGAGTTGCAGTAGTCATGGCGGGAAATAATCAAGGAGTGAACGAGTTGCTTTGTGGTGTCATTAGTCAGGAAGGATCGAATTCTGGAGATATTGCGTTTCGTGCACTTTTATTTTATTATTATTATTATTATTGTTATTTTATTTTATTTATTTTTATTTTATTTTATTTTATTTTACTTTTACTTTTTATGTAAGTTTCATGTACTTTTTTTTTTTTTTGTAATTGTTTATTTTAAATTTTCAACATCATACAGAGGAAAATATACATGAGATATGAATATTAACGTATCAAGAATGCAGGTATACTTTGATTACAAGGCATACAAAATCTAAACATATAGAGGCATAGCGATGTGATTAAAGTAGTGATCTTCCACCGTATCTTTAAGGGGGTTATAGACAGAATCTGTAAACAGACTATGTAACATCAAAGAGAGCTTTAAGGAAAAAATAAAAAATAGATTTCAGACCTTCTCTCGGGGACATGTATGTATCCAGGTTTATCTAAGTAGGAGCAATCCCATCAGAACCATATGTAGACTCATCCCATGTTGACCAAATTTTAGAAAATTTCTGCATCTTATCCTCCACTACGGCCGTCAAGTGTTCCATTCTGCGTATGTCAGCTACAGTGGTGATCAATTGCGGAAGTGTAGGTGGTAAGGTGGACAACCATAACCTGGGTATGACCCTTTTAGCAGCCAATAAGATAAAGGACAACAATCTGCGCAAGGCCTTAGAAATACCAGAGAAAGGGAGGCCTAGCAGATAATGCATGGGCGTCAGGGGAATAGGAGTGCCAGCCAGTGTTTCTAACAGATTTTGGACTTGGAGCCAGAACTGGTGGACTAGGGGGCAGTCCCAAAAAATATGGTAGTGAGAGCCGACTTCCCCACCACATCTCCAGCATTGTTTCGAAATTAACCTGTTACGGGCATGTAGAATATCTGGAGTCCTATACCAGTGCATTAGAACTTTGTAAGCAGTTTCCTTGTGGGTCACACATCGAGATATTCTGGAAGTGTGCTCCCATATGTTCCCCCAGTCCACCAGGGAAATATCGTGTTGTAGAATCTGAGACCATTTCCTCATGTAGAGAAAGGCACGGAATGACACTGCAAGTGATAATGGAGGGCCGGGCATGACAGTGTGACTAAGGGACTCAGAGGGTTAATAATGTGAACAGGGAAGAGAGGAAGTCATGTGGCCGGATAACAAGATATCTTTGTGGAGGAAGGGGAGGAGCCTTATAAAGGGGGTGGGCGGAGTCAGAATCCAGTCCGTGGAGAGAATCTGAGAGAGGAGGCAGCTTTTACCACTGCTCCTCTCACAATGGCGGATGTGGCCGAAATCGTGGCGGGATTGAAGCGGGCAGCGGCGGTGATGGGTCCGGAGTGGCTGCGGGACCAGGTGGCATCGTTGGCGGCGGAGTCGGGGACCGTTCGGCGGCAGGGTGAGCGAACACACCGCGCGCGGAGGTCTTGGCCTCCGGCGCGTTATTCGCCCGGGCCTGCCTCTCGGCCACCTCGTGAGGTACGGAGCCCTGATGAGGATGGAGCTGTTCCCCCTGCAAAGCGGGTTTTCTGTGATGCGGTGGGCTCTGGGCGGTCGGGACGCCGCCAGCCCATCGCGGGGGGCGGGGCCACGGGCCGTCATGGCGCCGCATCCCCACGGGGGGGGGTTGAGACTGGGGGTCGGGGGGTGGACTTGGCGGGCCCCAGCACCGCGGGGGGGTCATCCAGTGGACTGGAGGAGGGAGGCCATGGCTCCCAGAGGATCACCAGCAAACCTGCGAGTTCCGCCCGCCCGGCGCGGGGGCGGAGCTTAACGGATGGTCGGTCGGCGGCAGCAGCGGTGGCGGGACCGTCCCGTGCTGCCCTCAGGTCTGGTTTGTCCCGCCGGTCTGAGTCGCGGAGTTCGGTCTGCCGGAGGCGGGCCTTGTCGGAGGCAGAGGAGGCGGCCTCGGGAGTCCCGTCGCTCGGGGGGCTTCGTGCACCGCTGGCTGAGGATCGTTCGGATCGGTCCGAGGGCGAACTTTCTGAGGAGGAGGAACAGACTGCGCCTGCGCGGGAGAGCAGCAGACCGGCTGTGGGGCGTCCCCCTGGTCAGCCTGGTAAGTCTCCTTTTCCGTTGTCTGTGTCTCATGCTTTGCAGGATTTGCTTGGGGTGGTGCGGGTAGGCACTGGGGTACCGGTGGTTTCTGCCGCGGGGGAGGGGTCGGTGGCTGCGGTCGAGTCGTCGGCGGGGACTGCCCCTGCCGGTGACGGGGCCGCGGCTCGGGTGCGCGATCTATTGGAGGGTCTGCGGGGGTTGGTGGCTAAATTTGATGAGGGGCGGCCCTCAGCGGGGCCGGCGGCACCGTGGTCGGCGCCGGGGATGGGGGCCCCCGAGAGGGGCGATCGGCAGGCGGAAGGGGGGGCGTCCTCTCTGGCCCCGGTCGTGTTCCGGTGAGTGTGGGCTCGCCCGCTCAGCCGGCGGGGGAGGCGGTTGCCAAGGAGGCGGTCGTGCGGACCGACGTGGTCAGGATCGCGGATGCAGCCCGGTGCGAGGTTTATGTGTGCTTTGAGGGGCCGCTTGGGGCGCACTTAAAACCGGAGGTTCGCACCATGATAGGAAAAGGTGAGTATGTTGAAATCTTCTCGCTGCTTCCCTTGGAGAAGTTTAACCTGGATAGGGTTAAGCCGGATAGTACTAAGAAGGATGATGAGGAGAAGCGGCGGTATCGGCTGATTCCGCGGACTTTTCCGAATTGGCTCCAGGCGTTCGCCATCTTGGCGAGCGTTATCGGCGAGACTCAGCCCGAGCAATGCTCGGCCCTCTTCTGCTACATGGATGCCATTGGGGAGGCGCATAGGGTGTATGGAGGCGTTGCGTGGCTGCGGTATGACGAGCAGTTCCGCCAGCGGAAGGCAGTCCGGGCGGAATTGCGCTGGGATCATAAGGACATCAGCCTATGGATGAGGCTTATGTCTTCGGCGCGGGCCCCGCCTCAGTTTCTTCAGGGGGGGGGCCGGGAGTGCGTCGTCCTCAGGGCTGCCGGCCGGAAAGAAATGGGGGGTTTGCTGGCAGTACAATGAGGGGGCCTGCAAGTTTGGGGGTGGGTGCAAGTTCAAGCACGAGTGCTCCGGGTGTGGAGGAGCCCACGTGTTGTCCAAGTGTTTCAAGCGAGGTAAGAGGCCTGGAGACGCTGCGCACAAGAGGGATGACGCCGGTGAAGGTGGAAAGGATGCTTCCTTTTCTAAGTAAGTATCCGGATAGGGCGGCGGCGAGTTTGTTGGCATTGGGTTTTCGGGATGGGTTCAGGATTCCTTGTTCTTTGGCGGGGGTTCCGCCGGAGGCGGGGAATTTGAAGTCTGCTTTAGAACACCCGGGGGTGGTGGACGAGAAGCTGGGGAAGGAGGTGGCGTTGGGCCGTATGGGGGGCCCCTTTGTGGTTAAGCCCTGGGGGGACTTGGTGGTTTCCCCATTGGGAGTTGTTCCCAAGAAGGAGGCTTCTAAGTTCCGGCTGATCCACCATTTGTCCTTTCCAAAAGGGGGTTCGGTCAATGATTTCATTGACCCGGAAGCGTGTACGGTTTCTTACACGTCTTTTGACGCGGCGGTTCGATGGGTGCGCCGGTATGGGCAGGGAGCGCTTATGGCGAAGGCTGACGTGGAGTCAGGCGTTCCGCCTGCTGCCAGTGCATCCGGACAGCTTTCGGTTGTTGGGGTGCCGCTGGCGGGACTTGTTCTACGTGGACAAGTGCCTGCCGATGGGCTGCTCCATTTCGTGCGCGTTTTTTGAGGCATTTAGTACCTTTTTGGAATGGGTGGTGCGGGATGTGTCTGGGCTTGATTCGGTCATCCATTATCTGGATGACTTCTTGTGCATTGGGCCCCCTGCCTCCGCTGTGTGTGCGATTCTCCTTTCCACGTTGCAGCACATCGCGGGCAGGTTTGGCGTCCCCCTGGCTGCGGCGAAAACGGAAGGCCCGACCTCGGTCTTAAGTTTTTTGGGGATAGTGATAGACTCGGTGGCCATGGAGTGTAGGTTGCCGCAGGATAAGCTGGAGGATCTGCAGAGTGAGATCAACGCAATTCAAGGACGGCACAAAGTGCAGTTGCGGACGTTGCAGTCGTTGTTGGGTAAGTTGAACTTCGCTTGTAGGATCATTCCCATGGGGAGGGTGTTTTG
Source organism: Lithobates pipiens (assembly GCF_037356315.1). Taxonomy (NCBI): domain Eukaryota; kingdom Metazoa; phylum Chordata; class Amphibia; order Anura; family Ranidae; genus Lithobates; species Lithobates pipiens. The sequence continues at coordinate 138,163,452 of NW_027507788.1, read as the reverse complement.
CCGGCGGCTGTCGGCGGCTACAGTGGGGGTGACGGTCCCAACTCATTTTATTCGTTTGCGACGGGAGCACAGGGACGACCTGCGGGTGTGGCATTCCTTTTTGTCCACATACAATGGCAGGGCCATGTGGATGGCCGGCCCCGTGAGTAACTTTGATGTGGATCTGGTGACGGATGCTGCCGGATCCTCGGGTTATGGGGCATACTTTCGGGGGCGGTGGAGTGCGGAGCCCTGGCCGCGCTCTTGGAGCGAGGCTGGGTTTCTGGGGAACTTGGTGTTGCTGGAGCTCTTCCCCGTGGTACTGGCGTTGGAGCTGTGGGGGGAGGACTGTAAGGACCTGAAGTTGCGCATCAACTGTGACAACATGGGGGTGGTGCGGGTCGTTAATCGGATGTCGGCTTCCTCGCCTCCGGTTGTTCGGCTGTTGCGTCAGTTGGTTTTCAGGTGTTTGCAGTTGAACATCTTTGTTTATGCTGTGCACATTCCGGGGGTGGAGAACTCACTGGCGGATTCATTGTCTCGTTTTCAGTGGGACAAGTTCCGGACTTTGGCGCCGGGAGCGGAGAAGACGGGCGTTCCTTGCCCGGCCTGGATGTGGGAGCTACCTTTGGACACGCCGCAGGATGGATCCGGCGGTCCGTGAGTGCTTCCACCTGGGCGGCTTATTCTAAGGTTTGGTCCGAGTGGGTTGACTTGGTGCAGGAGGTTGGGGCGTGTGATCAGGGAGCCGATCGGCGATTGCTGGTGTTGTACTTGGTGGTTCGGCATATGGAATCGGGGGCGTCGGTTTCGGTCCTTGACCGAAAACTGGCGGGTTTGGCCTTCTTTTTCAAGCTGAGCGGGGGGGTGGATGGTACAAAAGATTTTTGGGTACGGCAGGCGTTGAAAGGTTATCGGAAACAGCATAGGACTAAGGACGCGAGGCGGCCGGTCACGTTTGCCAATTTGGTGGCTATGTGTGAGCGGTTGCAGTTTGTCTGTGATACACGGTATGAGGTGTTGCTATTTACTGCAGCATTCTCCTTGGCGTTTTACGGGGCGTTCAGGATTGGGGAGCTGGTCAGTCCTTCCCGGAGGGCGGCCGGGGGGTTGTTGGTGCAGGATGTGCGGGCGGCCGGGGATCGGGTTACGCTTCGGTTGCGCAGGTCCAAGACGGACCAGCTGGGGAAGGGGGCGGTGGTGTCGCTGTTTGCCCTGCTGGGTTCTGGCGTCTGCCCTGTGGCGGCCGTCCGGGAGTTCCTGTTGGTTCGGCCAGGGGGGGATGGCCCCCTCTTGTGTCATGCGGACGGTTCGTTCCTGTCCCGGTTTCAATTTGTGGCGGTTTTCCGGCGGTGCTTGTCGGAAGTGGGTTTGGAGGGCAAGGCATATGCGTCACACTCCTTCCGCATCGGGGCGGCTACTGAGGCCGCCAGGTTCGGGTTGGATGAGGCTGCGGTTCGCAGGATTGGGAGGTGGGAGTCACGGAGGTTCCGGTCTTATGTACGGCCGCAATTGGCAGTGGATTGAATTTTTTCTTGCTTCCTGGGGTTCAGTTGGGGCCGCGGGGGGGGTGTTTGTTACTGGGGTGTGAACTTTTTGTTTCGTGTGTCATGATCGTTGTTTTGTTTCGTTTTGTTCCAGGTGGAGGTTCACAGCGCCTCGTCTGGATTTTGGGGCATTCTTATGTTTGTTGGGGGGCCCGGAGAGGTGACGCACGACCGGATGGACGGCAACTGGGTATTTCCAGGAGGGAGGCTTGTGTGAAGTGGCTGGGTTTTCCGGGGATGTTGTGGGAACGAGTGATGCAGGAGGTGGTGAGGTTTGCGGGGAGGGACAGACCCCCCGATGTGTTGGTACTCCATGCCGGAGGCAATGATTTGGGGCTTCGCAAAGTTCGGGACTTGATGGCGGACATAAAGGCGGACTTTACGCGCCTGCAGGCGCAGTTTCCGGCTACTATTCTGGTATGGTCCGATATTGTGGCCAGAACAGTGTGGCGGTGGGCCCGGTCGGCGGAGAGCATTGAGAAGACCCGCATTCGGGTCAATAAGGTGATTGGGCGGTTTGTGGCAAAAAATGGGGGGATTGTAGTCCGGCATCGGGAGTTGGAGGTTGATGTTGGCCTCTGTTTACGTAAAGACGGAGTTCACCTTTCCGATGTGGGCATTGACCTTTGGTCCCTCGGTTTGCAGGAGGGGATCAGGAAGGCCTTGCGGGTGTGGGGTTGCCCTCAAGGGTGAGGGGGTCCCCCTTTTGGGCTGTGGCGGTGTTCTTGGTGGTCTTTGACGGTTGACGGTAAATCAGAGGTGATCTGATGGGGTGGGGGGCTCATCAATAGTATCGGCCCCTCCGGTGTATTCCAGAACGGTGGATGGAATACTGGGTTGTGTCACTGCGGGAGGTTGTCTCCGACCGGCTACAGGTGGAGGCCTGGTAAAGTTAAATGGGTAACGCAGTGATTTTTGGTGTTTTGTGGAATTATTGGGTCACCGTCAGAGATCACCAGGATGGGCAGGTTATGGTTGTTGTGTTAATGTTGTGTTAATGTTGTATATATATATTTATTGATTATTTATATATATATATATATATATTTTGCTGGAGTATGGATAAGTTGTTAATAAAGGCTGTTGTGGCCATTTTACTCCAAAGAAAGGTGTGGTCTCATATGTTAATGGGTTAAAGGTAACGGAAAGGTAAAAGAGTGGGGGGAATAATGTAAGTTGGGGTTACAAGGGAACCTTTAGGCTACACGGGTCAAGAAAGGCACGGAATGACACTGCAAGTGATAATGGAGGGCCGGGCATGACAGTGTGACTAAGGGACTCAGAGGGTTAATAATGTGAACAGGGAAGAGAGGAAGTCATGTGGCCGGATAACAAGATATCTTTGTGGAGGAAGGGGAGGAGCCTTATAAAGGGGGTGGGCGGAGTCAGAATCCAGTCCGTGGAGAGAATCTGAGAGAGGAGGCAGCTTTCCCACCCTCCCTCCCTATAGATGTGTCTTTAAGGTTTTATTTTGTTTTTGTCTGGTGTTGTCGCTCTGTTTGTTTCTTTCAGGTCGTTTGATGGACGTCATGACAGCAAGCCGTGGTCTTTTGATGTGGGCGGTGTTCTTGGTGGTCTTTGACGGTTGACGGTAAATCAGAGGTGATCTGATGGGGTGGGGGGCTCATCAATAGTATCGGCCCCTCCGGTGTATTCCAGAACGGTGGATGGAATACTGGGTTGTGTCACTGCGGGAGGTTGTCTCCGACCGGCTACAGGTGGAGGCCTGGTAAAGTTAAATGGGTAACGCAGTGATTTTTGGTGTTTTGTGGAATTATTGGGTCACCGTCAGAGATCACCAGGATGGGCAGGTTATGGTTGTTGTGTTAATGTTGTGTTAATGTTGTATATATATATTTATTGATTATTTATATATATATATATATATATATTTTGCTGGAGTATGGATAAGTTGTTAATAAAGGCTGTTGTGGCCATTTTACTCCAAAGAAAGGTGTGGTCTCATATGTTAATGGGTTAAAGGTAACGGAAAGGTAAAAGGGTGGGGGGAATAATGTAAGTTGGGGTTACAAGGGAACCTTTAGGCTACACGGGTCATGGTGGGTGTTCACCGTCATAGGTATGGCGTCATGTAATATCGTGTAAATAGTAGAGATCAGTCTGGGTTCGTAAGGACCCTTAGCACATAGGCTCTCAAAGTCTGTGGGTTTGTCCAGAGTCAGAGAGGGGGACCTGATAGAGAAAAAGTGTCTGATCTGTAAGTATGAATGTAGAAGCCTTTGGGGGATCTGGTGTTGCTTTTGCAAGGTGGGAAAAGTCAATAAATGGCGTGTCGCCGGGTTAACAAAGTGTCGGAGTTGAAAGAGTCCCGCTTGGGTCCATGGTAGCATACGATCATAGGACAGGCTATCTGGGATGTCTGGGTTAAATAGGATATTTAAAAGCGGTGGACACGGTGAGGATAGGGAAAAGCGGTCATTGCACCTTTTCCAGATATTCAACGTGAACAACATGGGAGCTAGGCATATGTGCCGTAATTGGGGCATATGAAGGGCAGTAGAAGGCCAAAGCATATAGCAAGGATGTACCGGGGCTGTAATACTCATTTCTATTTCTGACCATCTATTTGGGGCCTTCCGGGAGGTCCAGGAGGTAAGAACTCTCAGGTGTGTGGCATAATAGTATTTAATGAAATCTGGGCCTCCGAGCCCCCCCCTATTCCTCCGAGCCAGGACCACTGTCCCCGCTAACCTGTGGGAAGCATTATTCCAAACAAAACGGAGGCTTCTCCTTTGAAGGGATTTCAACTGTGACATAGGGATAGCCACAGGTAGAGTTTCAAACAAATATAATAACTTAGGGAGGATAGACATTTTAAGGACATTGATTCGGCCCAACAGGGATAGGGGGAGAGATGTCCAGTATGTCAGCAAGCGATTAATTTCTGAGAACAGGGGGGGGAAATTGGCCTTATATAAAGTATCATAGGAAGCAGTAATGCGAACCCCCAGGTATTTAAGTGAGTGAGGACACCAGTGGTAATTATACTTACTTTGAAGCGAAGATAAGAGGGACGGGGTTATGTTTACAGGTAATGCTTCGGTTTTAGTATCATTAATTTTGAAACCCGAGAGGCTACCAAAAGTGGATAGTAGGTGGTGAAGGTGTGGTAGGGATGTGTGCGGGTGGGTGAGAGTTAGGAGGACATCGTCCGCGAATAAGGATATTTTATATTCCGCGTTGCGGAGGCAGACTCATGTACTTTTCTGTTATTGTTTAGTTGGAAAGATTCCATCAATGATTCGTTTCTATGGTACAAGAGGATCATATCTGTCATTTTTGAATATGGTGACAATGTTATGAGCTGACAATACATTCTATCTTCATATGCATATTTTAGCTAATGTTTTTAACAGTTAATACAATTTCCTACTGAAATACTTTCAAAAATTTTTCATTTTAATTAGTTGTGCCTTCATAGGTTGTCCATCATAGGGGATTTTCCTTGTTTTATTTCTAATACTGGATGTGGCACCACAAACCATAATCCACTTTGGATCGTTCAAGTATATGAGAGAACATTTTTCAAAAATGTTTTTTGATAAAAAAAATCAACTGAAAATCATTCACATGTGTATGTTGCCAAACATTCATTGACCAAAGATAAATCTGTGTAAAATAAATTATTGACCGATCTACTAAAAATGGTGGTGTGTTTTACTACTCTTACTGACAATTAAATATAGTAAGGCAGAGTAGTAATTACATTTTTGTAAAAAGAATTTATCTATTTTAATCATTTATCCTCACACTTTGCAAAAGGAAAATGTATTACTGTACATTTGGATTATTGTCATGAGGAAAGGTACCTACAACTGTATTTATTGGCATGCAAGCAGTATGTTCCCCAAAGGTCCTTGGTCTTAAAGTAGTTGTAAAGGCTGAAGGTTTTTTTTACCTTCATGCATTTTATGCATGAAGGTAAAAAACCTTTAGTGTGCTGCTCCCCCTACAGCCCCCCTAGTACTCACCTGAGCCCCTTCTTGATCCAGCAATGTGCATGAGAGCCTCTGCTGTCCTGAGACTTTCTCTCATTGGCTGAGACAGCAACGGAAGCCTTTGGCTTCCAGTTTTGTCAATCAAAGCCAAGTAGAGGCTTGCTAATGGGAGCATTTTTCAAGGAGGAGGAGTCTGGAGGGCCGACGGGGGGACCCGAGAAGACAAAGATCGGGGTTGCTCTGTGCAAAACCATTACACAGAGCAGGTAATTATGCCATGTTTGTTATTTTTTTTAAAGCCATTGGCTGATAGCTGATCACGTGGTAAGGGGCCACGCGTGCTCTTCAGGGGGGCGAGCGCGTATCTGAAGCCGTTAATACCACTTTAAGCCCTCTTCCTCCCTCTCAATTCAACTTATAGTAGATGTTCTGCTTAGGTCCAAAATGTACAGATCTTTTAAGATCAAGGCTGTCTATTGTGTACTGAATATAACTTGTCAGTTTCATCTGATAAGCATATAAGTGATTCAGGTTGACAACTAAAATACCTGCAGAACTTCAGCCAAAATAAATAAATAAATAGTAGCCTTTTAAAAAAACAGATTTTGCTGGAATAGTCATCTTTAACCCAGAGCTGTCCCACCACTATATGTCCTCAGTCTTCCAGGTTAATTAACAATTAGTGTCATTCAACCCTCTTCTGAGCCCAGGCTGTCATGGACCCATCCACCCCAACCTGTGACTAGATTGTTAATGAAAAGCAGCACAATGTGGAGCTTATCTCTCTGTCACTCTGATCTCTCCTACTATCGGCATGCTCCTTTTCAGCAATATGAACGGATGATGTGTGACTGTAATGTTTCTTCCTCTTACCTGCTGTACAGGGACTGCATGGGCATGACGCCAAGGGGGTAATTTACGAAAGGCAACTCCACTTTGCGCTGCAAGTGTACTTGAAAGTGCAGTCGCTCTAAATCTAATGCCGCGTACACATGATCGGACTTTCTGGCAGACTAGGTCCGACGCTCTTCCCGACGGACGTTCAGCGGAGTTACGATGGACTTTCTGAATGAACGGACTTGGCCACACATGAACAGACTTAAGCGGTAGTAAACCCGCAATTTTTTTTTTTTTTTTTTTTTTAAACCTGCAAAGCAAAAGGCATAATGAGCTAGTGTGCACCGCATACTAGCTCATTATGAAATACTTACCTTAGAACGAGGCCCCGACATCTCGCCCGATCCACGCCGAGGGAGCCGACATGCTCCCTCGGCGTCTCTTCCGGGTATCGCGGCTCCGGCGCTGTGAGTGGCCGGAGCCGCGATATCGTCACTCCCGCGCATGTGCGCGGGAGATTTAAATCCGGCCGGACGAGCGCTGCCGGATTTTCACGGAGAGAACCCCCTTGTGCGCATGCGCCGCTGCAGTCAGCGGCGCATACCGAGGGGAATATCTCCTAAACCGTACAGGTTTAGGAGATATTTTTTTTACCTACAGGTAAGCCTTATTATAGGCTTTCCTGTAGGTAAAAGTTAAAAAAGTGGGTATACAACCACTTTAGTATGGTCGAAAGTCTGTTAGTTTTGAACGTGATGACGTAAACAGGACTAAACAAGGAAGTTCAGCAGCCAGTAGCCAATAGCTGCCCTTGCGTCGTATTTGGTCTGTCGGACTAACACAAAGACGAACGGTTTTCCCGATTTTAGTCCATCGGAAATGAGTCTGTTGGATAGATTTGAAACATGTTCTATTTCTAGATCCATCAGATTTTTTTCCCACAAAATGATGGGACTAGCACACACATGATCCCGTCGGACCTAGTCTGCCGGAAAGTCCGGTTGTGTGTACGTGGCATAAGGAGTGGATCTGAAATGAGTGGAAGCTCTGCTGAATTTATCATCCAATCATGTGTAAGCTAAAAAGCAGTTTTTTTTATTTTCCTTGAATGTCCCCCTCGGATCTACAGCGACTTTATTTCCAAGTGCACTTGCAGTGCAAAGTGGATTTTCCTTTAGTAAATAACCCCCCAAGTCAAATCCAGGTACATACATTGCTTGCATTGAAACCAATACATTAAATGATGTGTAAATGATTAATCATACATTGTAAATATACTTACAATTGTCAATATACTTAGCACTATCATACTAAACCACTATTCTTTATAGGCAATATGTTGGAACAAAGCGCAGTACATAACATCTTGTCTTTGAAGGTTCCCATTAATTGAGGTCATAATATAGCTTGTAGTAGTGAGTCACATTTAATAACTTGTTTGACTTGTTGAACCTTTTCCTCTTGTGCATACTTTTTGACCCTCCTCTGGTACATACTTTTAACCTGAACATCAACTACTACCCTTCAATTTACACTGTAAAAATACCTTTTGCAATGCACCTCTGTAATCAGCTTTCGTTGATGCAAAGAATCTGACAGCTCCGGCATGCAGACGTCTTATCCTCTTTGTATAGAGTCCTCGGCTGCACTATAATTAACTTGGAGTATATAAGGTAAAACACTCAAAAATCTGTTGCGGTTAAGGGTTTATTTTTAAAAGAAAAAAAACAAGGCTGGAAGTTTGTGCATTCTTCAGCAGAGCCAGCTCTGTGTTTCCAGGCTACTTAGACCTCACCACAGTCTTAAAGGTCAGAAGATGGGGCTTTTTTTGCTTGGCAAAAGAAAAACACATCTGTGCCCTGTTATCTATAGCAGTCAAATGAAGGCCTGTGTCTATGGACTGTGTATGATTGTACAAGTGGACTAATTATCCTGCTTAAAAGGTCCTTTCTTCTCTCCCAGGATATGCAGGGCAACATATTACAACTTATAGACTCCAGCTGTTGGGCGGATTATATAGTGTAGGGGAAAAAGGCTTTCTCTTTCTATGTGGCTATGGCACAATGAAGCCAGTCTTGCCAAAAAGACTTTATGGGAGTGCAAGTCAGTCACAACAAACTTCCCTATTAACAAAGAAAGCTTTTGACGGACTTTCACAGCATTGAATGTGTATACCGGCAATACCTTTTTTCACATGGCTTTGACTGGGGATCTTTATTACAAGTATGTTCAAAGTGCATATGGCTCACTGCAGGTTTTAAAGGGGCTACTGTTAGTTGATTGACTTGTAGTTCTCAATGGACTTTGGGGGTGCTGATGAACGGTCTCATAGTTCATTCACACTTCCTCTAGCTTCCAAGTAGAAAGGAGGTACAGGCTGCAAAAAGAGTGTGCAGGAGCCTGACATTGTACCGTAATCCACTGATCATGGTTGCAATGCTTTGCAGGATCCTGCAAGAATATGGGCTTTTTTTTCAACGTGACCACCTTAGCCTTTAAAGTTGTATTTTCCATTCCCAAGCCACAGTTTACAGTGTCATAGAAAAGGAAAGAAGAAAAAATTACATGTTGTGAGCCTGGGTCTCATCTCTTCTCTGCAGTGCTCCCTAAAGTTAGGGAATCCACTCTAAGCCCTTGTACACACGGTCGGACATTCCGACGGAAAATTTCCGATTGGACCGTGTTGTCGGATAATCCGACTGTGTGTGGGCTCCATCGGACTGTTTCCGTCGGAATATCTGACCGACAAAGTTTTAGAGCTGGGCTGTAAAATTTTCTGACAACATGGTCCGATCGGACTTTGTCCGATCGTTTGTAGAGAATTCCGATCGGACAAAGTGCCACGCATGCTCAGATCAAATTCCTAGACCAAAGCTATTGGCTACTAGCCTGAACGTAGTCCCGTCGTAATGAAATAACGTCATCATGTTACGAACGATCGGATTTTCCGACAACTTTGTCCGACCGTGTTTATGCAACACAAGTTTCGAACAAAATCCGTCAGACAAAATCCGACGGATTTTGTTGTCGGAATGTCCGACCGTGTGTACAAGGGCTTAGAAATTTGTCACCAGATCATGTGTCCCTATTGATATGTCCACTATTACTGTTACATGGATTACTGAAAATTCATGACAATGTCCCTCACTTTCTGTCCCAGTGACAGTGGACATCAGGACAAATGGAGAGAGTAAATCTCCCCAGTGGGATGACATATAGATAATAAAAATCTGACAGGGCATATAACCCTTTTCTATTCCATCCAAAACTAAAGAAAAAAAAGTTTAACAATGTATCAATCAGCCTAAAAAATTTAAATTATAAAAAAAAAAAAATGAAAAAAAAAATGTCACTTTAAACAAATAAATGAAAATTGATGTTTAATCCCCTTGGGTGCATCAGCCCACTCCGAGTACAAACTCGGACAAATAACAAAGTCTTTTTTGGTGCTTTGTGAACCTCACGATGAAGATCTTGGATAGGAGTGCTAGGGGACTACCAAAAACCAAGTATTGGTACTCACAAGAATAGTTCTTGTGGACTGACAGCATCATTATGGAAGTGCTGCTCAGTCCAGAAGAAAGGATTGCCTGCAGTTGCTGCCAAGGAAGAAGAAAAAAGACCCATTACGCCACAAGACCAGCTTGAAGGTTGCTGGAAAAAGCTTTGAGTATGTTTTCAGTGCAAGGAGGGTTGATACAAACAGCAGAGCCTGTAGAGCTCTTTGTGCCTCTCCCATTTCCCCTCCAGTCTGAGTGCTGCTGTGCAGGGGATGACAAGGATTGAAATTATGACATATTAAAGTGGACCTTCAATTAAAGTGCAAGGTCTGCTTATAATATCTCGGTGCCTCCCACTATAAGTGCAAAGGGTACCTGTAGAATCTGATATTAACATTGAAAATGGACCCATTACACCTTATCACATGCTATGTGATATTTATTCATCTCTTCATCTTCATTTAATTTCATGGATGCGTGTTTGTGTATATGCATGCATTTTTAAATGCACGTACTGTATGTGTAGACACGCACATTCATTTTAAGAGGGACGTTTCATGCAAAAACTTTAATTTTTGTATTGGCGTATAACACGCACACGCTATTTGCACCCGATTTTCATGGTGAAAAAGTGAGTGTTATACGCCAATAAATACTGTATATTATTCCTGATATTTTTATGATTGTTAGGCTCCATATTTTATCAGCCACAATTATATTTTCATGATATGATAACAAATCTATTACAACACTCTCATCAAAACCCTCTCATCCAAACCTTGTTAACTATTTTCTACCCTTAATTCCTTACTTCACCCCCCACTGCCCCCAGCATCAAACTTGCTTAGTTAGATTGCCAACCATTTCAATAGCAAAATTGACACAATTCCCAAAGGAGATATCCAGCATTCAAATTCCTCCCCTACCCAACACATCAAGTCCAACACCACACTCGATACTCTCCTCCTTTTGCCCAGTTACCACAGATGACGTTGATAAACTTCTCTCCATGGCCCACCTCACTACCTGTCTCCTGGACCCTGTCCTCTCTCAATTACTGTGACCACCTTCCCACTCTATACTAAACTCCCTAACCCACATCTTCAACCTCTTCCTCTCCTTCCGGCACCCTGCTCAAACATGCACTGGTTATCCCCATACTCAAAAAACCCTTACTAGACCCCACCTATTTGAATAACTTAAGACCCATCTCCCTGCTCCCGTTTACCTCCAAGCTCATCAAACGCCTTGTCCATGACCCAATGAGTCGCTACCTCACAGACAACAACCTTCTCGACCCCCTACAGTCTGGCTTCCGCCCACAACATTCTACTGAAACTGCCCTACTAAAACTCACCAATGACCTACGAACTGCTAAAACCAATGGGCACTACTCCATACTCATACTTTTAGACCTCTTTGCTGCCTTTGACACAGTTGACCACCTGCTCCTCCTCAGCAAATTACACTCCCTTGGCCTCCGTGATTCTGCTTTATCCTGTTCTCCTCCTACCTATCTCAGCGCACTTTCAGTGTCACTTACAACTCCATCTCCTCCACTCCCCTCCCTCTTTCTGTTGGGTCCTTGGGCCTCTCCTAGTCTCACTCTATACCTCTTCCGTGGGCCAGTTAATAACCTTCCATGGCTTACAATACCATCTCTATACCGATGACACCCAGATCTATCTCTCCACTCCTCAACTCAACCCTTTGATCTCCTCACGGATCTCAAACTTACTGAATTACATATCGATATCTCACACCACTTCCTCAAACTCAATCTTCCTAAAACTGAGCTTGTTATATTTCCTCCTTCACGCCCCCCCCCCCCCCCCTTGACTTCACCATTAATATCAACAGCACAACCATTGGTCCCTCCACAAATGCCAGGGTCCTGGGTGTAATCCTTGACTCTGACCTCTCCTTCAGCCCCCATGTCCAATCATTGGCTAAATCCTGCCACCTTAACCTCCGTAACATCTCCAGAATTTGACCCTTCCTGACCAATGACACCACATAGCAACTTATTCACTTCATGATTATTCACCTTCAAGACTTCTCCTGAGCCTCTCCCATCCCCTGGAACTACCTGCCGCAGTATGTCCAATCAGCCCCTACCCTTTCCACCTTTAGGAGATCACTGAAAACTCATTTATTGAGGGAAGCCTATCCCACACCCACCTAACAACTGTTCCTGAGTCACCCCCATCAAATCATTCTCTGCAGCTATTACCTTTTGTACCTCCCCCTCCTTTTAGAATGTAAGCTCTATGAGCAGGGCCCTCCTGTACCTTTTGTATTGAACTGTAATTGTGTTGCCCCCCCCCCCATACATTGTAAAGCGCTGCGTAAACTGTTGGCGCTATATAATTGTGTATTATAATAATAATAATAATGATATTATGTGTATTGTTGTAGCCCTGATGACGTGGGAGTTCCTTTAACCCCCAAAATGTGTTGGCTGTCTTTAACACAATATCAATAAATTAATTTGGACTATTTTTTGGTCTGGCGCTCCTTCCACATATTTCTTTTTCTGTGAATCTCACAAGATGTTGCTTTTGCAATGGACTGGAGTGTCTTCTTGAATGCGTTGTCCAGATCTACATTCCTCAAAAATCTTCCCATAAGGATGGTGACATCCTACAAAGCAATTTCGAAGATGAGGGTAAAGTCAGTATAAATATAAACTTTTTCTTTACAGTACATGTAACTTCTGCACATACTAAAAGCTTTAATTTACAAATGTAGAGGTCCCGGACATTATACCGTTGCATCGTACTGCAAGGTCTGCTTCAAGGTATATATGCTAACTTATTAATCTAAAAAATTGGAAACAAGTCACGCAAAAGTGTCACCATACAAATAATTGTGTCACAATCTAACAAGACAATATATACAATATCTTGCAAAAGTGAGTACACCCCTCACATTTTTGTAAATACTTTATTATATCTTTTTATGTGACAACACTGAAGAAATTATACTTTGCTGCAATGTAAAGTAGTGAGTGTACAGCTTGTATAACAGTGTAAATTTGCTGTCCCCTCAAAATAACTCAACACACAGCCATTAATGTCTTAACCGCTGGCAACAAACGTAAGTACACCCCTAAGTGAAAATGTCCCAGTTGGGCCCAAAGTGTCAATATTTTGTGTGGCCACCATTATTTTCCACCACTACCTGAACCCTCTTGGGTATGGAGTTCACCAGAGCTTCACAGGTTGCCACTGGAGTCCTTTTCCACTCCTCCATGATGACATCATGGAGCTGGTGGATGTTAGAGACCTTGCACTCCTCCATGTTCGGTTTGAGGATGCCCCAAGATACTCACTATTTTTTATTTCTGAAGACATGCTTGGCCAGTCCATCACCTCTACCCTCAGCTTCTTTTGCGAGGCAATGGTCGTCTTGGAGGTGTGTTTGGGGTTGACTGTGGCCCAGTCTCCGAAGGGAGGGGATCATTCTCTGCTTCAGTATGTCACAGTCATTGTTGGCATTAATGGTTTCCTCAATAAACTGTAGCTCCCCAGTTCTGGCAGCACTCATACAACCCTAGACCATGACACTCCCAACACCATGCTTGACTGTAGGCAAGACACACTTGTCTTTGTACTCCTCACCTGGTTGCCGCCACACACACTTGACACCATCTGAACCAAATAAGTTTATCTTGGTCTCAGTAGACAACAGAGCATGGTTACAGTAATCCGTGTCCTTAGTCTTGTCTTCAGCAAACTGTTTGTGGGCTTTCTTGTGCCTCATCTTTAGGAGAGGCTTCCTTCCGGGATGACAGCCATGCAGACCAATACGATGCAGTGTGCGGTTTATGGTCTGAGCACAGACAGTCTGACCCTCCATTCCTTCAACCTCTAGAGCAATGCTGGCAGCACTCATACGTCTATTTCCCAAAGACAACCTCTGGATATCACGCTGAGCATGTGCACTCAACTTCTTTGGTCGGTTTCAGGGTATTGGCAATCTTCTTATAGCCTAGGCCATCTTTATGTAGAGCAACAATTATTTTTTTCAGATCCTCAGAGAGTTCTTTGCCATGAGGTGCCATGCTGAACTTCCAGTGACGAGTATGAGAGAGTGAGAGCGATAACACCAAATTTAACACACCTGTTCCCTATTCACACCTGAAACCTTGTAACACTAACAAGTCACATGACACTGGGAGGGAAAATGGCTAATTTTCACTTAGGGGTGTACTCACTTTTGTTGTCAGCGGTTTAGACATTAATGGCTGTGTGTTGGGTTATTTTGAGGGGACAGAAAATTTACACTGTTATACAAGCTGTACACTCACTACTTTAGATTGTAGCAAAGTATAATTTCTTCAGTGTTGTCATATGAAAAGGGTATAATAAAATATTTACAAAAATGTGAGGGGTGTACTCACTTTTGTGAGATACTGTATATCTGTGATAGCTGTACTCACAGTATATCCACGTATGTAATATATAAGCCATAAAAACAAATATTGGGGGTTATTTACAAAAGGCAAATCCACTTTGCACTGAAAGTGCACTTGAAAGTGCACTGAAAGTGCACTTGGAAGTGCAGTCGCTCTAAATCTAAGGGGTAGATCTTAAATAAGTGGAAGCTCTGCTGATTTTATCATCCAATCATGTGAAAGCTAAAATGCTGTCTTTTATTTTCCTTGCATGTCCCCCTCGGATCTACAGTGACTGCACTTCCAAGCGCACTTTCAAGTGCAGTGCAAAGTGGATTTGCCTTTAGTAAATTACCCCCATTGTGTTGCGCTATCATTAGAAAGTGCATCAGATTATTGTAATAATTATATAATCAAGTGAAAAAGAAAAAATATGTGATTTAAAACATATGTGCAGGTATTAAACAAACTGATAAACAATATAAAAAAAAACAGTAATCTAAGTGCTTCAGTGCAAAAAAAGTTCCTATAAACATTTAAGTGTTAACAAAATCTAGTGCTCCAACAGTGAATGAAAAAGGATTCTTCACACCCAAACAGCCACTTACCAGCTATTAAGACCTCAAGATGGAGGTCAGGCTGCACCTTATCCCAATATCCCTGTTGAATGGATCGAAGCCAGGATTCCAAAACGGACAAAACCAAGCAATCAGAATGATCAACAATCAATCGCTGGGACCCAAGGTGGAAGTATAACTGCACCTAAACCCAATGGGATGTATGAATGCTAAGAGCAAGGGTTCCAAGATAGATAGACAATGCAATTAAAACGGTCCAAAGCTAATAAAGTAGGAGATAGGCTGACAGATTGGGGTAGGCCATTCCATAGGATTGGAGAAGCTTTGGAAAAGTCCTGGAGGTGAGCATGGGAGGAGGTGATGAGGGAGCTAGAGAGCAGGAGGTCTTGAGAGGAACGAAGAGAATGAGTGGGTTGGTATTTAGAGACTAAGCTAGTGATGTAGCTGGGGGCAGAGTTGTGGATGGCTTTGTATGTAGTTGTTAGTATTTTGAATTTAATTATTTGGCTGAGCGGAAGCCAGTGGAAGGATTGACAGAGAGGAGTAGCAGAGACAGAGCGATTGGTATAACGCAATGAGCCTATGTATCATGTGCACCTCTCCCTGGGCTCTGTAAGATTTATAGCTAAAAAAGTACAATTGCCACAACATATGTTAGTTGCAAAATTACCTTTAGCTAAAATAAAATAAAAGTCTAGTTTTTTTTTTATATATATTCACCAACATTTCATACAGTATATGTATGATAAACTTGTCCCCACACCATGCTGGACCTGGTTATAGCAAGTTTAGCTTAGGTCTTATCAAGAACTTACAAAAATGTTCATTTTGGGCCATCAGGACTGTTAACTATAATATTAAATTGTAGAATTGAAAACAGGACGACATGGAAAACAGGCTTCGCCGGTGCAATGTCCGTTTTGTGGGGCTGCCAGAGAGGTCGGAGGGTTCGGACCCCCCATGTTCCTGGAACCCTCCTCCTGGTACCCCGCCGCGCACGTTCATCGCAAAGCTGTTGAACTACCGAGACTGAGATGCCGTGCTACGCCACACCGACGAGAAGGGCAACATACCGTTCAGTGATTCCCACATTGCTGTATTTCCAGATTTCTCCGCCGAAGTCCAGAAGAAAAGGGCACAATTCGTGGAGGCCAAGCGCCAACTCCAGAATCATCACCTTGCCTATGCAATGCTATTCCTGGCACGCCTCCGGGTCATCCGGGACAGCAAAGCGCATTTCTTTGAGGACCCCTCAGCAGTTATTCCGTGGCTGGAGAGGCGAGATGCTGCTGCACCCGCACCGCCCTAGATGCCTGCACGTCTCCGCTAACGTCTGCTGAACTGTGGCCCAACATTTCTTACCACCACCATCTATGCTAGGCTGTGGAGGACTGTCCCAAGTTTGTTATGCCAAGCTGGCCCAGCGTAGGCAAAGTTCTACTCATTTTTGCAGTTCTGTTTTTTCTTTTCTTTTTTTTTCTATTTATTCTTTTTTATTGTGATATTATGCTGTCTGACAGGCGCTAGAATGTATTACTTAACCCTTTATGCACTGAAGCTGTTGCACATATGCCCGCCTTTCGGCAAACCTCGCTGTGGGTCTCCTTTGGGCGGCTTTGCGTCGGCGGCGGGCGGTGATACCTGTATTCTGTTATGTATTTGTGTGTTCACTGACTGCACTAAGTGAGCGTGTGGGATCGGGCTCTCCCCTGTTGGCACAACCGGGCTGTACACTCCTACTCTTACCAAAGTGGCGACACTTAAGTTAGTTACATGGAATGTGAGGGGAGTGAGAGCCAAACCTAAGCGCCTGGCTGTCTTGTCTCATTTCAGACAGATGCGTGCAGACATATCTATACTAGTGGAAACCCACATAACGGGTCAATTACAAATGTCCCTTAAAAAAACGTGGGTGGGTTGGCTATACCAAGCCCCTCACACGAACAATTCCAGGGGAATCGCCATCCTTGTTGCTAAGACAGTCAAATTTTGCCTACACAGCCTTCGGTTGGACCGGCAGGGTAGATTCCTCTTCCTGCACGCATCAGTGGGAGGCCTTGAAATACTTCTTCTGGCCTTTTATATTCCTCCACCTTTCCACTTTGCGCCCCTCCAAGAGGGACTAGCCTTTATGACACAACACCCCACAGTGCCTGCCATTTGGTTGGGCAACTTTAACGCAGTATTAGACTCTCACCTTGACAGACTCCACCAGCCCACTGCACCGTTGACCCAGCCTACGCCAACGAGATTTGGCAAATTCCTTTCGGAATTTGCCATGTCTGATACATGGAGACTCAAACACCCCAGTTCCAAAGCCTATTCCTGCTTCACCCCCTCCCAGACTGCCATGTCACGTATAGACATGATCCTACTATCCCCCACCCTAGTCCCACTTTTACAAAATGTTGGCTTTGGCACCCTTGTCGGATCACTCGCCATACTGGGCTTGCCTTCTGCCCCATCGACCCGCATCTGGAGACTGAGTCTGTTCTGGCTCATGGTCCCCACTGATTTGGAGGCCGAGAATGGACCCATTACTTTCAGTCTAATGCGGGATCGGCCTCGACTGGTCTGATCTGGGAGGCCTTTAAACTTCATGCTCGCATGATACTGTCAAACCGCATAAATAGACACAAAGCCTCCTCCAAACATATCCTAAAACAAGCTGAAGAAACACTGGACTCTCTTGAGCAAGTGTTCCTTGCGAACCCCACGGCCTCCAGTTCAGCTAAATTACACCTACAAACCAGACTCACAGACCATTTGCACTTTGACCAAGCCAAGAAAGGCATCTTTTTTAGCAAACAAAAAATATATGAATACGGAGAGCGGGCGAGAAAGCTTTTAGCATATATGGCTCGTCTAGAGCACAGCCCCGCAGTAGTGATCCAACTCCAGTCAGAAACAGGGACCATCCTCACAGACCCAGTACTGGTAACCCAGGAGTTCAAACGCTTCTATGCTGACCTGTATACCTCTAGGGCCAACCGCCCCCTGACTGAGCTACAGGCCCTTCTGCAAGGTGTAGACTTCCCCACCCTTACAGACTCTCAGACAGACCTCCTCGAAGCCCCCATTACAGAAGAGTGCATAGCAGAAGCTATAGCATGCCTGCCATTGTCCAAAGCGCCAGGCTCTGACGGCCTTCCCCTAGAATTCTACTCCCAATTCCAAGACACTCTACTCCCCAGGCTCCATGCGTTATACTCCCACATATTCTAAACCAGCACGCTTCCACGCACCATGACTGAAGCCCTAATTGTTCTTATTTCGAAACCAGGCAAGAATCCTCTGTATCCCGAATCATACCCCCCCATTTCTCTCCTACAATTGGACGTTAAAATTTTGGCCAAAATCCTTACTCTCAGACTAAACAAAGTGATCCTTAGCCTCATCCATCCCGATCAAACTGGCTTCATGCCCAACAAGAACACAGCATTCAACCTTAGGAGGTTGTTCATGAATCTCCAAGCCCCCCATGACAATGCCGGCACTAGGGTGGTAGTCAGCCTTGATGCCACCAAGGCATTCGACTCAGTAGAGTGGAGCTACCTCTGGGAATGCCTCCACAGATTTGGCTTTGGCCCCAGATTTGTCAAGTGGCTCCAGCTTCTCTATCAAGCCCCCACTGCTCGCATCCAGGCAAACATCTAGCTCCTTCCCACTGTCCCGAAGAACCCGCCAAGGCTGTCCCATCTCACCCATGCTATATACATTGGCTGTGGAAACCCTGGTTATTGCCATTAGAGCGCACCCTGACATTGAATTCCACATCCTTACCGCTCTTACAGTAAAGAACCCTCTATGTAGTTTAAGATTAAACCTCTTTTGAGGGGCGTGACCGGATGTGATCGAGGCAGCTAGCTTTTCTCCACAGCTCCGCACATTCTGCATAAATCCATGATATTGGAGTGCAGAAAGCCGGGAACAAAAGGCACCATTGTCCGGGGGAAGGTGAGCAGACTCAGGACATGTGTTCATCTGCCTCTAAAAAGCAACGCAAGGTCCAGAAAGAGCAGCGCCGCACTCGCTCCACGAAGGGGACGGAAGTTCCGCCCCCGCCATCTTGTCTTCACAGAGGGCTGAGCAGAGCGCAACGCGGCCGAGGGATGGAGCAGCATGGCAATGCGGCGGAGCTGTGTGCAGACGGTGAACAGGCCGATGAACATCATGTGGCGGTGGACACGGAGGCGATTACGCAACCTATTCTAGAGGCCATAAATGCCAGTAAGTCTGAACTGATGGGGCGCATTGATCATTTGTCATCTGAATGTACCTTGATAAGGTACGATCTTGATAAGATCCGGGGCAGGCTCACCATGGTGAAAGACCGGGTGTCTGGAGTTGAGGACACCACGCACATGCAGGAAACCCATATAGCGGAACTCCGTGACATGGTGCGGTCCCTCCAGCGCAGAGCTGACGACGCCGAAGCCCACCAAAGGAGAAACAATATCAGGGTGGTGGGACTACCGATGGATCGGAGGGGGACAAGCCGGTGGTGTTTGCAGAGACTCTGTTCAATACGCTGCTCTCTTTGGAGGATTTACCCCCCATCTATGTTGTTGAAAGGGCCCATAGGGTCCCCACGGGCAGGAGACCGCCGGGCGCATTTTCACGACCATTTCTTGTAAGGTTCTTGAACTACAGGGACAGAGACATGATCTTGGCCAAGTCCAGGAGGACACAAGAGCTGCTTTATGAAAATTCCAAACTGATGCTCTTCCCTGATTTTTCAGCCACCACGCAACAACAACGCCGCTCCTTCACTGATGTCCACAGGAGGCTCCGCGCTAAGTAGATTCAATATAGCATGCTTTACCCAAGTAGGCTCAGAATTCAATACAAAGTCAGTGTGAAATTTTTTGACAACCCTGTGGAGGCCTGTGACTGGATGGACAAAGAATTGGCTTAAAGGCACGGGACAGTGCGTTCTGGGTCACTAACCCACAAGTCTGTTAAGGTATGTTGTGCCTGTTGCACGGTTCCCATTGTGTTGTCTCGGGAAAGGTCAGGAATCCTGAGAATTGTAAGTTTTCTGACACTCGGCAGTTGTGTGTCTGACATGTTGGGGGACCCTCCCCAGCGGAGGAGCCCCATCAGATGATATGAGAAATGGGATGGATCCTCCCGCTTCCCTGGGGTGGTGTCAGAGATTATCATTGCTTGGAGCGGCCAGGCGGACGCAGGAATGTTTTCACCAGGACATCCGATAGACAGAAAGGCCCCATACCTATCCAACAGAACTAATAGGCCATGTTCCTGGGGAGGCAGGTTGACCCTGACCAATATGCGGTTTTAACGGTACTGGCCTATCGGAGCGGCAAGAGTCCCTGAGCAGTGCATAACCCTGGAGGTAATCGTCGTAGGGCAAAGACTACCCAGTGGATCATCAAGGACACACACTGCTTTACTATGGCTTTTCCTGTGGGGGGGGGGGGTCCTGAGCCGAATTGGAGCCTGTTGCAATTTTTTTTTTCATTTTTTCACTTTATCATTGTTGTCTGTTAGCACAAGTTTGTGCCCTGGAGTTTGCTGCACTCCAACAGTTTTCTTACTCCCTAGAGCTTAGGGTGGAAGAAGATACGACGGAGAAGATTTTGCCAGACTTTCGATTACAGCGGTTGGACCTCACCGAAAGTTTTTGCTGTTATGTTTACGGGAGGAAGCTAAATATCAGGACACTTTGGTTTGGTTTTAAGAAGGGTACCGGTATAAAAGCAGGGGGGGAAATTCTGTTTGTCACGGCTCAGAGACTCAGGAATGGGGTATGGTCCCTATGTTACAGTATTCTATAATGGTACTGGTAGTCCGGACTGTGAGGGAGATGGGCACACCGGATGGCATACATGTTAAAATGTTGTGGGATGATGGTGGATAGATTAGAGATTGTGTCTTGGAATGTCAGAGGCCTGAACCACAAATTTAAAAGGGCCTTGGTTTTCCAATATCTGAAACAATCAAAACCACATATAATTGTTTTCCAGGAAACCCATCTAGATGGAGTCAAAGTGTTGACTATGCGGAAGCCATGGATTCAGAAAGCTCTACATTCCACATACTCAACATTTGCGAGGGGAGTGTCGGTGCTTATAAGCAAGGCCATTGCATGTACGGTCCATCAGGTTATTACAGACTAGGGGGGACGATATGTGGCGGTGGTGCTGGCGGTGTGTTACCAGAAGCTATTGTTGGTAAATGTTTATGTGCCCCCCCCGTTTCAGGTTCAACTATTGTATGATATGTTTGCCCACCTGGCAGAAATTACGCATTTGCCCCTGGTGGTGTTGGGGGACTTCAACGCCACATTAGATGCGGTATTGGACTCCTCCAACCCGGGCAGGGGGAGCTCAACAGAGCTGGTGAGCTGGGCTTCAGTGGTGGGGCTGAATGAATTGTGGAGGGGGAAGCATCCGACGGCTAGATGTTATTCTCACATATCGTCTGCGCATCGGTCGGCGGCGAGAATTGATCTACCCTTTGGAAATGGTAGATTGATGCAAAATGTGGAGAGGGTGGAATACTTACCAGGTGGTCTGTCGGACCATAATCCTCTCTCCCTCACTCTGTCCTTTCCGGCAGGGTCTGGGAGGAGGGGATGGAGGTTGTCTGCGAGTTGGCTACAGAACGAGCAGGTGCTTTCCCAACTCGAGCCCTCCTTTAAAAATTACTGGTCGGATAGCACAGATTCCGCGGACCCACCCATGGTCTGGGATGCCTTTAAGGCAGTTGCAAGGGGTGAATGTATATCGGCTATAAAAACAGCTCGGGTAAATAAAAATGAGGAACTCAATCTGCTGAAGCAGCAGGAGAGGGAGTGCGTGGATGCTCACGCGGGTTCCCCTACGGGGGCCTCGCTTGAACACCTACTAGCGGCGAGGAGGCGTCTGTCTCCTCATATTAAAGAACTGACTAGCTCTGAATGGACTAATAATGCTCATAGGGTGTTTGCTGAAGGGGATAAAAATGGTGAGCTTCTGGCTATGTTGGTGGCTGATCAGCTGCCCCTTGTGCATATACCCACAATCAGAAATGGGACCGGAGACTTAGTTACTGAACCGACATTAATAATGCAGGAATTTGTGACTTTTTTCTCGAAGCTATACACGCCCATTCCTGGGTATGACCCTGGAGCTCTAGACTCCTTGCTAGGGGGATTGCCCATCCCGAGACTGGCAGAGGAGGACTGTTTGACCCTTCAATCCAAAATCATGCTTAAGGAAATCCAGACTGCTATCTTTTCGTTCCCACCCAACAAGGCCCCGGGCCCGGACGGTTTTCCCATGGAATTTTATAAGACCAATGTGGAGTTGTTAGCCCCGCGATTCAATTGGCTGCTGCAACACTGCCTTGACGTCTCCTCCCTGCCGACTTCCATGTTAGAGGCTTACTTGATACTACTGCTAAAGCCAGGGAAGGATCCCACGGAATGTGCGTCCTATCGTCCCATAGCACTCCTGAATACGGATCTTAAGGTCCTAACTAAAATTGTAGTGACCAGACTAGCCAAAGTCATTCCATCTGTAGTTAATATTGACCAGACGGGCTTCATGCCTTGCAAATCGACAGACACGAACATACAGAGACTTTTTACCCATCTACAACTACCACAAACTGACTCTGACAGTAGAATAGTAGTGTCCATTGATATAGAAAAGGCGTTTGACTCTATCGATTGGGAGTATATGCTTAAAGTATTAGAGGTCATGGGCTTTGGGCCACAGTTCCGTAAATGGGTAGCCATGCTGTACGAAAATCCCAAGGTGGCCATCAGAATGGGATCACGGACCTCTGAGTTTTTTGCAGTGGGCAGGGGCACCAGGCAGGGCTGCCCGTTGTCCCCTTTTCTTTTCGCCCTGGCAATGGAGCCCCTGGCCATCGCACTCAGGTCTGCGGAGGAGGTGCGGGCTATCAGAGTGGGGTCTATTAGGGAAACACTGGCCCTCTGTGCAGATGATATGCTACTGTTTCTTAGTGACCCAGAGGAATCCCTGAGGGCGGTGTTGGCTATCTTTGATAAATTTGCCATATATTCGGGTCTTAGAGTGAACTGGACCAAGTCGTCCATCCTACCATTGGACGTACAGGCCAAGGACAGGGCGGATACCGACCTGCCACTTCAGTGGGTGGATTCTATTAAATATTTGGGAGTGAGGATCACTCCACGGGTGCGAGACTATCTCTCGCTCAACTTACTTCCCTTGATAGGGATCCTTAAGCAAAAAACGCAGGCCTGGACTAAACTGCCCCTGTCACTTATGGGCAGGATCAGCTTACTCAAAATGAAAATACTTCCGGTAATCCTTTATTATCTCCGGCATGTGCCGGTCTGGATACCAATGACCTTTTTCAAACAGCTGGAGAGTATTGTCAATGCATTCCTGTGGACACCAAAACCGCCTAGGATAGGGATGAAGGTCCTTCAAGAGCCGCATGACGGGGGTGGGCTCGCAGTACCAGACTGGTTCAAATACTACCTTGTGGGTCAGATGGTGTTTGCGCGTAGGTAGCTCATATCCGACAAAAGAGACGTGGCCACTGTACTGGAGGCCGCTCATCTAGGATCGTATGAAAGTCTACGTCTGGCACTTTTTAGGGGGACCAATTCGGATCTGCCCATCACGCTAACAATGACAGCCACGATTAGGGCATGGGAGAAGGCGCTAAAATTGGCAGCCCCTAGTTATGCAGGTATGTCCCCCTCCACCCCCTTATGGATGAATAGGAGACTCCCTCATTTTTATGGTTTGCCAGATCCTATTGTCTGGGCTATTAAGGGAATAAAGACACTCAGGGACGTTACTCACCTGGGGGACTTGCAAACATTTTCACAGCTGCAGACTAGACATGACTTGCCCAACTCCTATTTTCTCAGTTTTTTTCAAATTCGACACGCATACCAGGCTCAATTTGGGGAGTTGAGGGTGGAATCTCTACCCTCGACACTTGAATCGTTGCTGTCCAGGGAGGACCTGTCTAAAACGCTCTCCATAACGTACAAGGAACTCTTTAAATGCTCACCTAAAGCGGTTACTAAGTGCAGGACCAGATGGGAAGTGGAAGTCCCCGATATTCAGGCAGAGGACTGGGATGATCTATGGACCCAGCCCTTTCAGCATCTCGTATCAGCTAAGGACCGCCTGATTCAATTTAAATTCCTACATAGAAGCTACTACACGCCGGCCAGAATAGCCAGGATATATGGACTGGCAGCGGCAGAGTGTTGGAGATGTGCTTTCTCTCCAGCTGATGCTGACCATGTATTCTGGAGCTGCACGCACATTCAGAGGTTTTGGCAGGAGGTTACCATGTGTATCTCGGAAGTATTGGCGGTGCCGATTCCCCTGATGGTGAGGGTTTGCTTGCTAGGGCTGGTAGAGGAGGTGGTTCCTTCCAGGGCGTTGAGAACACTGCTCAACATCCTGCTATTCTATGGTAAAAAGGCCATATTACTTAAAGCGGGATTCCACCCTAAAGTGGAACCTCCGCTGATCGGATCTCTCCCCCCCTCCGGTGTCACAATTGACACCTTTCAGGGGGGAGGGGGGTGGAGATACCTGTCAAAGACAGGTATTTTCACCCACTTCCGGGCATAGACTCCCGTGGGAGTCTACGCCATTTCCTGCCCTGCCGCGCTGTCTGCTGGCACACACACGGGTCCCAGTGACAGCGCGGAGACTTCCTATTGCGCGGCGCGGCTCGCGCATGCGCAGTAGGGAACTGGGAAGTGAAGCCGATTCGCTTCACTTCCTGATTCCCTCACCTAGAATGGTGGCGACAGCAGCCGAGGGCCGAGCGATCGATCGGCCTCGGCTGCCGGCATCGCTGGAACCCGGGACAGGTGAGTGTCCATTTATTAAAAGTCAGCAGCTGTAGTATTTATAGCTGCTGGCTTTTAATATTTTTTTTTTTGGTGGAATGCCTCTTTAAGTGGAAGAACAAACAGGCCCCGGATATTGTTTATTGGAAACACCTCATCAACTCTATGTTACCGTATTATAAAACAACATACAGCGTGAGGGGAAGTGGGAAGAAATTTGATAAGGTCTGGAGGGCTTGGTACGAATCGGACAGTACTGTAGGCTGAGTGAGGAAGCCATGAGCTCCTGGGGACATACTTTGACGGGGGTAGATACGGGAACATAGAACTGAGGAAGACACCGAGATGGTGGAGTGGAGGCAACAAAATGGGGAATGAACAAATTGTCACAAATTGTAATAAGTAACTTCAGAACTGGAGCAGGGGCTACTGAAAATGTACGCATACAGGTATCATTTAACCAGAGGTTGAGGGAACCTAGATCCGAGGTAGTAATCCACGTACTAGAGGGGCTGAGCTGTGACAAACTGGGGTGTGGGGTTGGAGGCGGGGTAGATAGTAGAGAATTGTTAGCACTAGGATGTTAGGCCCTGCGCGGCCAATTGGTTGGGCTACTGTTATGTTAACAGGGCCCAACTCTTGTTGTATATGTTCTTTGGAAAAGGAAAAAGTTTAATAAACAGAATAAAAAATAAAAATAAAAGATTAAACCTCTTTTCTTCTAATTTTAATGAGTGGCCATGAGTCTTGTTAAGCTCCGTTCTGCAAAAAAGTTTTATCCCTATTATGATGTCACCACACCAGTATGGTATTTGTATATTGAAACCATATCTCCTCTCAAGCGTCTCTTCTCCAGAGAGAATAAGTTCAGTGCTCGCAACCTTTCCTCATAACTAATATCCTCCAGACACTTTATTAGCTTTGTTGCCCTACTCTGTACTCGCTCCATTTCCAGTACATCCTTCCTGAGGACTGGTGCCCAAAACTTGACAGCATACTATAGAATGGGAGAATTGTCATTTTATCTCTGGAATTAATCCCCTTTTTAATGCATGCCAATATTCTGTTTGCTTTGTTAGCAGCAGTGTGGCATTGCATGCCATTGCTGAGCCTATCATCTACTAGGACTCCCAGGTCCTTTTCCATCCTAGATTCCCAAATGCATTATTTTACATTTTTCTACATTGAACCTCATTTGCCAAGTAGTTTCCACCTCATTAATTTGTTCAGATCTTTTTGCAAGGTTTCCACATCCTGCGGAGAATTTATTGCCCTGCTTAGCTTAGTATCATCCACAAATACAGAGATTGAACTGTTCACCCCATCCTCCAGGTCGTTTATGAACAAATTAAACAGGATTGGTCCCACCACAGAACCCTGGGGGACCCCACTACCCACTCCTGACCATTCTGAGTACTCCCCATTTATCACCACCCTCTGAACTCACCCTTGTAGCCAGTTTTCAATCCATGTACTCACCCTATGGTCCATGCCAATGGGCCTTATTTTGTACAGTAAACGTTTATGGGGAACTGTGTCAAATGCTTTTGCAAAATCCAGATACACCACGTCTATGGGCCTTCTTTTATCTAGATGGCAACTGACCTCCTCATAGAATGTTAATAGATTGGTTTGGCAAGAACGATTCTTCATGAATCCATGCTGATTAATGCTAATGATACCGTTCTCATTACTAAAATCTTGTATATAGTACCTTATCATCCCCTCCAATAGTTCACATACTATTGATGTTAGGCTAACTGGTCTGTAATTTCCAGGGATGTATTGTGGGCCCTTTTTAAAAATTGGTGCTACACTGGCTTTTCTCCAATCAGCTGGTACCATTCCAGTCAGTAGACTGTCAGTAAAAATTAGGAGCAATGGTCTGGCAATTACTTCACTGAGTTCCCTAAGTACCCTCGGGTGCAAGCCATCTGGTCCTGGTGATTTATTAATGTTACGTTCCCCAAGTCTAATTTTAAGTCTGTCCTCTGTTAACCATGGAGGTGCTTCCTGTGATGTGTCATGAGGATAAACACTGCAGTTTTGGTTACTGAAGCCCCCCAATTGCCTTGTGAAGACTGAGGAGAAAAATAAATTCAATACCTTGGCCATCTCCTCATCCTTTGTAACGAGATGTCCTTCCTCATTCTTTATGGGGCCAATATGACAATATGGTCTGTCCTCTCTTTTTTACTGTTTACATACTTAAAGAATTTATTGGGATTTTTTTGCTCTCCTCCGCTATGTGTCTTTCATGTTCTATCTTAGCCGTCCTTATTGCACCCTTACATTTCTTGTTGAATTCTTTATAAAGTCTGAATGCTGATGATGATCCCTCAACCTCGTATTTTTTGAAGGCCTTCCCCTTTGCTTTTATATGCATTTTTAGATTGGAGTTAAGCCATCCAGGGCTTTTGTTCGCCCTTTTAAATGTATTAACCAATGGGATGCATTGGCTAATGCCCTTATTTAAAATGCTCTATAAACAAACCCATCTCTCTTCCATGTTCTTTGTTCCTAAGATTTTATCCCAATTTATGCCATCTAGCAAGGATTGTAGTTTAGGGAAGTTGGCTCTTTTTAAATTCGCTGTCTTTTTATGTTTCCTATTTGTGTGATTTATACTAAAGCCAATTGACCTGTGATTGCTGTTACCTAAATTGCCTCGTATTTTCACATCCGTGATCAAGTTTGTATTGTTGGTAATCAGTAGATTCAGTAATTCTTTATTTCTTGTTGCATCTACCATCTGACCCATAAAATTGTCCTGCAAGACATTTAGGAACTGGCAAGCCTTAAGCCTCATACACACGATAGGACTTTGTACAAACTTTCCCTTGGATTTTTGTACAAAGGGCGTCGGCCCTGAACTTGTATTGCATACACACAGCAGGACTTTTTCAGCCAACTTTCACCAAACCACGTGGTTTTTCTGCTCTTTACCGCCACCTTTGGTCAACTTCTGTATTGTTGTCTGATCTTTTGCATTGGTTCTGAGCATGCCTGTTTGCACTTTGTACAAAAGTCCTATGGTTTTCTGTACACACGATCAGACTTTGCTCCATCGGACTTTTGTTGCCAGAAAGTTTGTCCGTTCGCACAGCCAACAAAAGTCCGATGAAAACCAAAAAAGTTTGTCCGATGGAGCGTACACACAGTCGGATGTTGCTCCAAAACAGCTAATTTGCATGTTTGTTGTCAAAAAGTCTGATCGTGTGTATGGGCCTTAAGTCTGGGTAATTAAAATCCCCCATCCTTGCTGCTAATCCAAATTGTGATAGGAGATCTGTCTCCCCTTCCTCCCTCAGGTTAGACCCAGGTCATTATTTAGAAATTACTCTGTGCTCTGAAGGAATCCTAATAGGTGCAAAGATTTGAAATGTGATTCTAAACCAATTGTGCTTATTAGTTTATCTACGGAAAACAGTTTTCATGCTTATAGGGTAGGCCCTACATTACCGCATTACATTTTTCTAACATGGCTGTAATGAGAGTTTTATGGCTGTAAAGGAAAGATAAATACTGGTGATGCATATATTATTTATTATTTTGTAGGAACTGTGGGAATCATTAATATAATCCAACCATTTCACATGGTCTTGCACATCAGGAAGAAGATTACTGACTTTATTTTAAATCTCCACATGGAGTGAATGCATAGCAAACATGACAACACCTAAACCAACAGAAATGACTTCACACTTTTTGTTCTGCAAACAAATGTGTTTCTCAGGGAATTGTCTTTCCGGTTCACTGAAAAAGAACTGAAATGTCAACACTAAATCTTCGACCAGCTTATTAATCTTCAAAATATTGGCCTACATAAAAACCCACACAGTATATGAACATTTGCTTTCATAATAAAAAAAAAAAAAAAACAGTTTCTATATACAATGGTTAATGCAACTTTCTGTCAAACAAAAATGCATATATTATCATGAACTGGCACTGATCAAACAGATCTCACAGATTTGATCACACAATCGATGAAAGTCTTAAGGCCCATCCACACGATCAGACTTTTTGACAACAAACATGCAAATTAGCTGTTTTGGAGCAACATCCAACTGTGTGTACGCTCCATCGGACAAACTTTTTTGGTTTTCATTGGACTTTTGTTGGCTGTGCGAACGGACAAACTTTCTGCCAACAAAAGTCTGATGGAGCAAAGTCTGATCGTGTGTACAGAAAACCATAGGACTTTTGTACAAAGTGCAAATAGGCATGCTCAGAACCAATGCAAAAGATCAGACAACAATTCAGAAGTTGACCAAAGGTGGCGGTAAAGAGCAGAAAAACCACATGATTTGGTGAAAGTTGGCTGAAAAAGTCCTGCCGTGTGTATGCAATACAAGTTCTCAGCCGATGCCGTTTGTACAAAAATCCACAGGAAAGTTTGTACAAAGTCCGATCGTGTGTATGAGGCTTTATGTTGTGTTTAACTGAAACGTACATCAAGCGCAAAACCAGGAAATTCAGATTGACTATTTGATTTGTTACACCACACATAAGATCTGGAAGGTTCACTAAACCTTGTGAAAACTGAATTTTGCCTGTTCGTTCATCCCTAGGCATATAACATCAGCACACATAATATTGTAGGGTCCCCCTGTGTGTGACCATGGAGGGGACTTCTGGCAGGATGAAGACAGACAGAAAAGCTACACAGTGCACCCTAAAGGCCCATACACACAATCAGACTTTTTGACAACAAACATGCAAATTAGCTGTTTTGGAGCAACATCCGACCGTGTGTACGCTCCATCGGACAAACTTTTTCGGTTTTCATCTGACTTTTGTTGGCTGTGCGAACGGACAAACTTTCTGGCAACAAAAGTCCGATGGAGCAAAGTCTGATCGCGTGTACAGAAAACCATAGGACTTTTGTACAAAGTGCAAACAGGCATGCTCAGAACCAATGCAAAAGATCAAACAGCAATACACAAGTTAACCAAAGGTGGCGGTAAAGAGCAGAAAAACCACATGATTTGGTGAAAGTTGGCTGAAAAAGTCCTGCCGTGTGTATGCAATACAAGTTCTCGGCCGGCGCTCTTTGTACAAAAATCCACAGGAAAGTTTGTACAAAGTCTGATCGTGTGTATGAGGCTTAAGATAATAGCTACACCACTGGCAGGCAACATATTTTTACATAATTTTTAAAATAATAATTTTTTTATTACAAAGAGAAATAGCATGCCAACATGTTTTGCCTGCACAAGCATCGGTTAGATATTTACTTAGGGTGGGGTTGTTTGGTTAAGATTTTAGTGTTCCTTAACCTATTCTTTTCTATGCAGGCTCTGAAGTTTCATGCAGTTTTTATGCTTTACAAAATTCAGACAACCAGTAAACATTTAACGTAATGTACATGTGTTTTTATTGACTTTTAAAGGGAAAATTTACTTTTTTTTATGCATATACTGTTTTTTTTTTCTGTGACCTGTGCGTCCTTTATACCCCTAATGCCCCGTACACACGATCAGAAAATCGTACGGAAAATACCGCTCTCAAAGCGATCGTACGATAATCGGATTGTTCGTACAGAGCTTTCGAGAGCCAATCAGGACAGTTCATCCGATATTATTCTATCGGACATGCACGGAATTTTTTTTTCGTACGATGCCAGATCGTACAATTTTTTTGCTCAGAAAGGATTTACACGCCGAAAGTTATAATGCAGTGTATAGGACGTCGTATTTTTCGTCCCGTCGTACGTGCCGTTCACGTCATCGCGCACGGTTTCAGCAAACTGTTCGTCCGTCGTGTGTGGCCATGTCCGTCCATGCTAATTTTGAGTGGACTGTTTGCCGAAACTGTTTGACGGACAAAGTTGGGCGAACAGTCCGCGCGTGTGTACGCGGCCAAACAGTTTCGGCAAACAGTCCGCTCAAAATTAGCATGGACGGACATGGCCACACACGACGGACGAACAGTTTGCTGAAACCGTGCGCGATGACGTGAACGGCACGTACGACGGGACGAAAAATACGACGTCCTATACACTGCATTATAACTTTCGGCGTGTAAATCCTTTCTGAGCATGCGCGGAACTTAGTTTGACGAACAAGCCTACACACGAGCGGACTGTTCGCTGAAACAAGGTTTCAGCGGACAGTTTTTCGGAAATTCCGTAAAACCTTGTTCGTCAAACTGTCCGCTGAAACTGTCCGCTGAAAGCCCACACACGAGCGGACTGTCCGCCCAAACACTGTTCAGCGGACAAAGTTGGACGAACAGTCCGCCCGTGTGTACGCGGCCTTTGACGGACAAAGTTGGGCGAACAGTCCGCGCGTGTGTACGCGGCCTCACTGAGCATATGCCCATTTGAGTCTTCTCACTCCGGTAAGCCTCCTCACTAACCGGTGGTGGTTCTATTGTCTGTCTCTTCACCTCAACATTGATGTCATGTGGAATCCCATTTCTAGTCACACAATTTGTTTTCACTGTTCATTCAAAGACTGAAGCGTTTTTCAGGCACTACAGCGCTAAAATTAGCACCTGAAAAAAGCCTCAGCTGCAAACCCAGTGTGAAAGCCTGAGGTGATGCACTGGCAGGACATCACAAAAAGTCCTGCCAGCAGCTTCTTTGCAGCAGTGTAGGAGTGGTGAATACACCGCTGCTCCACTGCTCCTGCTCATTGAAAACAATGGGACAGTGCCGCCATACCGCCGGCAAAGTGCTGCTGCAGCTGCATTTTCCAGGCGGATTTAACCCCTTTTGGTTTTTGGTTAATATCGCCCCGCTAGTGCCTGAATTGCGCCTAAAACTACGGTAAAGCGGCTTTGCCTTGGTGTTAAAAACGCTCCGGAAATCGCACGGCTCACCTGGAATCCCCCACTGTGGCTGCTCCGGTACAACCTGAGTCGCAGGCTGCCCTGCTGCTGCACCAGTCTCTGTGCAGGCACCCGCCTCGAGTTTTACCTCTATAAGAGGCATGTCTGGTTCTGCTCTTCTTCCCCAGTGATTTGGGGGCAATCCAGTTCAATGCAGAGGGTTTCTCAATCAGGTTGAGATATACTTCGAGATGCTGCCCCAGGCGTTTCCCACAGACAGAAGCAAAGTAGGTTTCATGATATCTTTGCTTTCTGAGAGAGCCTTGGCCTGGGCTAACCCTCTGTGGGATATGCAAAAACCTGTTGTCTTGAGTTACCCTGACTTTGTGGCCTCCTTTAAAAGGACTTTCCCGCATGCTTTGCTTCTCAATTTAATTGTACTTCTGTCTCGGTCTGGTTCATGGTTTCTGACAAGATGTTACCAAACTAAAAATCCCAAGAAGCATTGCAAGACTGACAGTTACAAGCATGACTCCCACAGCCAGAGACATGATGGGATAGTTACGCAACACCTGGAGGGCCGCCAGTTGAGCATCTACCGCCACGTACACAAGACTGGACTTTCCAGCAGACTAGGTCAGACGGAATCAGTCTGTCGGACAATCCGATCGTGTGTGGGCTAATCTGATCGTTAAAAAATCAGACGGACCTAGAAATAGAACGTGTTTCAAATCTGTCCGACGGACTCAATTCCTATCAGGAAAACCGTTCATTTGTATGCTGGTCCAACGGACCAAATACGACACAAGGGAAGCTATTGGCTACTGGCTATTGAACTTCCTTTTTTAGTCCCGTCTTACGTCATCACATTCAAAACGAACAAACTTTCGAACGGAATTAGTCCGTTCGTGTGTGGGAAAGTCTGTTTGTTCGAAAGTTCCATCAGAACTCTGCCGAAAGTCAGCCGGGAAGACCATCGGACCTAGTCTGCTGGAAAGTCCGTGTGAACGTGGCATAACACTACCCTCTCCCCAGGTTGACAATGCTGCTGACAAAAGGTGTTGGCATTGCTCTCCCATCCAGAATGCAAATACCCTAATACAGAAAGGGTGTCATCAGGTAAAAAAAAAAGGAATAAAAACCCCAAAAAAGGAAATGCAGTCACCACATTTTTATCACCACTTTATTTGGTACAATCTTCTTCTGATTTTAGATGTATGCACTTTGACCCCAACTGTCAGATTGTACAATCTCCTTTAAATCTACAAACAACTATGTAGGCTGTCAAGGGGACGGGGCAATCTAAAGTTGATTGTACAAAGATTATGTGGTTAGATTGTAATGTGTATAGTGACCCTTAGGTATCTTCAGAGCATGTTGTTATTTAATGAAATTGTGTATTCTTTGCAATAAAAGACCTGCTCCCCACTAATCTGTATGTAAACCTTAGATGTGGTGACTGCATTCATTATCACATTTCAGGTGAATATCATTTTCAGCAACTACAGAAAATACCCATTGATCCTGCCAGAACTTAATGCGTAAAAGTTGGAGCCCGATGACATCATCATGCTGACCGACATGAATTACTAGCAATTATTCCATTGAGGAACCTCCCACAGATGAGTATACTGCTGATTCTTTGTTTCTTGGAGAAGGCTATTACACTTTTGATGCTACAACTGGATTGATTTGTGAATGCTATAAATTGTACTACAGCAATTTTAATAAATATTAGCAGTGAACACTATTTTGTGGATTCTGTTGCCTTTCTTGAATGACGTTACCTTTGGAGTGATCTGGTGTTTAGCCTCTAACCACTTCAGCCCCGGAAGGACTTTCCCCCTTAATGACCAGGCCATTTTTTTGCTATACGGCACTGCGTCGCTTTAACTAACAATTGCACCGTCGTTCAACTTGGTACCCAAACAAAATTGATGTAATTTTTCCCACAAATAGAGCTTTCTTTTGGTGGTATTTGATCACCTCTGCGTTTTTTATTTTTTGTGCTATAAACAAAAAAATTATGGACAATTTTGGAAAAAAAAAATCAATATTTTATACTTTTTGTTATAATAAATATAAAAAAAAATGTAAAAAAAAAAAATCTTCATCAGTTTAGGGCAATGTGTTTTCTTCTACATATTTTTGGTTTAAAAAATTGCAATAAGCATATATTGATTGGTTAGGAGCAAAAGTTAGGAGCACTGGTAAGGCTGCATTTGATGGGCACAGTGAGGCTGCAGTGACTGGTAGTAAGCAGTAAATAACCACTTCAGTACCAGGCACTCCCCCCCCCCCACTTCCCCCAATTTTCAGCTTTCAGCACTGTCACATTTTAAATGACAATTGCACGGTCATACAACACTGTACCCAAATGAAATTTTAATAATTTTCTTCCCACAAATAAAGCTTTCTTTGGTGGTATTTGATCACCACTGAGGTTTTTATTTTTTGCTAACAAATTAAAAGACCAAATTTTTTTCTTAGTTTCTGTTAAAACATTTTGTTTTCTCCTTCACTGACGGGCACTGATGAGATGACACTGATAAGGGGGCACTGATGGGCACTAATGAGGAGGCACTGATATGTAGAATTGATGGGCACCGATTGGTGGCACTGATGGGCACTGATAGGTGGCACTGACAGGCGGCATTGATGGGCACTGATATAGGTGGCACTGATTGACACTGACAGGCAGCACTGATGGAAACTAATAGATGGCACTGATGGGCAGCACAGATGATTAGGTACTGACAGATGTTACTGATGGGCACTGATTGGCACTGACAGGCATTCCTGATCAGGCACTGACTGGCAGCTGATGGGCACTAATTGGCATTGTTGTGGCACATCTTATGGGGGCTGTGCTGATAATAAATGTGCTGATTATCAGCGCAGACCCCCCTCCCCCTGACAGGGAGAGCCACCGATGGCACTACCTGGTTCACACTGTGATCAGCTGTGATTGGCCACAGCTGATCACGTGGTAAGGAGCCTCCGTCAGAGGCTCCTTACAATGTTCAGAGATGAGGTGTGTCAGAGCGACACACAACACCACCGATCGCCGTTATATGTGGGCCCCCACGGGAACGCACCAGCATGTTATCCTGCTGGATGTCATATGACACCCAGTGAGGATAACAAAACCATTGCCTGGCATCATTCTGCTATAGGCTTGGCGGGAAGTGGTTAATAACATATACATTGTGATATAGTTCATTTGACGCATGTGAGCTAAAGGTTATGAGCACATAAATACCATTGCTACTTATATATAGAATAACTTTCCGTTTGTTGGAACAAGCAGTCACAAATGAATTGTTGAAGTCAATTCCTACAGTGCCTTGAAAAAAATATTCACACCCCTTGAAATTTTCCACATTGTGTCATGTTACAACCAAAATTGTAAATGTAATTATTGGGATTTTATGTGATAAACCAGTACAAAGTGGCACATAATTGTGAAGTGGAAGGAAAATGATAAATGGTTTTCAATTTTTTTTACAAATAAAGATGTGAAACGTGTGGTGTGCATTTGTATTCAGCCCCCCTGAGTCAATACTTTGTAGAACCCCCTTTCACTGCAATTACAGCTGCAAGTCTTTTTGGGGATGTCTCTACTAGCTTTGCACACCTAGAGAGTGAAATGTTTGCTGGGCTGAACCTAGCTCTGGGGATGGGAGTGCTCCCCCCCCCCCATCGAAACATGTTAGCTGGACCCCGTGTTCTGTGCATGTCCATTCACTGTGTTTATGGCCCTTTGTCAGTTGCATTTTGTGAGTACCCACTTTTATACAAAAATTTCTTATTATTAAATTATCCCTGATAATGCACTAGGTGTGCGCGCCTTCCATTTCTGTTTTTCTTGTAGTTCCTTCATCTGAGGAAGGTAGAATCCCTAGTTATGGGATACCATATATACTTTTCACACCACCATTTTATCTGATATCTGTTACTCCTCACCTTGGAAGACCTATTAGCTCTGGAAGTGACTGTGTGTTTTTTGTAAGATTAGATGTGTTACCTACCTACCCACTTACCATTCCTTTTGCCTTTTTATAGGCCATGCAAAATAAAGGAAAAACAAAGGCAATGTGTCTCTTATGAATGCAGGTGTGTAGGTGCTCCCACCTTCTCACATCCCAGCACCACCCGGCGCTCAGAATTACAGGCTGCTAAAGCCTCTGGTAACACGAATCACAAGAAGAGAAGTCGACACTCGTAAGGGCATCCAACAATGATTATCCTTTAATGCAAAAACATGTAAAACAGTCAACGTGTCATGGCTGAAGTGAAATGATACTTTATGTCAGTTGCAGAAACAATTACCTTAGGCATTGGTCTCAGTGGCAGCAATAATAACCTCCAGCACTGGTATGAGTGGGTGCAATAATAACCCCCATCCTTGCTGTCAGTAATTGTAATAATAAGCCCCAGCACTAGCATTAGTGGGCGCAATAATAACCCTACCTTTGGTGTCAGTGGACTCAATAATATTCACAGCATTGGTGTCTGTAAACACATTAATAACCTCTGGAATTGGCGTCAGTGGCCCCTATAATAACACCTAGCAGTGGTGTTGGTGGCTGCATTAATAACCCCCTGCATTGATGTTGGTGGCTGCATTAATAACTTCCTGCATTGGTGTTGGTGGCTGCATTAATAACTCCCTGCATTGGTGTTGGTGGCTGCATTAATAACCCCCTGCATTGATATTGGTGGCTCCATCAGTAACCCCCAGCATTGATGTCAGTGCCAGTAATACTAACCCCCAAAACAGTTTCAGTGGCTGCAGTAATTACCTCCAGCAATGTTGTCAGTGGCTGCAATAAAAAAAATGAAACACAACTTTGATGGTCAGTAGGAACAAAAATAAATCTCACCTTCACTCAGGTCAGTAGCAGTCATTTTAAATTTACCGTTCCTAGGTTGTCAGTGGAAATTAAATTAAATCCCCCATTAATTAGTGGTCAGTGACAAGTGATAAAATCTCCCCTTCATTGGTGGCCAGTGGCATTGAAATTAAACCCCCTCTCTTTCATGAGTGGTCACTGGTGGCTAAATACCGTAAATCCACCTTTCATTGGTGTTCAATGTTTACTGACCTGATCACACACACTTGCACCACTGTCTCTTTCCCCAATAACATTGGTCTGGGATTGCACTTGCACTGGCAGGCAGAGACTACTTTGACTTTATTTTAGAGCTAGGTGCTGGAATGTTCCAAAGGCTAGCACCCCTCTGCTACTGGCGCAGAATGTCCTGGGTCTTGCAGGACAGCCCGCAGGACACGCCAGGAGTGTCTCACAGGATTCAGGATGCTTGGCAACTATAAGAAGTGGCTCCACTGAGAGATCTGGATGGTGAACGATGAGTATAAAAAGCTCCTTCATGTAAAAAAAAGTTTTGCGCACAAATGAGCATTAAAAAGTACTTCTGCTATTCAGGAACATTGTTAGTTTGACAGATTTATCAAACATGAGTGATTTACTTTAGGGGTCAGTGTTCCAGATGTGCTTCTGCATGTGCGTTTTTTATATGTTCTGGTGCATTTTTATGTGTTCCAGTGCATTTTTTCCCCAGTTTTCCCCTTTATCTCAATTCAGGACATGTGCATTCCAGTGCGTTTTTGTTGCATTTTGCCATGTTCCCTGCAGAAAAAATGCAGCATGTTCTAATTTTGTTGACCGCACTGGAACGCACTGCACTGGTGTGAGCTAGGGCCATTGGAATACATGGTAAACAATGTTTATGTGTTTTTGATGCAGATTAAAAATGCACTGGACTGCATCTGGTGTCTGCTCTAACTTTTACTGGTTTTGTTTATTTGGTTTCTTGCCTAGCCTTGATTTTTATGTTCAGAAACATTCAGAAATGACAGTCCTAGCTCTACCAGGCTTTTTGAGGTAATTCCAGTATGTCGGGAAAAAGTATTAAACAGCTGAGAATTACAAAACTTTTAGAGCCTGAGGGCCTCACACGCCTTCAGTTTAATTACAGCTCACCTACATATTGTTTGTAATATGTCTGGAATCTGGTTATGATATTTACGGCAACTTACTGGAATGACTGCAAGTTCATGGTGACTCATTAGCAATATGTTTATATTATTTTTTTTACTGCCGTTTGACTTTGAAGTTCTGTATTCTTTACCTCCCCTTCATAATACTCCCCCCCAATCCTATAAACACCTCAGAAACATTTGAAGCGGAACTCCTGGTAAACCCACTATTGGTCCAGGTATGCATTTATTCAGGAATGGTTTATTCAGAAAAATAAAACACAGCACACAGGTTTTTAAAGTAATTTATTAACCACTTCAGCCCCGGACCATTTTGCTGGTCAAAGGCCAGACCACTTTTTGCGATTCGGCACTGCGTTGCTTTAACTGACAATTGCGCAGTCATGCGACGTGGCTCCCAAACAAAATTGACGTCCTTTTTTTCCCACAAATAGAGCTTTCTTTTGGTGGTATTTGATCACCCCTGCGGTTTTTATTTTTTGCGCTATAAACAAAAATAGAGCGACAATTTTGAAAAAAAATGCATTATTTTTTACTTTTTGTTATAATAAATATCCCCCAAAAATATAAAAAAAAACATTTTTTCACCTCAGTTTAGGCCGATACGTATTCTTCTACATATTTTTGGTAAAAAAAAATCACAATATGGGATTATTGATTGGTTTGCGCAAAGGTTATAGCGTTTATAAAATAGGGGATAGTTTTATGGCATTGTTATTAATAATTTTTTTTTAACTAGTAATGGCGGCGATCAGCGATTTTTATTGTGACTGCGACATTATGGCCGACACGTCGGACAATTTTGACACATTTTTGGGACCATTGTCATTTATACAGCAATCACTGCTATATAAATGCAGTGATTCCTGTGTAAATGACACTGGCAGTGAAGGGGTTAACCAGTGGGTGGCAGTGTAGGGGTTAAGTGTTCCTAGGGGTGTGTTACTAACTGTGGGGGGCTGGGCTTTAATTTAGTGAACACTGATCTCTGCTCCAATCACATGGAGCAGAGATCAGTGTCACTAGTTGCTAGGCAGAACGGGGAAATGCTGTTTACAACAGCATTTCCTCGTTCAGCCACCCCGTGAGACGATCGCGGGTATGCCTGCGGTGATCGAGTCCGCGGGACCCGCAACCGGACTCACGGGGGTCCCGACCAGCAGGCGAGCGTGCCGCCTTCGGCGCGCTCGTGATAGCCGAGCGGCATTAAAGATTGGACGTACCTGTATGCGCCAATATGCCTGCCCGTGTCATTCTTCCGACGTACATCGGCGTGCGCTGGTCGGGAACCAGTTAAGCAGCTCAGGCATCTCTTCCAACTTCTCCCCTCTCCGGCTCTTCTCCGCTCTCTCTCTGGCTCTTCTGCCTCCTCCGCTGATGTCTTCTGCCTCTGCCAGTTCTTCTCCGCTCTCTCTCCTGTTCTTCTCCCTCTGTGCGCTGTCTCCTGCCTCTGCCGGGTCTTGTCCGCTGTCTTCTCGCTCTTTTGCTGGGTCTTCTCCGCTGTCTTCTCCCTCTGTTCTTCTTCCGATGTTGACACAATGCTCTCTCCCGCTCTAATTCCGTCTGCATGGTGTGGCACTACTTATATTGGCATGGGGCTGAGTAACCGGAGGCATGCCCCTTATGACGTCACCGCCCATCATGCCTCAGGCGGTGACTTCATAAGGGGCCTCCGGGTGATGTCACACGGTGACCCGCCATATGCCAATATAAGTAGTAAGGCCCCACCCCTTATGACCTAGCCACCCAAGGCATGATGGGTGATGACGTCATGAGGGGCGTGCCTCTGGTGACCCCATCCCATGCTAATAGAAGTAGTGGCACACCGAGCACCCAGCATTAGAGCGGGAGAGAGTGTTGAGTCAACATCAGAAGAATGGATGGAGAAGACAGCGGAGAAGACCAGGCAAAAGAGCAAGAAGACAGTGGAGGAAAGCCAGCAGAGGCAGAAGACAGCAGACAGAGGGAGCACAACCGGAGAGA
Organism: Lithobates pipiens; assembly: GCF_037356315.1. Lineage (NCBI taxonomy): Eukaryota > Metazoa > Chordata > Amphibia > Anura > Ranidae > Lithobates > Lithobates pipiens. The sequence goes on along the minus strand of NW_027507788.1, from coordinate 138,124,045 downwards.
GAGCAGAGAAGAGCCGGAGAAGGCAGAAGAAGTCAGAAGAGACGCTGGAGCTGCTTAATTAATTACTTTAAAAACTTGTGTGCTGTGTTTTATTTTTTACACTTTTTTAGGTGAATGGGTAGGGGTACAATGTACCAATACTCATTCACATAGGGTGGGGGGCTGGGATCTGGGGATCTTGTTAAAGGGGGCTTCCAGATTCTGATAAGCCCCGACAACTTACAGCCAGGATTGTTGGGAAGAGGCCCTTATCCTCATCAACATGGGGACAAGGTGCTTTGGGGTGGGGGGCGCAGGGCCTCCCTGCCCCAAAGCACCCACCCCCCCATGTTAAGGGCATGCGTAGTAAGGTTCAGAAGGGGGGGGGGGGGCGCTCGCTCGTCCCTATCCCCTTTCCTGACCTGCCGGGCTGTGTGCTCGGATAAGGGTCCAGTATGAATTTTGGGAGGACCCCCATGCCGTTTTTTGGCGTGGGGGTTCCCCTTAAAATCTATACCAGACCAAAGGGCCTGGTATGCTCTTGGAGGGGGAACCGATGCCAGTTTTATTTTTAAGTTTGGTGTGGAGTTCCTTCTAAAGATTTATACCAGATGCAGTGCCTGGTATTGTCGGGGGTCAAAGTTGGATCCCTGTTCAGGGCCAGATTAAGAACATTATGGGCCTGGTGCTGAGGATTTTGGTGGGGCTTTTTATAAAAAAAATAAAAATAAATATGAAAAAAAAATTTGTTATAACAAATTAAATTAAATAGAGAGAGGGAATATGAGAGAGAGAAAGAGAGAGAGAGAGAGAGAGAGAGGGGATGAGAGAGGGGTGAGGGGTAAAGGAGGGGGATGAGAGAGGATGCGCATGAGCATGCGTGGGTGTGACAGCAACGCAGCCCGGTCAAGGCAAGTGACTGAAGGCACAGAACTTGGAAGGAAGACCGGGTGAAGATGGAAGCACCGGATCATCACAGTGCAGTACTAGAGGGCTCAGTCTGACAGATAAGTGTACCGTAATGTGCTAATATGCTGTGCATACTAGTACATTATGGCATAACTTACCTCAGGGCCTCTAAAAAGTAGTAATGTTATTACCGCTTTAAGATCACAGGATCCCAGGAGCCTCTTACGGAGCCCCTTACTGACTGGTGCATAGTTGCCAACATTTCAAAAATATTTTCAGGGACACTTTTTTTTTTGCCAGTGGTATATTTAGAGTAGCTGACATCCCCTATGTTCCTTCATACATCACAGTAGTAAAATTTAATAATAATACTAATAATGGGCAGAACAAATATGAGGACTGAGAAGATTTCCTTTATTTGAACTAACAAAAGTGTGCCCATTCTAGAGCTGGTAACATTGATGATATTTAATATAATTTTAAAGAACTGTTTTTGTGGTTAACCACTTCCCACCCGGCCAATGCACATATACGGCCGGGTGGGAGCCGTCTACTCCTGATAGGACGTTCAGGAACGTCCATCAGAAGTAGCGGGATCGCGCGCGCGCGTGCCCGCGCAGCGGCGCGATCCCGATGCGCCCGTGTCACCCGGACACGACGCATCTCAGATCGGCAGGAGGGCTCTGTGATTGGCCCTCCTGATCACATGAGGGCCGTGTCCAATCACGGCCGTCATGTGATGTAAACAAACAGCCGGTTGCTAGGCAATCGGCTCCTCCTCTCCTCACACAGAAGTCATCGCTGAGGAGAGGAGAGCGGATCGCTGCAGCCGGCTGATGATCAGTGAGTATGAGCTGTTTTTTACAACTTTTTACTCACTGATCATCAGTCTAGTGTACACACAAATCACCACACAGTAAACACACCACACAGTATAAACACAATGTCCCCACACATGTCCTCAAAACATACATGTCCCCAAATAATAAAAACACATGTCCCTAATAATAAAAACACATGTCCCCCACATATGTCCCACTAAAATCACATGTCCCAATGATTATCTGCACACATATGTACGTGATCACCTGCACACATATGTACATGATCATTTGCGTACATATGTCCGTGATCACACAAACCAATTATTATACACTTAACGGAATTTTTTTTACCAAAAACATGTAGCAGAATACATTTTGGCTTAAATTTATGACAAAATTTGATTTTATTGGATTTTTTTTAAAATAGAAAAAAGAAAATATTGTTTTTTTTTTTCCAAATTTCCGCTTTTTTGCGCTTATATCGCAAAAAATTAAAAACGGAGTCGTGAATACATACCACCAAAATAAAGCTCTACTTGTGCAAACAAAATGATAAAAATGTCATTTGGGTACAGTGTAGCATGACTGCGCAATTGTCACTGAAAGCGCTAGAGCGCTGAAAGCTGAAAATTGGGCTGGGAAGGAAGGGGGCGAAAGTGCCCTGTATTGAAGTGGTTAAGAGGCATAGGGGATGAGTATGCATGGTATAACAGTGGACACCATGTACAGTAGATGAGTGTGCAGGGTATGACAGTGGGCAGTACGCACAGAAGAGTAGTGTGGAGGGTATGGCAGTGGGCACTATGTACAGGAGAAAAGTGTGGGGGGTATTACAGTGAGCAGTATGTACAGGAGAGGAGTGTGGGGGGTATGACAGTGAGCAATATGTACAGAAGAGGAATGTGACAGGTATGACAGCGGGCACTTTGTATAAGAGAGGAGTGTGGAGGGTATGACAGTGAGCACTATGTACAGGAGAGAAGTGTATGACAGTGGGCAGTATGTACAGGAGATGATTGTGGGGGGGGGGGGGGGTATGACAAGGGGCACTATGTATAAGAGAGGAGTGTGGAGGGTATGACAGTGGACAGTATGTACAGGAGAAGAGTGTGGATGGTTTGACAGTGGGCACTATGTACAGGTGAGGAGGATGAACTAATTTGGGAAGAGAAAATGTAAAGGGTTGTGGAAGGATGTTTAGGGACTGTGTAGTGGTTAAGCGAGCCATGCCTGGATTGAAATTAAGCCGAGTTAGCAGAGACCAGCCATGTATGGGCTAGCTGGTTGTACACAAGTCAATCTATTAATCGACTTGAGTACAACCAGCCTGTCAGGCTTTTCCCAAAACAATCAGTGCTGCCAGCTATAGTTAGCAGCACTGGTCATTGTATTCTGTGGGTAGGGAAGGCTCCCCACTGGCTGAACACAATAACACTGCGAGAGTGATTCCACCATCTACAGGTCAGCAGGTGAGAGAGTGTGTGGGGACAGGCTGGGGAGAGTGGTCTGTCAGCAGGGAGGTGTGAGGTAGTCATGGAGGGATATCAATTAGCGTGTGGGGGGAGTAACTGGGAGGTGGCTAACATAGGAAGTGGCTGGGGAGTGACCTGGTTGGTGGGGAGTGTGAAATTGATGATGTATTTCAAGTTTCACATTTGCGGTAATGCTTACTGCCCTCTGAAAAGTGATCTATGGTGGATTGCTTTTCAACGAGTGGTATAGCAGCAGCTGACAGGTATTCATGAGGTGCTACTGCCACTTCTTGTTTTTTATTTTTTATTTTTTTTTACATTGCTGAATGGTAGTTTTACTTGGCGGGCTTGTATTATCCCACTATTAGGCTGGGTTCACACCTATGCGAATTGGACACAAGTATCCTTGCATTCAATTCGCATGGTAGGAGATAGTGACCGGCTCTCTATGGAGCCATATCTCTGCTACGGCTCCAGTGCGAATTTGCACAGAAGCCCTGTGCGTCTTTTGGTCTGTTTCAGGTCCAGATTCAGCCCAAAAATTCAGGCTGAAATCAAACATGAAAGAGTGAACAGGGACACACCAGACCCTTGCTGTGAGCCTCATACGTCTTATGCCCTGTACACACGGTCGGACTTTACGACGACAAAATCTGTCTGATTTTTTCCGACGGATTTTGGCTCAAACTTGTCTAGCATACACGCGATCGCACAAAGTTGTTGGAAAATCTGATCGTTCAGAACGCGGTGATGTAGAACATGTACGACGGGACTATAAACGGACCAGTAGCCAATATCTTTTGTCTTGTAATTTATTCTGAGCATGCGTGGCACTTTGTCTGTCGGAATTGTCTACACACGATCGGAATTGAAACAATCGGATTTTGTTGTCAGAAAATTTTAGATCCAGATCTCAAATTTTGTGTGTCAGAAATTCAGACGGAAAAAGTCAGATGGAGCCCACACACGATTGGATTTTCCCACAACACGATCCGATCGCACATTTTCCATTGGAAACAGGGCATTAGATGCGAACTCAGCCTTAAGGTTAACCAACCCTATACCATAGCAGCAGCTCTAATATTCACACTAAAATTTGAATTTATTATTACTTTTTCACATAATTAGCACTATTTAGTATATCACCATAGTGAGGGTGTATCTTAATTTGTAGATAAACATATGAGAATCGCATTAGGTGGGGCAGTCTCCAGGTGGGGACATCAGCACATTCCTAGTCGGCTCCAAAGAGTTTTTATGCAGAAGTGACATTATCAGTGTGGAGCTGTTTGTTTCCTTTTGGCAAAAGCTTAAAGAGTGAGGACGGGCTTATTGACCGACACCTGAGAGACCCATTGTTGGAGGGGAATATAAGAGTTTGGAGTGATGACAGATTTTATTGTTCTACTAACTATACAAAAATAATGTTATTATTTCATTTGTGAATGGCTGTAATTGATTATTAATAAAGACTTTTGTGTTTTTGTAAATGAAGAAGTTGCTGGAACTTTGGTTAAGTTGTTTTTCTGATAAATATAAAAGACCCCCTTATCACACAACATATGGTAGATCTTAGTGGGCATTGTCCTAAACCTTCACTGTATTGAAAATCATTGGCCGCAGTTGGTAGCCACACACATATTTATATATTACATAGAGCTTGGACTTAATCACTGTACACACTACACATGTTTGCCCTTGCCCTTGTACCCACAATATATTCTGTATTCAAAAATAAGGATTTTACAGGCTCAGGTAAACCTTCTTGGGAAGAAAAACAAACAGGGAGCCAAAGGGAGGCACAATGGGCACCGTTAACCCTAATCGTATTACAGTACTACATTAAAAAAATCACTATATATAGCAAAAAGATATTTGAACTATGGTTCGTGGACTTTATGGGCACAACCATACCAGATAAGATAAAATACAATACTTTATTAATGCACAAAGAAAATTTAAAATCATTAAATTTAAAAACATAGTAGCACTCTGCACCATATCTGACCATGGGTGGTGGCCTGACCAAAGTAGAGGGATATGATATACTTTTACACTAGAGACTAGCAGTCCCCATTGGTAGGGGGTTCCACCATCTCTTTACATCAAGCTCAAAATGTTTCCATTATTCCACTTCTTCAGAAGCGAGAGGTGCTTTAACAGAATTGCTACAGTGAAAATCGACCAAAGACACTATCCCAAAGACGGCATGTCATACGAAACACCATAAATATAAAGCCAGGTCTATGTATTGTCATCTATCAATTAAATATATGAATAATCTGAGCATAAATACAAGAGGTAATTCTATAATACATCCTCATAGTACAACCATAGGTTTAATTATTACAAAAACCTGGCAGCCTGATGCACAACATAACCTATCCCCTGTAAACCAGAAATGATTATATCACAGGTATAGAGGCAAAGACAGGGAATGACAGAGCCGTCCCCTGGCAACTATGCCTATGCTAGTGCCAAAATAAGGGACCTCCAAGGAGCAAGGTGATGGGACGGCTAAAGATGTAGATAAGATAGCAAAATCACTCAAGCAAGTGTCCAATCACGTTTGAGCTTCGGTGTGTACTCCTTATCAGTAGGATATACCTCTCGCTCCTGAAGAAGCAGAATACGCAAAACATGTTGAGCTTGATGTGAAGGAATGGTGGAACCCCCAACCAATTGGGACTGCTGGTCTCTAGTGCAAAAGTATATCATATACTTCTACTTTGTTCGGCCACCACCCTTGGCCAGATACGGTGCAGAACGCAACTGTGTTTTTTAATTGAATGGTTTTAAATGTTCTTTGTGCATCAATAAAGTATTGTATTTTATCTTATCTGGTGTGGTTGTGCCCATAAAGTACAGGAAGTGTAGTTCAAATATCTTGCTATGCAGAACAAATATCATTTAAAAAACGCTTCCATTACTTATGCATTTGTGTGTGAACATACCTTAGAGAGGATTACATTTAAATGGTTATGGACTACTTAGCAAGCAACAACTGTTGAGACAATAAACACTTTGGTTAGAAGTATGTAATATACAACACACTGTGCAGAGATCATCAGGTAGGTAGGATTATGTAACATTGAGATCTTTAGATTTCTGGTCAGTGAAAAGAAAAGAAAATACCCAGGTTGGTGGTCAGTGTGAAAAAAATGGCCAGCAACATTGGTCAGTGAAAGGAAATATGCCTGACATCATTATTTAGTAGGAGAAAAGAAAACGCCCCACTGTTGGTGATCAGTGGAAAATTGCCTGGTATCATTGTGCAGTGAAAGAAAAAAATATTGGAATTATTGGTCAGTGAAGGAAAACAAATGCTTGGAGTTAATGGCATTAGGATAGAGGTTTGGGAGTCTGAACTCCAACCAGAACTCACCAGAGACAAGGAGGCAAGCGGAATATTTTGGTACAGTATATAAAAAGGTACAAATAAAGTATATAAACAATGATAAAAAACAGGACAAGCAGCCTTATATTTTGACTACTTCCCTCTCCCTCACTATATCCATTTGTATTGTTTAAAACAAAAAATTCTCCTATTATATTGTTATTGAATTTCTATTTATTTACAGATGTATTTCCTGATGAAGCAGTAAAGCCGCAAAACTAGTAGAAACACCACGTCATCTGTGTTTTTATAATCTTTTTGTCCTGTTTTCTGTATTAATACATTTTTGGAATGTTTTTATGATTGTTTGTATACTTTATTTGTACCTTTATATACTGTACCCAGATAGTCCGCTTGCCTCCTTGTCTCTAGTGAGTTTTGGTTGGGGTCCAGACTCTCAAACCTCTATCCCATTTAACTCGGATGATGGTACGTATGTTTTACATTTTTTTACATACATACATTTTGTATTTTTTTTTATGTATCTAATACCATATCGTGAGGCCACACATTTCCTTAATGCCCCAGCATTAGTAGGACAAAGGACATCACACTGCAGCAGCCACACTGTTATGAGGGATGTAGTAAGTTTCGATCAAATGGAGACTTGCAAAGATTTACACTGAGAGGAGTGATTTGGGAGAGGGGAGGTAAGAGGATATGTCTGCTGGGGGTGCTTTGGGAGGGGAGAAGACTTGTGCTAGAAAGGGGGGGTTGGATTTGAAATCTGGTTCCCCCCGCCCCACCTTTTAGCATAAGTCCTTTCCCCTTCCAAAATACCCCCCCAAGCATATCCTCTTAGCCCCCTCAAATCCAAGAGATGCTGGCTGCCGTGGAGGGGTCATCGCAGTGTCTAGGACCCCAGACACCACACAAGAGATGCAAGGCAAGTGACCTGGATGCCAGAGCTAGCGTGTCACTGTTAGCCGAGTTAGTTGAGCCAAGTTCCAGCACTGAGCTCTGGGGCTCAGCTTGGATTGGTGGGACACCGGGATTTTGGTCCAATCTCTGAAAGGTCTCACCAAATCTGGGATGGTTGGGAAGTATGGATTTGTACTAGGAGGAGAGGATTTGTGTATGGGGTGAGAACTGGGAGCGGATTTAGGTGAGAGGATTTGTGCTAGAGGAGAAATTGGAGTTGGGTTGTTTTGATGTGGGAGTGGGAGAGAGTATTTTTGCTGCGAGGAGCAAAGACTTATTCTCAGAGGGGTGTGCAGATTAGTGCTGGATGTTTTGTGGAGGGCTGGGAGTGGGGATTTTTCTGGAAAGGGTAAAGTGGGGGAGAGTATTGCTTGTGGGGAGAATTTTGCCCTCTCCTGACCCCTACACTGTCTGCTACACACTCAGAGTCCAGACCCCAGCAAGGCTGTGAATGACATACACCGGACACCTGCATGCTGTGAATGACATACTCCGGACACCTGCATGCTGTGAATGACATACTCCTGAACCCTGCGTGCTGTGAATGACATACTCCTGACCCCTTCATGCTGTGAATGACATACTCCTGACCCCTGCATTCTGTGAATAACATACTCCTAACCCCTGCATTTTGTACATAACACCCCTGTACTCTACAGTGACCACAACATTGTGTTACATACTCTTGATACTTGAACGCATTGCATTACACACCCTGGACTCCTGCACTCGGCACAATGTACCCTAGACCCAACACCATCTGGGGCACTCTGTGTGTTACGCAATTCTGACTCTTGCGTTCTGTGCATTGCACACTTCTGACCCTTGAACTATATGAAATGGAAGCTTTTTTTTAATGATTCAGCTGGGGTTTATATGTGTCTGTAAGACTATTGCTTGTGGCTCAGCAATCAAAGCATATTTTATAAGTACACGCAGTGGCGGCTGGTACTCAATTTTCTTGGGGGGAGGGGCAGCCCACAGCCCCGCCAGCCAACCCCCTTCCAGCCAGCCAAACACCCCCCACCCCCTAGCGTTCTCTCGATCGTCGCTTCCCGCCCCCATCACTCGATTGCTGCATCGCTCACCCGCCAGCCCCGCACTTACCCCATCCAGGTTGCGGCTTTGACGGCTTCCACCCTGCGTCTCCTCCTGAGTCTCGGCGGTCATTTCTCCTCCTGATCAGGACTCCTGGCCAATCGGATTCCAGGACCCACTTCCTGATTGGCTGGGAGGAGAAACAGGAAGACATTAGTGGATATTAAATCAATAATGTCGCACAACTGGGTGGGCTCTGGGCGCAGTGCTCTGTGCCTCAGCCCACCCTTTTTGAAGCCAATTAGAGCCCCAGGCTCTAATCATGTCCTTCTAAAAAAAGAAAAAACAAACATTGGAATCCATGCGTCCGGTGCCCTGCGTGTAGATTAGGGGCCGGACGCATGGATTGGGGGGGTGGCGCCCCTGCGCCCTGCATGAGCAGCCACCACTGAGTACAAGGAAGCCCGGAATTTGTTTACCTATGCCCCCTAAGCAACTCCCATTGTTAAGTTTGGCCACACCTAATTTTTTTTTTACTGCAGGTCACTACCTCCCTTGTTCTCAAGTTCTAAAGGTCGGAGGTATGAACTCATCAGACCTCAGATCAGCATCCTCTTTCCACCTATATGCACTCTATACTGTTTCTATCTACTAGGTGTTTTTTTGTTTTTATCAAGGTGGTGTGGAAAAAGACAGAGGAACAACTACTATGTAAAATGGTATTAAACCCAAACATTCATTACATTGCAGCTTGTCAATTATCGAAAGTGGTGGCTGCATTCGTTTTTTTTTTTTATAGGTTTTCTTTTTTATTTTATTTTCACCTGGTGATCCTTCAGTAAGGCCCCTTTTTGGACATCCCCTTGCTCAGCGGATATCGCTCCGTTGATCCCCACTGAGCCGACCAGATGACTAGTCTGTCTTTGCACACTGGGCAGGTCCGGTCCGGTCAGATCTCCGCATTCCTCTATGGGGGGATCGGATGAAAACGGACCATCTGTCCTTTTTCATCCGATCCGATTTGCAAACGGATGGAAAAATAGGATTTTCCTCCGTCATCAGAAACGGAGCATAGCAGAAACTGATGTCATTGGATGTCAGCGGATGTTCATCTGCTGACATCTGCTATCCCATAGGGATACATGCATGTCCGTTTTTCATCCGAAAACAGATGGATGAAAAACAGACATATACGGTCCGCCCGTGTGAAAGGGGCCTAAGTGTGTTGCTTTTCAACATAACAAGCTGTCCTGCAGATGTAGCAGTTAGAAGGCTGAGATAAATCATTTATCAATGACGGGGTGCTTACATTGCTCAGATTTTATTTATGTAAAACCTTTACCCCCCCCTCCACCAGAACACTCTGGTCAGGCCACTGAGTGATAGCCGATCAGCAGACCTTTCTCGGTCATGCCTCATAGACAGAAGCCTGCCGTACACACGGGGCCGAATGTCAGCCAGTTTCTATTGAACCGTCGGCCCATGTGTACTAGGCTTTAAGTCGTTTAAATGAATGCATAGACACATTACACTGAAAGGGGGGCTTCTAGAGGGTAATGTATAGAGTCATATAAAAAAATTCTTGCACAGTGTACAGGACACATAGAAAAAAATCAATTCTGTGCAGTGGCATCACTAGGGGGGCTGCAGGCCGCACATGGGTAACACTTGTGGACAGCGGTACCGCTAACACTGCACCCCTACACTGATCTGCGTCTCTTGCATCTCCTCGGCTGTCTCCCTGTCTCACGGAGCGGACTGAAGCCGCCCCCCCCCCCCCCCTCCTCCCTGTTTACATCAATACAGGAGGGGGGAGTCTGAGGGACACACATTACTGTGCATATTCCGCACTGTTCTGTAAAGTTTATTTAAATATAGATGGACAGAAGAGGGGGACACAGATCAGCAAGAGGGGCAAGTTAAAAAATGATGAGTTGCGATAGGGAGGTGGGGGTTAAGAGGACATGTGCAGGGGGGTCCACTAGCACAAGTGGAGAGGGGGGTCTATATTGATAAAGGGGGTCTGCATTGAGGGGGTCTATACTGAAAGAGGAAGGTCTGCACTGAGAGGGGGTCTATACTGATAGAGGAGGTCTGCACTGAGAGGGGTCTATACTGATAGAGGAGGTCTGCACTGAGAGGGGGTCTATACTGATGAAGGGGGGTCTGCACTGAGAGGGAGTCTATACTGATGAAAGGGGGTCTGCACTGAAGGGGGTTTATACTGATGAAGGGGGGTCTGCACTGAGAGGGAGTCTATACTGATGAAGGGGGGTCTGCACTGGGAGGGGGTCTATACTGATGAAAGGGGGTCTGCACTGAAGGAGGTCTATACTGATGAAGGGGGGGGGGTCTGCACTGAGAGGGGGTCTATACTGATGAAGGGGGGTCTGCACTGAGAGGGGGTCTATACTGATAGAGGAGGTCTGCACTTAGAGGGGGTCTATACTGATAGAGGAGGTCTGCACTGAGAGGGGGTCTATACTGATAGAGGAGGTCTGCACTGAGAGGGGGTCAATACTGATGAAGGGGGGTCTGCACTGAGAGGGGGTCTATACTGATGAAGGGGGGTCTGCACTGAGATGGGGTCTATACTGATGAAGGGGGGTCTGCACTGAGAGGGGGTCTATACTGATGAAGGGGGGTCTGCACTGAGAGGGGGTCTATACTGATGAAAGGGGGTCTGCACTGAAGGGGGTCTATACTGATGAAGGGGGGTCTGCACTGAGAGAGAGTCTATACTGATAGAGGAGGTCTGCACTGAGTGGGGGTCTATACTGATAGAGGAGGTCTGCACTGAGAGGGCGTGTATACTGATAGAGGAGGTCTACATTGAGAGGGGGTCTATACTGACAGAGGAGGTCTGCACTGAGAGGGGGTCTATACTGATGAAGGGGGTCTGCCCTGAGGGGGTCTATAATGATGGAGGGGAGATCTGCACTGAGAGGGGGTCTATACTGATAGAGGAGGTCTGCATTGAGAGGGGGTCTATACTGATAGAGGAGGTCTGCACTGAGAGCGGGTCTATACTGATGAAGGGGGGTCTGCACTGAGAGGGGGTCTATACTGACAGAGGAGGTCTGCACTGAGAGAGGTTCTATACTGATGAAGGGGGGTCTGCACTGAGGGGGGTCTATAATGATGGAGGGGAGATCTGCACTGAGGGGGATCTATACTGAGGGACGGGGTTCTATACTGGTGGAGGGGGTCTGAACTGAGGGAGAGGTCTGTACTGAGGGAGGGGGGTCTGTACTGAGGGAGGGGGGGTCTGTACTGTGGGGGGAGGTCTATATTGATGGAGGGGGATCTGTACTGAGGGATAGGGGTCAGTGACCTGTGTTCTTCCAGTGTGCTAAAACGCAGGTCACTGCACTATAGGTAAACAGGACCTAAGACAACCATCAAATATCAACATTGTATCAACATGTATTCCTGTGTCCCAATTGATTGTAGCTACATAATGGCTCTTCTCAATGTACCCATAGGAAACATTGTATAATATGTATCTATCAAAATCTAGTACCTTAGCCCAAGTGCTTGTATGCCCCCAAGTGGTGAAACTGTGAATTTTCCCTTTTTACAAAGTCTTCTTTTATTCTGAAAAATGGGTAAGAAACACTTTGTAAAAAACGGTATATTGGTATAATGTTTCAATATCCCCATGTAAACCATTAGGAAAGAGGATGTCTACTATATATATCCACACTGCCTCAGCATCATGGTCTCTGCACAATCAATTGAACCCATTATACTCCTTAGAATCTGGATGTGTTGAATAAGAGTTATAGTTAGGGGTGAGAAATCATGTTTATGACATAAAGAAAGCTGTCTATCTAGACTATGATGTTGAAAGTTAGTCAGTACACTATAATCTATACTATATTACCAAAAGTATTAGGACGCCTGACTTTACATGCACATGAACTTTAGTGGCATCCCAGACTTAGTCCATAGGGTTCAATATTAAAATGGAAGTAAACCCTTCCAAACAACTTTGACCTACAGGTAAGCCTAGATTAAGGCTTACCTGTAGGTCCAAGTAATATCTCCTAAACCTATATGGTTTAGGAGATATTTGCCCGAAAATGGGCACCGCTGTCTACGGCGCATGCGCCGTAGACAGCGGCGCGCAGGCGCACTAAATGCGGCAAGTCCAAGAATGGATTTGCCTAATTTGTCGACTCCCGTGCGCATGCGCGGGAGTGACGTCATCGCGGCTCCGCCGAATGGCAGCGTCGGAGCTCCGAGACGCGACTCCCGTGCGCATGCGCGGGAGTGACGTCATCGCGGCTTCTCCGCTGTCATTCGTCGGAGCTGCGAGAGACGCCACAACCAAGATGGATGCGGTGGACTACAGGTGACAGCGGCGACTTCGCTGGCTCCTGTGTCAGGTAAGTGACACATAATGAGCTACTATGCGATGCATAGTAGTCCATTATGCTTTACCTTTGCATGGAAAAAAAGAGGAAGTAAACCCATCAGGGTTTACTTCCTCTTTAAGTTGACAGATATATCAGCTTCAGCTCTTCTAGGAAGGCTGTCCACAAGGTTTAGGAGTGTGCAGTTCCACCAGCACAGGTCCTACAAGAAAGGGATTGTTGGTTTTTAAACGGTCATTTGCACTGACAAATAATGCTATACTCCAGCTTGCCCTGGATGACTCCCTCTCGTAGGTAGGCATTAGCTTTCTTCATCGACTGCTTTATCCACATATATGACTCGGATGGTGGGTTATGCTCATGTGTTATTGGTAGGATTCAGTTCCACTCCAAAATTGTAGACCAATAATACCGCTATCTTACGAGAATCTCATTTAGCCTCTCCTCCCGCACAGCGTGATCCCATTAGGGGTGCGGAGGTAGGGAGGGGAGGCTATGGCTCTACCTGTATATTTTCCAGATACACTTCTACGACTCACATCTTGATCTTTCGGACATCCTGGTCATCCTATTTACGCCCCCCTTACCCCTTACCTCAGGCGTTTCTAGGTAATTTGTTAAATGAACTAAGTTAGAAGTATATTTCCTCTGTTTGGAATATGTACATGGCTATATTGTAATGCTATAACGTTGTAACACAAATTGTGAACATTTACATGGGCCTTTTATAGCAGCCCTTTGGTTGTGTTGTGATGTATTGTAACTTTCTTTTCTTTATTAATAAAAATTGTTTGGAAAAAAAAAAGAAGGAGTGTGTCTATTGGAATTTTTGACCATTCTTCCAGAAGCGCATTTGTGAGGTCAGGCTCTGATGTTGGATGAGAAGGCCTGGCTCGCAGTCTCTGCTCTAATTCATCCCAAAAGGTGTTCTATCGGGTTGAGGTCAGGATTCTGTGCAGGCCAGTGAAGTTCCTCCTTCCCAAACTTGCACATCCATGTCATTATGGAACTCGGACATTCGCCCCCTCCTCCTCTTCCCCCACCGCTGGCCCTACTGCATAGTAGGGAACTGGCTGTGATGCCGCAATGCTTCACTGACGGTTTCCCTTATAGGCTATGGTGGCGGCAGCACCCGAGAGCCGATGGAAACATTGGCTGGGGTGCGTATGTGTATGTATGTGTAGCTGCTGACTTTTAATTTTTTGCTGGATGGGAGGGGCAGAACTACGCTTTAACCGCTTGACCACTGGACTCTTAAACCCCCTTCCTAACCAGACCAATTTTCAGCTTTCAGTGCTCTCACACTTTGAATGACAATTACTCAGTCATGCAACACTGTACCCATATGAAATTGTTTGTCCTTTTTTTCAAACAAATAGAGCTTTCTTTTGGTGGTATTTAATCACCGCTGGGTTTTTTATTTTTTTGTGCTATAAATCAAAAAAGACTGAAAATTCGGTAAAATAAATAAATAAATTCTTTGTTTCTGTTAAAATTTATTGCAGAGTATTGGCAAGTATTGGCAGAGTATTGGCGAGTATTTGCAGAGTATTGTAGAGTATTGTAAAGTATTGCAGAGTATTGCAGTGTTGGAGAGTATTGGCAGAGTATTGCACAGTGTTGCAGAGTATTGCACAGTATGGGCAGAGTACTGTAGATTATTGGCACTGAGTAGAATGTGTAGTGCCCACAGCGCTGCTTCCATCTAACCCCCTCTCTCTTCACACTGTACCGATCGGTTTGTTTACAAGTGATCACGTGGTAAACAGCCGCTACCTCTACGATCAGGGATGCACCAGGTATGCTCCAGGGGGCAGGCGAGAGCAAGATTCTGGGAAGATGTCCAGGGACGTCCACCCAGAAAAGCACAACCACGCTGTAGCCATCTTTCGTCTATGGCCCGGGTTGCTTCAGTGATGAATGGATACAGGAGTGATTGGTACAGATAGCTCACTGTGTTTGTTCAGGAAAGGAAATGGCAAGAAAATTACATTTTTACTGGCCCCTTTCCCTGCTGCCCATCTTGAAACATCCCCCTATGTGCCCTCAGCCTCTGTCAGTGGCAGAGGAGGGAAGCTTTCAGCACTGCGGGAGACAGGGGTACACATGGGGGCCTAGACAGCAGATGGAAGGGACACATATGCTAGAACCAATCCAGTGCATCTAGAGGGGGAAAGAAGAGAAGCTGGCAGTGCTGAAGGGGGAGGCAGAAAAGGATCAGTGTCTGCAATATGACAATACAGCTGGAACTCCTGCTCAGCAGATGCCCATGCCCCCCTTTTAAACTGATGGAGCCCAGGCCCAGTACAGGAGGGCTGACTGTACTGCCTTATCAGCGGCCCTGCTCAACATTAACACCCTGACTTAGAAGTAAGCTGTAACCCGGGTGCCGCTCTACCGCAACCTGAGGCTCTGTACCGTGAAGTACTCCGCCCCTTGGTACTGCACACCTCATCTCTTGGAATGTAGCATTTAGAAGGGAACACCTCTGAGCTTGTGCGCCATTCTGCCAATCCAGCTTACCTATCACCGCACTCCCATTGACAGAGTAAGGCTCCAACCACACACAGCGTGTTTGGTCCTGGTTGCAGGGGCAACAACCATTAGGGAGGGAAACCGAGAACTGATCCCCTCGCTATACAGAGAATCCATCACCCTTGCCAGTACTATCCTCTTGCTCTCTGGCTGCCATCTCATTCCCTTGTAACTGTTGCCTTTAGTGAATACGTGTCCTCTTCTTCACCCCACATGTATGAGACAGGCCTGGTTCTATGTCTTACGCCATATACCACATGCACCCCTTTGTAATAACGTTAGACCAGGCAAGAAATACAGTTGGCAGTATGTACAAGAGAGGAGTGTGGAGGGTATGACAGTGAGCAGTATGTACAGGAGAGGAGTGTGTAGGGTATGACAGTGAGCAGTATCTACAGGAGAGGAGTGTGGAGGGTATGACATAGGGCAGTATGTACAGGAGAGGTGTGTGGAGGGTATCAGAGTAGGCAGAATGTACAGGAGAGGAGTGTAGTGGGTAGGACAGCTGGCGCTATGTACAGTAGAGGAGTTTATGAAAGTGGGCAGTATGTACAGGAAAGGAGTGTGAAGGGTATGACAGTGGGCAGTATGTACAGGAGAGGAGTGTGGAGGGTATGACAGCGAGCAGTATGTAAAGGAGAGGAGTGTGGAGGGTATGATAGTGAGCAGTATGTACAGGAGAGGAGTGTAGAGGGTATGACAGTGAGCAGTATGTAAAGGAAAGGAGTGTGGAGGGGATGACAGTGAGCTGTATGTACAGGAGAGGAGTGTGGAGGGTATGACAGTGAGCAGTATGTACAGGAGAGGAGTGTGGAGGGTATGACAGCGAGCAGTATGTAAAGGAGAGGAGTGTGGAGGGTATGATAGTGAGCAGTATGTACAGGAGAGGAGTGTAGAGGGTATGACAGTGAGCAGTATGTAAAGGAAAGGAGTGTGGAGGGGATGACCGTGAGCTGTATGTACAGGAGAGGAGTGTGGAGGGTATGACAGTGAGCAGTATGTAAAGGAGAGGAGTGTGGAGGGTATGACAGTGAGCAGTACGTACAGGAGAGGAATGTGGTGGGTATGACAGTGGGTGGTATGTACAGTAGAGAAGTGTGGAGGGTATGACAGAGGGCAGTATGTACAGGAGAGGAGTGTGGAGGATAAGATGGTGAGCACTAAGTACGGGAGAGGAGTTTGGAGGGTATGACAGTGAGCAGTATGTACAGGAGAGGAGTGCGGAGGGTATGACAGTGGGCAGTATGTACAGGAGAGGAGTGTGGAGGGTATGACAGTGGGCAGTATGTACAAGAGAGGAGTGTGGAGGGTATGACAGAGGGCAGTATGTACACAAGAGGAGTGTGAAGGGTATGACAGTGGGCAGTATTTACAGGAGAGGAGTGTGGAGGGTATGACAGCCAGTACAACCAGCCTGTCAGGTTTTTCCCAAAACAATCAGTGCTGCCAGCTATAGTTAGCAACACTGATCACTGTATTGTGTGGGTAGGGAAGGCTCCCCACTGGAAGAACACAATAACACTGTGGGAGTGATTCCCCCATCCACAGGTCAGCAGGGGGGTGGGAGGTGGTCATGGAGGGATATCAATCAGCAGGTGGGGGGAGTAACTGGAAGTAATATCTTTTGGTGTAGGGTCTGTCATCTCCAGGTTGGGAAATGGTCACCTGTGATATAAGTTGATGGAAGCTAACATGGGAAGTGGCAGGGGAGTGACCTGGTTGGTGGTGAGTGTGAAATGGATGATGTTAGGGTTGCCATCTTTTCTTCAAGTCAAACCCGAACGCTTTAGCAACGCACAGCAATCTTTTTTTTATAGTATAAACTTTACATATATTTTGCAATTAAATAACATTTCTAATCAAATTAAATTAATCACAAGAGTCTCCCTTTACATCAGAGTCCACAGAGTTCACTTTTACATCTAAACTCACGGAGTTCCCTTACACTGTGAGGGGGGACTCTGCATACTCTGATGTAAGGGAGAACTCTGGGGATTCTGACATAAGGGATGCTCTGGGAACCCTGATCTAAGGGGGGACAATGAGAACTCTGATGTACAGAGAGGACTCTGATGAAAGGGGTACACGGTGGCCTCTGGTGTAAAGGGGAACTCCGATATAAGGTATGCTCTGAGAACCCTGATTTTCCTTAGTGTACTCACTCAAAAGCAGGAGAGAGAAGTGGGGAGTCTTCAGTCACAGACAGGGATGGATGGTGAGCTCACTCACCCCTTGGCAGTCAGCACCTCTCATCCAGATGTATCTGAGGCTGCCGGACTTTGAATTTCTGGCCCCTATTTTCCTTTTCTGAGGCACAGCGCCAGGGATAGAAGTGTGGGCAGACAAAGAGAGGTAAGGGTGGGAGAAAGAGGAGCAGATCAAGCCCTCTCTCCTCTCCCGTCTGTGTTGGGGGAGGGGGAGTTGTTAGTGCTGGCTTTGGGCAGTGTGAAAGAGAGTGTAACAGACACTCTCGGCTTACACAACTGCAGCCAGCAACCCTGCTGGGAAGCCATAGTCTGGTCTGAATAATGTGTCTGGGTCACAGGTGTTCTGAAACCTGAACGCATGATTCCAAACCCGAACTGTCCGGGTTAATCCCTGACAAGTGGCAACCCTAGATGATGCGTTTCAAGTTTCTTTCACATCCGTGGTAATTCTTACTGCTCTCTAAAAGGTGATCTGTGGTGGATTGCTTTTCAACGAGTGGTATAGCAGCAGCTGACAGGCGTTCATGAGGTGCTACTGGCACTCCTTGTTTTTTTTTACATTGCTGAATGGTAGTTTTACTTGGTCTTTTATTATCCCACTATTAAGCTGGGTTCACACCTATGCGAATTGGATGCAAGTATCCTTGCATCCAATTCGCAAGGTGATCTGTGGTGGATTGCTTTTCAACAAGTGGTATAGCAGCAGCAGACAGGCGTTCATGAGGTGCTACTGCAGCCTCTTTGTTTTGTTTTTACATTGCTAAATTATATTTTTACATTGTTGAACTATGCTGCTACGGTAAGTGAGTTTGGCTTGCAGTGGCAGAGTGGCCCCATTGAAATCAATAGGTGAGTTTGACAGGCGGTGCTGAGTTAAAGATGCTGCAGCTAAAGAAATTACAAAAAAAATGTAAAAAACAAAAAAAAAGTCATAACTCTGAAGTAAAGCATCACAGCTACGGCATTCGTACAGCCCTGTCCAAATGTATTTTTAATATTTTGGTTAGGGACGTGCGGTGAGGTCAGTGGCTGGTGAGGCTCTGGCTGGTATCAGAGCCAGGTACACACAGGTTACATACACCGTGATCGTTAGCCCTTGTACACACGGTCGGAGAATCTGTCGGAATGAGTCTTATCGGACCGTGTCGTCAGATAATCCGACTGTGTGTGGTATGCATCGGACTGATTCCGTCCGAATCTCCGTCCGACCCAATTTTCCAACATGTTGGAAATATTTCCCGACCAACTGGGCCCGACGGACCTAATCCGATCATGTGTAGAGCATTTTCATCGGACCAAGTGCCACGCATGCTCAGATCAAATTCCTACATCAAAGCTATTGGCTACTAGCCTGAATGTAGCCCCATCGTAACGAAATTACGTCATCACGTTCTGAAAGATCGGATTTTTCGCCATCTTGGCCCGACCGTGTGTATGCAACAGTTTCGGACACAATCCGGCAGACTAAATCCGACGGGCAAAATCCGACGGATTTGGTTGGCAAAATCTCCGACCGTGTGTACGTGGGCTTAGAGTGAGAGCAATAATTCTAGCACTAGACCTCTTCTGTAACTCTAAACACGTAACCTGTAAAACGTTTTAAAGTGTCCCCTATGGAGATTTTTAAGTACTGAAGTTTGGCGCCATTCCACAAGAGTGCACAATTTTAAACTGTGACATGTTAGGTATCTCTTTACTTGGCATAACATCATCTTTTATAGTATACAAAACAATCAGGCTAACTTTAGTGTTTTTTTTTATTATTTTCTTTCCAAAAAAAACATGTTCAAAAAATTGCTGCGCAAATACCGTGTGACATAAAAAGTTGCAACAACCCCTATTTTATTCCCTAGGGTGTCTGCTAAAACAATATATATATATATATATATATATATAATGTTTATGGGTTCTGAGTATTTTTTTAGCAAAAAAATTAAGATTTTTGCATGTAGGAGAGAAGTGTCAGTATTGGCCTGGGTGGTAAGGGGTTAATTACCATAAGCAATATACAAATACAGTAATTATTATATATTGTTTTTAAGGTAATTAAGGCACGGTGAGCTCATCCTCTCAGTCTGCTGCAAACAGAGTGTGCCAGCTTGTATTTAAACTGGCTGCTCTGTATTTAGCTTCCAACAAACTGCAAAAGGTGCCTCATATCTCCGGAACCATAGGTTCTAGGAGCGGTGGGGTAGGTTTTCGGCTACCTACCTTCCAAATTTGGAATCTCTACGACCCTCAAAGCTCGAATTATTTATTTATTTATTTTGTGAATTTTTTTCTTTTTGTGATTTTTTTTTTATGCAAATGGGTAAGTAAGAGGCCTGGAGCTGTAGCTCCAATAGCCCCTATGTTAATCCAGCCCTGCCTTTAACCCCTTTACGCGTAAGGGTAAAACAAATGTAAATGCCTAAGCATAATTTTGCAACTTTGACATGTTAGTAAAATTGTTAACATTGTCACAACTACTTTGTGTATTCAGGTAGATTATACCTTGTTAACAATTACGAACTTCGTTATGATGACTTTATCATTATGAGGGGCTCCCACCATCCCTGTGCTGTGCTGATTTCCTGGGTTTTAACTTCATCATAATGAATAATCGTACCAGTCTCCCACTCCCATATTAAAAAAGGTAATTTTCCCAACCCTTACTCAGTAGCAGAAGAAAACCATGTTCCCTGTCCCTGCTGAAGAAAAGCATCTCCACAACATGATGCTGCCACCACCATGTTTCACGGTGGGGATTGTGTATTGAGGGTGATGTGCAGTGTTAAGCCGCGTACACACGGGCGGACTGTCTGGCCAACTTAGTCCATCGAAACACATTTCAGCGGACAGTCCGCTCGTGTGTGGGCTTCAGCGGACTTTTTCAGCGCGCAGTCTGGCGGACTAAGTATTTCGGAATTTCCGTAATATTGTCCGTCGTACTTTGGTTTCAGCGGACAATCCGCTCGTGAGTAGGCTAGTTCGACGGACTAAGTATGGCGCATGCTCAGAAAGGATTTACACGGCGAAAGGTTGCATTGCTGTGTATTGGACTTCCTATTTCTAGTCCCGTCGTACGTGCTGTACACGTCATCGCGCAAACTTTCGACGGACTGTTTGTGCATCCGTGTGTGGTCAAGTCCGTTCATTCGAAAGTAGGACGGACTGTCCGTCGGATTGTCTGACGGACTAAGTTGGCCATACAGTCCGCCCGTGTGTACGCGGCTTTAGTTTTCCACCACACATGGCATTTTTCTTTAAGGCCAAAAAGTTAAATTTTGGTCTCATCTGACCAGAGCACCTTCTTCCACATGTTTGCTGTATCCCCCACTTGGCTTCTCGCAAACTGCAAATGGAAATTATTATGGCTTTCTTTCAACAATGACTTTCTTTTTGCCACACTTCCATAAAGGCCAGATTTGTGGAGTGCACGACTAATGGTTGTCCTGTAGACAGATTCTCCCTCCTGAGCTGTGGATCTCAGCAGATCCTCCAGAGTCACCATGGGCCTCTTGGCTGCTTCTCTGATGAATACTCTCCTTGCCCGGCCTGTCAGTTTAGGTGGACGGCCATGTCTTGGTAGGTTTTCAATTCTGTCATACTCTTTCCATTTTTGGATGATGGATTGAACAGTGCTCCGTGAGATGTTCAAAGCTTGAAATATTTTTTTATAACCTAACCCTGCTTTAAACTTCTCCACGATTTTATCCCTGACCTGTCTGGTGTGTTCCTTGGCCTTCATAATGCTGTTTGTTCACTAAGGTTCTCTAACAAGCCTATGAGGGCTTCACAGAACAGCTGTATTTCTACCGAGATTCAATTATACATAGGTGGACTCTATTTACTAATTAGGTTACTTCTGCTGGCAATTGTTTTCACTAGATTTTAGTTAGGAGTATCAGAGTAAAGGGGGCTGAATACAATGCATTCCACACTTTTCACATATTTATTTGAAAAAAATTGTGAAAACCATTTATAATTTTCCTTCCACTACACAAATATGTGCCACTTTGTGTTGGTCTATCACATAAAATTCCAATAAAATACATTTATGTTTTTGGTTGTAACATGACAAAATGTGGAAAACTTCAAGGGGTATGAATACTTTTTCAAGGCACTGTATATGGTATCCGGAACCTAGAAAAGAAAACCTAAAAATAAATCTTTATGATTTTATCATATGATCACAACTATTTTGAATATAATGTAAGCTTACGTTTTCTAATTGTCTCCTTATTGTAGCCTGCATGCAGTTCATTCTGTATTGCTGCACTTGGTGTAAAAGATATATGTATCTGTAGAGATAAGCACACTATGGTGGGGTCTTTATTTCTATATTGTCCAACATCCTTTCTACATCTGGGTGTTAATAATTCTTTTTTGCTTTTTGTTTTGCTCCTGCTGCACTGGGAATTTGGTTCTCTGATCTTGTGTTTCCTGGTGGGTTGACAACCAACAATGTCTACAGTTACCTGCACATCTATATTACTTATTTATATTACTTTGTAAAATTGATTGTATGTTTTTATTCATTCAGAATACATGCCTAAGCTCCTGAAGAAGCGCTGGTGCGTGTAACATGTAGAGCTACATCATGCCATACCAACCTACACCAAGCCTTATGGGACATTGCTAAACTGCTACTCCTTAGATGCACTTACGACAATTCAGGAAATATCTTTGGTGTAATTGGTGGCGTGACTCATGCTTAGTAGGCATTTTTGTATATTGTGTTTTTTTTAGCAATGTCTATTTTAACCACTTGCTTACTGGGCACTTAAACCCCCCTCAGTCCCAGACCAATTTTCAGCTTTCAGCGCTGATGCACTTTGAATGACAATTGCGCGGCCATACAACACTGTACCCAAATGAAATTTTTATCATTTTTTTCCCACAAATAGAGCTTTCTTTTGGTGGTATTTAGTTACAGCTCGGAGTTTTATTTTTTGCTAAACAAACAAAAAAAGATGCAATAAAAAGAAAAATCATGTTTTAATAGTTTGTTATAAAATTTTGCAAACGGGTCATTTTTCTCCTTCATTGAAGTGCGCTGATTAGGCGGCACTGATAGGCTGCACTGGTGGGCACTGATGGGCTGCATTGGTGGGCACTGATGGGCTGCATTGGTGGGCACTGATAGGCTGCACTGGTGGGCACTGATAGGCATAGTTAAGGCGGCACTAATAGGCACAGATAAGGTGGCACCGATGGGCACAGATAAGGCGGCACTGATGGGCAAAGATGGGCACAGATAAGATGGCACGGATGGGTGGCACGGATGGGCACTGATAGGTACCACTGATAGATGGGACTGATGGGCACTGATAGGTGGCACTGATAGGTGGCTCTGATAGGTGGCACTGCTGGGCACTGATGGGCGGCACTGCTGGGCACTGATGGGCGGCACTGCTGGGCACGGATATGTGGCACTGGGGTGCAGCACCTTTGAGGCATATTGTGGGCACTGGTGGGTGGCACTGCTGGGTGGCACTGTGGGCACTGCTGGGTGGCACTTACTTTTAGTAGATGTGGCACTGCAGGGGGCAGGTGGGCACTGGCAGGGGGCAGGTAGGCATTAGCAGGGCTGGCCGTGATCGGGACTGATGTCCCGATCACGGCCGCCGGTGATCGGCTTTTTTTTTTTCTCCTCGCGCTGTCAGCGCAGAGGAGGAATAATAGCCGATTACCGGCTCCGTTATATCACATGATCAGCTGTCATTGGCTGACAGCTGATCACGTGATAAGGGGTCGGGATCGACCCCTTGCACGGATCGGTGATCAGGCGAGTCTCATGGACTCGCCGATCACAGAGCACGCCGCGCGCGCCCCTCAGGGGGCGCGCAGGCCGCTCGTACACGGGACTACGTCTATTGACGTCGTCCCGGAAAAGGAGATCCGCGCTGTAGCCGTCATTTGGCTATAGCGCGGATCTCAAGTGGTTAATGGAATTTTCGTAATAAAGTTGTTTAATTTTTAAACTATGTGTATGCTGGTTCCTATACAGTTCACTGTAATGCTTCATAATCAATATTCCACACTGAGCACTGTGATGGGGCAACTGATCTATGGGTGTACTCTGATGGAGGCAACTAATCCATGGGGACACTGAGATGGGGCAACTAATCTATGAGGGTACTCTGATGGGTGGCAACTGACCTATGCGGACACTGTGATGGGACAATTATTCTTTGGGGACACTGCAATAGGGCAACTAATCTATGTGGGCACTATGATGGGGCAACTAATCTTCGGGGACAATATGATGGGACAATTTATGGGGACACTGTGATGGGGCAACTCATCTATGAGGGTACTCTGATGAGGGGAACTGATCTATGGGGGCACTGTGATAAGGCAACTAATCTATGGGGACACTGTGATGGGGCAACTAATCTTTGGGGGCACTGTGATGGAGTAACTGATCTATGGAGGCACTTTGATGGTGCAACCAACCTATATACAGTATGTACTCTGATGGTGGCAACTCATTTATGGGGCAATTAATCTAAGGGGGCAGGCTGATGGGGTAAATGATCTATGAGGGCACTGTGATGGGGCAAGTGGTTTGTGGGGGCACTCTGATGGGGACAACTGATCTATGGGGGTATTCTGATGGGGGAAACTTATCTATAGGGACACTGTGATGGGGTAACTGATTCATGGAGGCACCTTAATGGGGCAACTAATCTTTGGGGACACTGTGATGGGGTAACTAATCTTTGGGGCCACAGTGATAGGGCAACTAATCTATAGGGACACTGTGATAGAGTAACTGATCTATGGAGGCACTTTGATGGGGCAACCAACCTATATACAGTATGTACTATGATGGTGGCAACTAATCTATGAGGCAATTAATCTAAGGGAGCACTCTTATGGGGGAACTAATCTATGGGGACACTGTGATGGGGGCAACTGATTTATGAGGGTACTCTGATGAGGTCAAAATTATATGGGGATATTCTAATTGGGGTTCCTGATGTAAGGGGGCACTGTGATGAAGAAGAACACTTGATGTAAGGGGGCACACTGCTGGGAATAACTGATCTAAAGTGGGTGCTTTGTTTGAGACAACCAATGTATGAGGCCCGGATTTACTCCCTTTGCCGCCCCAAGGCCGGGTCCTTCAATGCCGCCCCCCCACCACACACACACACACACACACACACACACCACCATTCTCATCCTTTATCGAGGACTGCTACAATAGATCAATTAAAAACATATCTCCATACACGAGAACACTGAAAATAACTGGCTTTAATTGTACAGACTGAAAATACTCTGTAATGCAGAGAATGCCTTTTAAAGATTATAGCAGTAAGAAACTCCCTACAATTTTTTAGTTCTAACTTTATTGAAAATTTTGTTTGGGTACAGCATCATGCAATTGCGCAATTGTCAGTTAAATCGACGCAGTGCCGTATCGCAAAAAAAAAATGATTGAAGTGCAATATTTCTATTATTACATTGTTATATAAAATAAAATAGTTCAAGTCACCATAAGCAAAATCAGTCAGGGCGTGGGCGTGTCACTTGCCAACGTCACCTGCCTTCAGATGTGGATTGTCACTTGCCACATGTTGCGGATTGTCACTTGCCACAACGCCACCTTCCACATATTGCAGATTGTCACTTGCTACGTCACTTGTCAGCAGATGCAGGGTGTCACTTGCCACGTCACTTGTCAGCAGTTGCAGAGTGTCACTTGCCAGTCACTTGTCAGCAGATGCAGGGTGTCACTTGCCAGTCACTTGTCAGCAGAGGCAGGGTGTCACTTGCCACATCGCCTGCCACCGGGTCGAAGGGGGCCCCATGATTTCTAACAGCAGCCCTGATGCTCACTTTAGTGGCTGTCGTGTCTGGACCAAGAAGGGACTCTGTGGACAGGGGACATTCAGGGGCACATTCAAGGGGGTGGCAAACTCCTTCCCGCTAGCAAGCCCATTTCGCTGGACTGCTTATTTCACAGGGACCGATCGGGCTTGTGTACTCCCACTTTCTGGTAGCGGTGGACGTGATGTCATCAGCCGGAAATGATGCAAGACATGGGAGGCAACGCGGCCATCATTTCCAGCTGATGACATCACATCGTGCGTTCCAGTCACCAGGAAGTGGGAGTACACAAGCCCGATCGGTCCCTGTGAAATAAGCAGCGGTGCCGACGAAACGGGCTGGCTAGCGGGTGGGAGTTTCCCTCAAAAGCCAAGAAGTTGCCGCAGAAGTGGCAACCCCCGGTACCACTGCCGCCCGAGGCCTGGCCTCGGTGGCCTTGTGGGGAATCCGGCCCTGCTTATGATGGGAAAACCTTATGTAAGGGGGAAGACTGTTATGTAAGGGAGCACTGTGATGGGGATAGCTGGTCTATGGGGAGGCTGATTTATGGGGGTAGCCTTATGGGGGAAATTGATTTATAGGGACACATCGATATGGACAACTGATATATGAAGGTATTCTGATTGGGGTTCTGGATTTATAAGGAGTAGTTTGGGACTCTGTGCTTCTAGAGAGGTGGGGGCTAATCCTGATAAATACATATGAGAGAACATTGTGCTTCTATTCAATAATACCTGAGTACCCTGATGGCCTGTCTGGCCTGTGAACCTGTAAACAATTGGTATAAAATAACAGTCATGTAACAACAACAACAAAATAGGGAAAATTCCCGACCCTCCCAGGCCACCCTAACCCTCCCAGCTCCCATACCCAAACACATGAGAGCTTTGTTCCCTGAACTAGAACTGCAAAGCAGGGTTTTTTTTTTTAAGTAGCCCCGTGGCCAACAAACCCTGGATAATAGTAAAAGGGGGGGACTGTGGATGACACATTATTTTCCCGAGTGGCTGGAGGATATTCATAACTTAAGCCAGAATTGCGGTGGTGGGGATAGTCAGCCATAAAAGATAATGGTAGTGCGGTCTCCTTTGGAGCATTATCAGGTATCTCAACCTTCCTGTAGGTGGAGAAGTGCAAGTGTGGGTATGCCGGATTTCATGTGTTGACCCCTAGTCTCTCCTGTTGACTAGGGATGAGCTTCGTGTTCGAGTCGAACATACGTTCGACTCGAACATCGGTTGTTCGCCCGTTCGGCGAATACCGAACGTTATGGGCCGTTCGTGCCAAATTCGTGTGGCGCTCACGGCCCACAATGCATTGCGCCATCGCAGTGCATTGCTGGCTCATGATTGGCCAAGCATGCACTGTGATCCCGCATGCTTGGCCAATCACAGCGCTGGCAGCGAGGAGAGCCATGATTGGCCACAGGCAGGATGCCTGTGGCCAATCATAGCTCAGGCTGTTTAGTACACGCCCCACACTATATAAGGCCGCCAGCGCGGCGTCCTTGTGTATTGTGTTGGCGTCTGTAGAAATTAGTGGGTGTTCTGTGTACTTTCAACACAGTATACACCGTTCATTATCGGCCGATTTTGCGTTCTTGCTCTTCTGTAGTGGTTGTTGTCTGCCACCTATATAGCTAGCTATATTTCTCTTTTTAAATAGAGCTTGCAGTCGGCTGTAGGAGATTGTGCGTGCTGTCTGCGTGCCCTGACCGCAGAATACACCGTTATACCCACCTATATAGCTAGCTATCTTGCTCTTTTTAAATAGAGCTTGCAGTCAGTTGTAGGAGATTGTGCGTGCTGTCTGCGTGCCCTGACCGCAGAATACACCCTTATATCCACCTATATAGCTAGCCATCTTGCTCTTTTTAAATAGAGCTTGCAGTCAGCTGTAGGAGATTGTGCGTGCTGTCTGCGTTCCCTGACCGCAGAATACACCGTTATATATCCACCTATATAGCTAGCTATCTTGCTCTTTTTAAATAGAGCTTGCAGTCAGTTGTAGGAGATTGTGCGTGCTGTCTGCGTGCCCTGACCGCTGAATACACCGTTATATCCACCTATATAGCTAGCTATCTTGCTCTTTTTAAATAGAGCTTTCAGTCGGCTGTAGGAGATTGTGCGTGCTGTCTGCGTGCCCTGACCACAGAATACACCGTTATATCCACCTATATGGCTAGCTATCTTGCTCTTTTTAAATAGAGCTTGCAGTCGGCTGTAGGAGATTGTGCGTGCTGTCTGCGTGCCCTGACCGCAGAATACACCGTTATATCCACCTATATAGCTAGCTATCTTGCTCTTTTTAAATAGAGCTTGCAGTCAGTTGTAGGAGATTGTGCATGCTGTCTGCGTGCCCTGACCGCAGAATACACCGTTATATCCACCTATATAGCTAGCTATCTTGCTCTTTTTAAATAGAGCTTGCAGTCAGTTGTAGGAGATTGTGCATGCTGTCTGCGTGCCCTGACAACAGTATACACCGTTATATATCCACCTACATAGCTCTTCTCTATTTGAGCCATCTGCAGGAGTTAGTGGGTGTTGTGTGTGCCTCCAGCACAATATACACTACCCAATTGCTGTTTTACCCAACTCCCTTCAGGCCATTACCATGTCTGGAAGGCCAGCAAGGAGAGGCAGACAGGCGCGAGCCAATAAAAGAGGGCAAGCAGGCTCTGTGTCTAGAGACAACAGTGCTGGTCGTGGACGCGGTGCATCGTCATCAGCAGCACGTGGCCATGGGACACGCTTGTCTTTCTTTTCGGCAGCTGGACATGCTGAGCCGCAACATGCCGAAGACTTGGTAGAGTGGATGACCAAGCCCTCGTCATCTTCCTCATCCTCTCTCACCCAGGCTCAGGGTACTAGCAAAGCAGCTGCCAACGCATCGTCTTTCCTCCTCTCAATGTCATCATCAGTGACTCCTTCCCTAGACCCACCACGTCCTCCTGAGGAGTCTCCTGAACTCTTTGAGCACAGTGTTGGGTACATGCTCCAGGAGGATGCCCAGTATTTTGTAGGCTCTGATGATGATACTCAGCTAGAGGAAGGCAGTAGCGTGAGCGCAGAGAGAGGGGATGCTCAAGAAGGACAGCAATCTGGCAGTCATGTTCCACAAGCTGCAGCATACTGCTAGGTTTGCTCCAGCGATGAAGAGGGAGAGGATGATGAGGGCACTGACTCCACGTGGGTGCCTGGTAGGAGAGAGCAGGAGGAGGAGAAGGAGGAGGCACATGTCCATGTCTCCGGGGGCCAGCTTAGTGGCAGCACACCGACTGAATCACACCGCAGAGCTCCGCCTGTGCAGGGCGCTGCCTCTGAGCGTTATTCTAAAAGTTCTTTAGTGTGGGCCTTTTTTGAGACGAGTGCATCAGATCGCACCGCTGCTATTTGCAACATATGTCTCAAGCGTATTTTGCGTGGCCAAAACATCAGCCGCTTGGGCACCACATGCTTGACCAGACATATGTTGACCTGCCATGCAGCTCATTGGCAAGCGTACCTTAAAGACCCACACCAAAGAACAAAGCGGACCTCTCCTTGCTCCTCATCAGCTGGGATCTCAAACCCCACTAGACCTTCAGTCCTCTCTGAAACCTGCTCTGAGAGGAATGAAGGTGTAGAATTAGGTGTGTCACAGCCAAGTGCTTCCCGGGCACTCTGCTAGCAGTACACCCACGTCCGATTATAGCAGACAAATGTCCCTGGCCCAGCTGCTGGACCGGCGAAAGAAGTTCACTACCAGCCATCCACATGCCCAGCGGTTGAATGCTAGCTTGGCTAAATTGCTAGCACTTCAACTGCTGCCTTTTCAGTTGGTAGACTCGGCCCCCTTCCGTGAGTTTGTACAATGTGCGGTTCCTCAGTGGCAGGTCCCCAAACGCCACTTTTTCTCACGGAAGGCGATTCCGGCTCTCTATCGGCATGTGGAAGGCAATGTCCTTGCCTCGCTGGACAGGGCGGTCAGCGGTAAGGTGCATATTACTGGTCCAGCAGGCATGGACAGGGACGTTACCTGTCTTTCACGGCCCATTGGGTCACTCTTCTGGCAGCTGGGAAGGATGCAGGACAAGGTGCAGTAGTGTTGGCGGTTGTTCCGCCACCACGCCTCCAAAATGCTACTATTGGTTGTGACACACCTCTCTCCTCCACCCCCTCCTCTTCTTCTTCCTCCATGGCCTCTTCCAGTGCTCTGTCCTCAGAACCAGCGGTGCTCCTTAGGCGTTCCAGGGGCTACGCAAGTACACAGGCAAAACGATGCCATGCCGTGCTTGCACTGGTTTGTTTGGGGGACAGGAGCCACACTGGGGCAGATGTTTTGTCAGCTCTGCAGGGGCAGGCCGAGAGGTGGTTGACGCCATGCCAGCTTAAGCCAGGAATGGTGGTTTGCGACAATGGCACCAAACTCCTCTCCGCTCTCCGACAGGGACAACTGACCCATGTGCCCTGTGTGGCTCACGTCCTTAACCTGGTGGTGCAGTGGTTTTTGGGCAGGTACCCGGGCTTACAGGATGTCCTGAAGCAGGCCAGGAAAGTCTGTGTGCATTTCCGCCGATCATTTAATGCCTGTGCTCGGCTGGCTGAGCTCCAAAAGGAGTTGAACCTGCCCAAGAACCGCCTTATATGTGACATGCCCACCAGGTGGAACTCAACGTTGGCCATGCTGCAGCGGCTGCCCACGCAGCAGAGGGCCATCAATGAGTACCTGTGCGACTACGGCACCAGGACAGGGTCAGGGGAGCTCAGTTTTTTCTCACCACGCCAGTGGGGCATGATCAGGGATGCATGCACTGTCCTGTCACTGTTTGAGGAGGCCACAAGGATGGTGAGCAGTGACAGTGCATGCATCAGTGACACTGTACCTCTTGTCCACCTCTTGGAGCATACGCTGCATGGAATAATGGACAGTGCACTTGAGGCAGAACAGAGGCAGGAAGAGGAGGACTTCCTTGCCTCTCAAGGCCCCCTTTATCCAGACAGTGTTCCTGCTGTGCCACCCATCACACAGGAAGAGGATGAGGAGGAGGAGGATGATTGTGTCAGCATGGAGGTGGAGGCTGGCACTCAGCATCAGCAGCAGCAGCAGTCTTGTAGGGATGATTTACAGTCCCAAGAAACCCGTGGACTTGTACGTGGCTGGGAGGAGGTAGCTGCGGATCATGTTGTCCTTAGTGACCCAGAGGACTCCGGACCGAATGCCTCAGCTAACTTACGCTGCATAGCCTCCCTGATCCTGCAAAGCCTGCGGAAGGATCCTCGTATTCTTCGAATCAAGGAGAGGGACCATTACTGGCTGGCCACTCTCCTTGATCCACGGTACAAGGGTAAGGTTACTGACCTTATCTTGCCATCGCAGAGGGAGCAGAGGATGAGACATCTCTGGGAGGCCTTGCAGAAAGGTCTGTGCAATGCGTTCCCAGAGACTGGGAGGTTACAAACTCCTGGTCCTGGACAACGTGTTGCTGAGGCATCGGTCAGAAGGAGCGATGGAGAAGGTGGCCATCTGACCGATGCGTTCAGACAATTTTTTAGTCCGCAGCCCCAAGGTATGATCGGTTCCAGCAACCATCGCCAGCGTCTGATTTACATGGTGCAGGAATACCTAGGGGCAAGGTCAGACTTGGATACCTTTCCCACCGAAAATTCTCTGGCTTACTGGGTCTTGAGAATGGATCACTGGCCAGAGCTCGCACAGTATGCAATTGAGCTACTGGCCTGTCCTGCAACCAGCGTTCTTTCGGAACGCACCTTCAGTGCTGCTGGTGGCTTTGTTACCGATCACAGGGTGCGCCTGTTCACCGACTCAGTTGATCGACTGACCTTCATCAAGATGAATCAGTCTTGGATCACCCACAGCTACCAAGAACCTGAAGCTGATATAACCGAATAATTTTTTTTGAAATATCACATCCCTTCGAGACTGCCTATGCTGATGCTGAGTGACTGTTCTGTTATGTTGATTGTCTATCCTCTTCCTCCTCCGCTGATATGTTGGAAGAACATTTTTGGTTCTGGGTGATGCCACCAGCCCAATTTTTCAGCCCCTGTTTAACAGGGGCGTTTAATTACAATTTTTGATGCAATGCTTTGCAGCAGGGCTCATTCCTGTACCACAACTAGAGTATATGGGAGAGGTTGCAGTGTCGTGGCACCAGCACCAGTGCCTAAGGCCCAATTTTTCTGCCCCTGTTTAACAGGGACATGTAATTACAATTCTTGATATAATATTTCACAGGAGGGCCCGTTCCTGTGCCCACCCAGAGTAACTGGGAGGACTTATAGTGTTGTGGCACCAGCATCACAACCACCAAAGGTCAATTTTTCTACCACTGTTCAACAATGGCATGTAATTACAATTCTTGATATAATCGTTCACAGCATTGTGCTCCAGCGCCCACAAAGAGTCACTTTGAGGGCTTACAATGTTGTGGCAAAACCAACACCTTGTTCCGCCATTTCTGCAGAGCATATAGGGAAGGCCCCTACTTTCAAACATCCAACTTACAAACATCTCCTACTTGCAAACGGAAGGAGACAACAGCAAGTGAGATGAACAAAGACGGACGGCAAAACAAATTATACAGGGGTGATAACCCTTCCCTATGTTTTCCAAAAAGCTTAAAAATAGATTTTTT
Organism: Lithobates pipiens; assembly: GCF_037356315.1. Taxonomy (NCBI): domain Eukaryota; kingdom Metazoa; phylum Chordata; class Amphibia; order Anura; family Ranidae; genus Lithobates; species Lithobates pipiens. Next base: position 138,091,920 of record NW_027507788.1, on the reverse strand, counting down.
GACTTGAGCTACACTTTAAAAATGTACCAGTTGAAAATTACAAACAGATTCTACTTAACACAACAAACCTACACAGTCCCTGTCTTGTTTGCACCGCCTGTATACTGCTGTTCTGAGTATATAGGGCCTGGGGGCCACACGTATTTCCTTTTTTTAATATGGGTATGGGGTTCCCCTTAATATCCGTACAAGACCCAAAGGGGCTGGTAATGGGCAGGGGGGGCTACCCATGCCATTTTTCTCAATGATTTTCCTCCATATTGCCGGAACCAAATATAACATTAAAACCGCAAGCAGTTTTAAATGACGTTATTTCCGTTAAATGTCATTTTGTGCAGGGACTGTTCTAAACACGGGAAACACATGGCACTTCACAGGCATACTATAGACACCCCCCAGGCACCATATTTAAAGGAATATTTCACTTTTTTTTCACTTTAATCATCATTAAAATCAGTGCTCCCGCCAAAACGGCCATTTTAAAAAACATTTTAGGCATTGACCCATGTCCCCTGGGGCAGGACCCAGGTCCCCAAACCCTTTTTAGGACAGTATTTTGCATATTAGCCATTAAAATTAGCACTTTTTATTTCGAACGTTCGAGTCCCATAGACTTCAATGGTGTTCTAAAGTTCGTATGAATTTTCGGTCCGTTCGAAAGTTCTGGTGCGAACCGAACCGGGGGGTGTTCGGCTCATCCCTACTGTTGACACCAACAGGCAGTGGAGTCAGGATATCAGACAATGGAAAGTTCTGTTGGCATGTGTTCAGTGGGGCATTGTGCTGGTCAGCGAGGAAGGGATCTCCGTTGCTGGTTCCTCTGTTCCAAGGGGCCTAGTGGGCTGCTTCTTTAGGATCAGTGAAGAAGTGGGCCTTGCCCTGGTGGATAACCCGTAGGTGCGCCAGGTATAGCATGCTGTATAGCAACTGCAGATCACGTAATCACCGTTTACCCCAGTCTATCTCTGCCTCACTCCCTCCTCCCCCACTCTCCCCACACATCGCATGCAGCAGAAAAGAGGAGGGAAGGAGGGAGCCGCAGTGCCCCTCTCAATGTGGTGCCTGTGCCAGTCTGACCTGGGTGTCACCCTCTAGCGGGTGTCAACCGGGTGCAAGCCGCACCTCCATAGCAACGCCAATGGCCCTGCCAATCAGTGTCCACAAGTGCTGCTAGCCAGTGCTGAACAGTGCTGCCAAGCAGTGCCCATCAGTGCCTCCTCATCAGTTTCACCTATCAGTGCGGCCTATCAGTGCCACCTATTGGTGTCCATCGTTGCTGCCTGTCAGTGCCACCTATCATCCAGATAGCAAGCAATTGTGAAAATAAATTTTAACATTTCATTAGGGAGACTGTTTTGTGAATGAAAGCACCCTAAAATGTTTTGATAGTATCACAATATTGCTGTGTGCCTTCTTGTGCAGTGTTATCCTGCGAAAAAAAATGTGAAAAACCCTCAAAAATAATGCAAAACTAAAGTGCTAAATAACACAAAATATAAATATTTAATGCATTTTTTTGTGAATTGAATACTTTTGAGATAAATACTAGTGATGGACGAACTTCCGACGGGACGTTTCGCGAACGCGAAACGCGAACGGACACAAACGTTCGCGAAAACGACCGTTCGCCGCGGGCTCCATTGACTTCAATGGGAGGCGAATTTCGCAAACCTTTAGGTCGAATTTGCGGCCACGGGGTAATTATTAGGGGGTAGCACGTAGTCCCACCACCTGGACAATAGCATAATACATGTATGAGGTGAATTTGGGATCGATAACTACAAGCATTTTTTTTTTATTTGGGAAATTGTTCTGACAATTCAGGACTATGGAGCTAATGAAGGCAATGGAGGAGAGGGAAGGTCAGGGACCAGGGTAGGCAAACAAGAGGGTGCAGGAGATACAGAGCACTGACAGCAGCACCGTAATACAGAGCACTGACATCAGCACCGTGACATACAGCGCTGACAGCAGCTCCGTGACATACAGCGCTGACAGCAGCTCCGTGACATACAGCGCTGACAGCAGCTCCGTGACATACAGCGCTGACAGCAGCTCCGTGACATACAGCGCTGACAGCAGCTCCGTGACATACAGCGCTGACAGCAGCACCGTGACATACAGCGCTGACAGCAGCTCCGTGACATACAGCGCTGACAGCAGCTCCGTGACATACAGCGCTGACAGCAGCTCCGTGACATACAGCACTGACAGCAGCTCCGTGACATACAGCGCTGACAGCAGCTCCGTGACATACAGCGCTGACAGCAGCACCGTGACATACAGCGCTGACAGCAGCTCCGTGACATACAGCGCTGACAGCAGCTCCGTGACATACAGCGCTGACAGCAGCTCCGTGACATACAGCGCTGACAGCAGCTCCGTGACATACAGCGCTGACAGCAGCTCCGTGACATACAGCGCTGACAGCAGCTCCGTGACATACAGCGCTGACAGCAGCTCCGTGACATACAGCGCTGACAGCAGCTCCGTGACATACAGCGCTGACAGCAGCTCCGTGACATACAGCGCTGACAGCAGCTCCGTGACATACAGCGCTGACAGCAGCTCCGTGACATACAGCGCTGACAGCAGCACCGTGACATACAGCGCTGACAGCAGCTCCGTGACATACAGCGCTGACAGCAGCTCCGTGACATACAGCGCTGACAGCAGCTCCGTGACATACAGCACTGACAGCAGCTCCGTGACATACAGCGCTGACAGCAGCTCCGTGACATACAGCGCTGACAGCAGCACCGTGACATACAGCGCTGACAGCAGCTCCGTGACATACAGCGCTGACAGCAGCTCCGTGACATACAGCGCTGACAGCAGCTCCGTGACATACAGCGCTGACAGCAGCTCCGTGACATACAGCGCTGACAGCAGCTCCGTGACATACAGCGCTGACAGCAGCTCCGTGACATACAGCGCTGACAGCAGCTCCGTGACATACAGCGCTGACAGCAGCTCCGTGACATACAGCGCTGACAGCAGCTCCGTGACATACAGCGCTGACAGCAGCTCCGTGACATACAGCGCTGACAGCAGCACCGTAAGCAGCCCCAGGAGGAAGTCAGCACAGCACAGGGATGGTGTGATCCCCTCATAATAAGAACCCCCAGGAGGAAGTCAGCACAGCACAGGGATGGTGGGAGCCCCTCATAATAAGAACACCCAGGAGGAAGTCAGCACAGCACAGGGATGGTGGGAACCCCTCATAATAAGCAGCCCCAGTAGAAATATGACACCGCTCAACCTCTTCAAAGAGGAGGGTAGGGGCATATAGTACGGTGTGCTTTTTTGGGTCAGGGAAGTGAGCCAAATGAATTAAGAAGGTCTGTGTGCTTGATTCCAAAAATTGTTTATAGACATATACATGGTCTACTGATCACATGTGTTGAATTCCTCCGAGATCCATGCCTCATTCATTTTTAGAAATGTGAGGTAGTTAACACTGTGGTGAGCTAGGCGAGTACGCTTATCGGTCACAATCCCCCCTGCTGCGCTGAACGTCCTTTCGGACAGGACACTGGATGAGGGGCAAGCCAACAGTTCGATTGCAAATTGGGCAAGCTCTGGCCAGAGGTCAAGCCTGCCCACCCAGTAGTCTAGGGGTTCATCACTCCTCAGAGCGTCCACATCGGCCGTTAACCCAATGTAGTCGGACACCTGACGGTCTAGGCGTTCCCTGATGCTGGATCCGGATGACACCTGTCGATGGGTCGGCTGAAAGAATGACCTCATATCCGAAGTCACCAACACATCTTCAAACCGGCCTCTTCTTGCAGGCGCTGTTGGATTGGTACCCGCAAATCCTTCTCTGGGAGTGGGAATTGCTCCTCTGCCAGCGCACGCAAAAGCAGAATGCAGCATTTCTCGAAGCAAGGCCTGGAAGTGCTGCATTCTGACAGCCCTCTGCGACGGCGGTAACATTTCCGCCATTTTGTGTTTGTACCGGGGGTCTAAGTACGTTGCCACCCAGTACTGGTCCTTGACCCTCATGCTTTTTATACGGGGGTCCCTATTAAAACACTGGAGCATGAAGGCCCCCATTTGCACTAAAGTGGAAGCGGTGTGGTGGCCTGGCTCCTGCTCATCATCCAGGATAATGTCGTCCTCTTCATTCTCCTCTCCCCATCCTCGCACAACAGGGATCCCAGAAAGGTTTAAAGCATGCTCTTCTTGCTCCTGCTCATCCGCCCCGGCACCATCCTCCTCTGACTCCTCATCAGACTCCTGTTGTTGACTTGTCTCAGATAGAGTAGCCCCCCCTGGGAATTCATCCAGCATTGCGACTTCCTCATCTTCCCGCTCCTGCTCCTCCACAGCCTGATCAATGACACGACGCAATGCACGCTCCAGAAAGAAGGCATAAGGTACCATGTCACTGATGGCGCCATGGCTGCGACTGACCAGTTTGGTGATCTCCTCAAATGGCCGCAGAAGTCTGCATGTGTCGCGCATGAGCAGCCACTGGCGCGGTGAAAAAAAACCCAGCTCCCCAGAACCGTTTCTTTCGCAGAGTTCATACAGGTAGACGTTAACTGCACGTTTCTGCTGGAGCAGCCTATCAAGCATATAGAAGGTTGAGTTCCATCGCGTCGGGCAATCGCAAATAAGACGTCTGACCGGCAGATGGTGTCGCCGCTGAATGTCAGCAAGGCGAGCCATGGCCGTGTAAGATCTTCTGAAATGGGCCGAGATTTTCCTTGCCTGCCGCAAGATGTCCTGGACCCCAGGGTATTTGACAAGGAATCGCTGCACGACCAAGTTTAAGACGTGTGCCATGCACGGCACGTGCGTGATTTTGCCCTGTTTCAATGCGCTAAGCAGATTGGCACCGTTGTCACACACCACTTTACCAACTGTCAAATTGAGCGGTGTTAGCCACTCATCTGCCTGTGAACGCAAAGCTGAAAGGAGTGCCGGGCCAGTGTGGCTCTTTGCTTCCAGGCACAACAGACGCAGCACGGCATGGCAACGTCTCACCTGGCATGTGGAATAGGTTCTGGGGAGCTTGGGCGGTGCAGTGGAAGAGACGCTAGCAGCGGAAAAGGAGGAGGCAGCTGAGGAGGAGAGGGAGGAGGATGGAGTAGGAGGAGGAGAAGAAGAGTCAGGCCTGCATGCAATCCGTGGCGGTAAAACCAAATCTACACGGGTGCCACGGGTTACATGCTTGACGGCCGTCAGAAGGTTCACCCAGTGGGCAGTAAAACTGATATACCTTCCCTGCCCGTGTTTGCTAGACCACGTGTCTGTGGTCAGATGTATCTTGGCACCGACACTGTGTGCCAGAGATACATTCACTTGCCGCTGAACATGGCCATATAGCTCTGGGATGCCCTTCTCTGAGAAATACTTCCTTCCTGGGACCTTCCATTGTGGTGTTCCAATGGCCACAAATTTGCGAAAGGCCTCCGAGTCCACCAGTTTATATGGCAGTAGTTGGCGGGCTATGAGTTCTGACAAGCCAGCCGCCAACCGTTGGGCAAGAGGGTTATCCGGCGTCATCATTTTTTTACGCTCAAACATTAGGCCCACGGAAGCCTGCCTTTTTGCAGAAAAATGTGAGCTTGGCGTGATGGAAGGTGGAGTGGAGGACAATTGTGAGGAGAGAGGAGAAGGAGAAGTAGAAGACGAGGCTGGACGGTGAGAGCCTGCAGTGTGGCTTTGTGTGTTCCGTTGCTCCCACTGGGCTCGGTGATGGCTGCTCATGTGCCTTCTTAAGGCGGTCGTCCCTAGGTGAGTATTGGGCTTACCGCGACTAACGCGTTGACTGCAAAGATTGCAGATGGCAACGCTATTGTCAGCAGCGGACACGTTAAAAAAAGCCCACACTGCGGAGCCATGTGCCGGTGTCCTGGGAGCGCCAGATGTGACCGTACATGGTCGATGACTCGCTCCTGATACATTTGCAGTCTGCTTTGTCCCTGCTGTGCAATGTAAGTCATTGCTGCTTCTCCTCCCTATCTGCTGGTCCATATCTCCCTCTGAACTCCCCTCCTCTTCCTCTCTTGTGGGCACCCACGTGACATCACTAGACACGTCATCATCAACGTCACCTTCCCCACCGCTATAAGTAGAGTAGGCAGCAACACCGGGGACCAACCTCCTCCTTGGGCTGATCTGGGTACTGGCGTCAGACTGCTGAGTAGCGCTTGTTGCTACCTCCTCTTCCTGATCCAATACCAAGAGTGGCTGCGCATCAGAAATGTCCTCTTGATATGGATCGGAAAATAATTCCAGTGACTCAAGCGGAAGGTATGTGGTGGTGGTGGTGGTGGTCGTGTTGTTGGTGGTAGTGTCTTTGGGGGTGCACATAGCAGAGAGTGAAGAAGAGGGTGCAGATCGAGAGGATGAGGAGGGTGCAGAAGAGTAAGGCTGAGCGAGCCACTCAACCAAGTCTGGTGCATCCTTTAAAGTAATTGAACGCACCTTCTGCAACTTCCCACTTTGGCTCAAGCCTGTTGCTCCTGCCCTACCCCTACCACCCCTGCGGAAGGGCCTGCCTCTTCCTCTGCATGTCATTTTTTAAATGACCCTGTGACAAAACTCTTAGTCCCTATACCGCTGAAGGACTGCTGCAGTATAGGTGAGCGGTCAGCAGTGGTGCACGTCAACCCTATCTATTGTGGACCTATAGCGGTCCTTACAGAACAGCAGACTGTACCGCACTCAAGCCTATGTACCGTAGCACCCTATACCAAGTTACCAGTCCTTATAAGAACTTTTGTGGACCAAGCAGGTTGTGTATTAGTGTTTAGCAGACTGTACGTCAGTCCCTATACCGCTGAAGGACTGCTGCAGTATAGGGCAGCGGTCAGCAGTGGTGCACGTCAACCCTATCTATTGTGGACCGATAGCGGTCCTTACAGAACAGCAGACTGTACCGCACTCAAGCCTATGTACCGTAGCACCCTATACCAAGTTACCAGTCCTTATAAGAACTTTTGTGGACCAAGCAGGTTGTGTATTAGTGTTTAGCAGACTGTACGTCAGTCCCTATACCGCTGAAGGACTGCTGCAGTATAGGGCAGCGGTCAGCAGTGGTGCACGTCAACCCTATCTATTGTGGACCGATAGCGGTCCTTACAGAACAGCAGACTGTACCGCACTCAAGCCTATGTACCGTAGCACCCTATACCAAGTTACCAGTCCTTATAAGAACTTTTGTGGAACAAGCAGGTTGTGTGTTAGTGATTAGCAGACTGTACGTCAGTCCCTATACCAATGAAGGACTGCTGCAGTATAGGGCAGCGGTCAGCAGTAGTGCACGGCAACCCTATGTATTGTGGACCGATAGCGGTCCTTACAGAACAGCAGACTGTACTGCACTCAGGCCTATGTACCGTAGCACCCTATACCAAGTTACCAGTCCTTATAAGAACTTTTGTGGACCAAGCAGGTTGTGTGTTAGTGTTTAGCAGACTGTGCGTCAGTCCCTATACCGCTGAAGGACTGCTGCAGTATAGGGCAGCGGTCAGCAGTAGTGCACGGCAACCCTATGTATTGTGGACCGATAGCGGTCCTTACAGAACAGCAGACTGTAACGCACTCAGGCCTATGTACCGTAGCACCCTATACCAAGTTACCAGTCCTTATAAGAACTTTTGTGGACCAAGCAGGTTGTGTGTTAGTGATTAGCAGACTGTACGTCAGTCCCTATACCAATGAAGGACTGCTGCAGTATAGGGCAGCGGTCAGCAGTAGTGCACGGCAACCCTATGTATTGTGGACCGATAGCGGTCCTTACAGAACAGCAGACTGTAACGCACTCAGGCCTATGTACCGTAGCACCCTATACCAAGTTACCAGTCCTTATAAAAACTTTTGTGGACCAAGCAGGTTGTGTGTTAGTGTTTAGCAGACTGTGCGTCAGTCCCTATACCGCTGAAGGACTGCTGCAGTATAGGGCAGCGGTCAGCAGTGGTGCACGTCAACCCTATCTATTGTGGACCGATAGCGGTCCTTACAGAACAGCAGACTGTACCGCACTCAAGCCTATGTACCGTAGCACCCTATACCAAGTTACCAGTCCTTATAAGAACTTTTGTGGACCAAGCAGGTTGTGTATTAGTGTTTAGCAGACTGTACGTCAGTCCCTATACCGCTGAAGGACTGCTGCAGTATAGGGCAGCGGTCAGCAGTGGTGCACGTCAACCCTATCTATTGTGGACCGATAGCGGTCCTTACAGAACAGCAGACTGTACCGCACTCAAGCCTATGTACCGTAGCACCCTATACCAAGTTACCAGTCCTTATAAGAACTTTTGTGGAACAAGCAGGTTGTGTGTTAGTGATTAGCAGACTGTACGTCAGTCCCTATACCAATGAAGGACTGCTGCAGTATAGGGCAGCGGTCAGCAGTAGTGCACGGCAACCCTATGTATTGTGGACCGATAGCGGTCCTTACAGAACAGCAGACTGTACTGCACTCAGGCCTATGTACCGTAGCACCCTATACCAAGTTACCAGTCCTTATAAGAACTTTTGTGGACCAAGCAGGTTGTGTGTTAGTGTTTAGCAGACTGTGCGTCAGTCCCTATACCGCTGAAGGACTGCTGCAGTATAGGGCAGCGGTCAGCAGTAGTGCACGGCAACCCTATGTATTGTGGACCGATAGCGGTCCTTACAGAACAGCAGACTGTAACGCACTCAGGCCTATGTACCGTAGCACCCTATACCAAGTTACCAGTCCTTATAAGAACTTTTGTGGACCAAGCAGGTTGTGTGTTAGTGATTAGCAGACTGTACGTCAGTCCCTATACCAATGAAGGACTGCTGCAGTATAGGGCAGCGGTCAGCAGTAGTGCACGGCAACCCTATGTATTGTGGACCGATAGCGGTCCTTACAGAACAGCAGACTGTAACGCACTCAGGCCTATGTACCGTAGCACCCTATACCAAGTTACCAGTCCTTATAAAAACTTTTGTGGACCAAGCAGGTTGTGTGTTAGTGTTTAGCAGACTGTGCGTCAGTCCCTATACCGCTGAAGGACTGCTGCAGTATAGGGCAGCGGTCAGCAGTGGTGCACGTCAACCCTATCTATTGTGGACCGATAGCGGTCCTTACAGAACAGCAGACTGTACCGCACTCAAGCCTATGTACCGTAGCACCCTATACCAAGTTACCAGTCCTTATAAGAACTTTTGTGGACCAAGCAGGTTGTGTATTAGTGTTTAGCAGACTGTACGTCAGTCCCTATACCGCTGAAGGACTGCTGCAGTATAGGGCAGCGGTCAGCAGTGGTGCACGTCAACCCTATCTATTGTGGACCGATAGCGGTCCTTACAGAACAGCAGACTGTACCGCACTCAAGCCTATGTACCGTAGCACCCTATACCAAGTTACCAGTCCTTATAAGAACTTTTGTGGAACAAGCAGGTTGTGTGTTAGTGATTAGCAGACTGTACGTCAGTCCCTATACCAATGAAGGACTGCTGCAGTATAGGGCAGCGGTCAGCAGTAGTGCACGGCAACCCTATGTATTGTGGACCGATAGCGGTCCTTACAGAACAGCAGACTGTAACGCACTCAGGCCTATGTACCGTAGCACCCTATACCAAGTTACCAGTCCTTATAAGAACTTTTGTGGACCAAGCAGGTTGTGTGTTAGTGATTAGCAGACTGTACGTCAGTCCCTATACCAATGAAGGACTGCTGCAGTATAGGGCAGCGGTCAGCAGTAGTGCACGGCAACCCTATGTATTGTGGACCGATAGCGGTCCTTACAGAACAGCAGACTGTACTGCACTCAGGCCTATGTACCGTAGCACCCTATACCAAGTTACCAGTCCTTATAAAAACTTTTGTGGACCAAGCAGGTTGTGTGTTAGTGTTTAGCAGACTGTGCGTCAGTCCCTATACCGCTGAAGGACTGCTGCAGTATAGGGCAGCGGTCAGCAGTAGTGCACGGCAACCCTATGTATTGTGGACCGATAGCGGTCCTTACAGAACAGCAGACTGTAACGCACTCAGGCCTATGTACCGTAGCACCCTATACCAAGTTACCAGTCCTTATAAGAACTTTTGTGGACCAAGCAGGTTGTGTGTTAGTGATTAGCAGACTGTACGTCAGTCCCTATACCAATGAAGGACTGCTGCAGTATAGGGCAGCGGTCAGCAGTAGTGCACGGCAACCCTATGTATTGTGGACCGATAGCGGTCCTTACAGAACAGCAGACTGTACTGCACTCAGGCCTATGTACCGTAGCACCCTATACCAAGTTACCAGTCCTTATAAAAACTTTTGTGGACCAAGCAGGTTGTGTGTTAGTGTTTAGCAGACTGTGCGTCAGTCCCTATACCGCTGAAGGACTGCTGCAGTATAGGGCAGCGGTCAGCAGTAGTGCACGGCAACCCTATGTATTGTGGACCGATAGCGGTCCTTACAGAACAGCAGACTGTAACGCACTCAGGCCTATGTACCGTAGCACCCTATACCAAGTTACCAGTCCTTATAAGAACTTTTGTGGACCAAGCAGGTTGTGTGTTAGTGATTAGCAGACTGTACGTCAGTCCCTATACCAATGAAGGACTGCTGCAGTATAGGGCAGCGGTCAGCAGTAGTGCACGGCAACCCTATGTATTGTGGACCGATAGCGGTCCTTACAGAACAGCAGACTGTACCGCACCCAAGCCTATGTACCGTAGCACCCTAGACAGACCAAGTTACCAGTCCTGATAAAGAGCTTTGTGGAACAAGTGAGTTGTGAATGATTAGCAGACTGCAGCAGAAGGGCAGCAGTCAAGTATAATATTCTTTCTATATTTGGAAGAAAGAATATTATACGTGTACAAGCCTATTACCGTACCACTGATACCAGTCCTGAAAAGAACCTTTGTGGAACTAATAGTAACAGCAAGTCTTTAAAATTATCCTCACTGCCTGACACACTGCTTCCTGCCTGTCCCTATACAAATTGGCAAAAAAGAGTAGGCTGGAACGATTAGCTGGAACAGCTCTTTTGTGGACCTGATAGTAACAGCTAATGATGATGATGATGATGATGATGAAGAAAGACTAATCTGGCTGAGCTGTCCCTAAAATAGCAGCATACAGCGCTCTGTCCCTTTATCTAAACTGACAAAAGAAACTCAGGCTGCTGACCTAACACCTATACCAGTCCTGAAAAGAACTTTTGTGTACCAAATAGCTAGCGTTTTCTCTGTCCCTACTCCACACAGGATCCTTTCCCTACAGTGACAGAAGAAAGAATGTAAAATGGCCACCGGATCGGGTGTATTTATAGGTTAGGGGGAATGTCCAAGTGTCCATGAGCTGTCATGTCTCAATTGGTTGTCCTGTAACACATGATAAACGTGTCACGAAAGGTTAAAGTTCTTGTATACATTAAACACGTAAGTCCGCCGGGGCGAACGACGGAAAAAGGCGTTCGAACCCGCGGACGGCGAAAGTCGGAAATTCGCCGCGAAACGACCGCCGGGCGAACCGTTCGGCCATCACTAATAAATACTGCATGAGTTATTTTAATGGAGGGACAGTCTCTCAAAATCAGGGACGGTTCAATGGTAAAGGTGAACTATATCTAGCAGTGCGGGGATTCCACTGCAAGAGTTTTTTTGTTTTGTACCTGGAGTTGGACTTTAAAGTGGAAGTAAACTTACATCTTCTGCTTTTACCTACAGGTAAACCTATAATAAGGCTTACCTATAGGCATAGCTCCCAACTGTCCCTGATTTCAAGGGACTGTCCCTGATTTGGAGCAATGTCCCTCTGTCCCTCTTTCCTCCTTGTTTGTCCCCCATTTTGGTCTGATCTATATAGTTGTATATAAAATGCACTTTTTTATCTTTCAAAATGTGTTTCCCAGTGCTAAACCTTTCATCCAAATTCTAAGTTGGTGCCTTTGTAAATTTTAAAAGCCAATATAAAGGAATAGTAGTGGTGAAAAAAAGCCTTTGTGGATTTAATTAAAGTGGGGTGCCCCCTAAAAAATAAAAGTCAGCAGCTACAAATACTGCATCTGCTGACTTTTAATAATCGGACACTTACCTGTCCCAGGGTCCAGCGATGCGGGGGAAGGAAGCCCCCCCCTCGTTCCCCGCTCAGCTCGCGGTGCTGGAATTCTTACTGTGGGCACCCACTGCGCATGCGCGAGGGACGCCGTGCGCCGTTGTGTGCCGCACAGGCATCTGGGACATGTGACAGGTGCCAGATGACTGTGCAGCACCGAGGGAAAGTGATGTCACCAGCCCGGGCAATGAAGGAGGCAGACTACAAGGGACCCCCTAGCAACAGGCATTTAGAGGTGAGTAAAAAAAATTAGTTTTTCCCATTATTATTTTTACAATTCTTTTATGAATTTTAAGCAATTTTTTTTTTTGGGGTGGCAACACCACTTCAACCTATTGTTTTGGTTAATTCTCCTTTAAGAGGGTGTGGCAGGGGGCGTGTCTTATGCCTACTTAAGTTTGCTAGTAGGTGTCCCTCATTCCCATCTGAAAATGTTGGGAGGTATGCCTTATATATTTAGGCAGTGTAAATATCTCCTAAACATGCACTGTTTAGGATATATTTACATTATATGCAGCCAGTGACATCACTGGCGCATGCACTCTGAAGGAACAGCCACCTGTGCCATTGCTTCAGAGCCCTGTGCCGTAAATGGTGGCTCCCACGCGCATGCATGGGAGTGACGTCATCACGTCTCTGGCCAGTCATAGAGCCAGCGCATGCAAACAAGTCAGATCGCCATTCTGTGACAGGAGAAGACAGAGATCTTCTGTTCCTGCCAAGCAGGAACACGGATCTCTTTCTTCTTACAGTACAAGCACCTACCTCACAGTTAGAAAGCACTCCCTAGGGACATATTTAACCCTTTAAATGCCCTTGATGTTAACCCCTTTCCTGCCAGTGTCAATAATACAATGACAGTGTGTATTTTTTAGCACTGATCCCTGTATTAGTGTCACTGGTCCCCCAAAAAAAGTGTCAAAAGTGCCATGTGGGGCTCTTTTACTAACGGCAAATCCACTTTGCACTACAAGTGCAAAGCGCATTTGAAATTGCACTGAAAGTGCACTTGGAAGTAAAGTTGCTGTAGATGGGGAGGGGGACATGCAAGGAAAATAAAAAACAGCATTTTAGCTTGCACATGATCGGATGATAAAACCAGCAGAGCTTCCCCTCATTTCAGATCTACCCCTTAGATTTACAGTGACTGCCCTGCCAAGTGCACTTTCAGTGCATTTCAAGTGCACTTTGCACTTGTAGTGCAAAGTGGATTTGCCTTTTGTAAATAACCCCCTTTGTGTCTGATTTGTCTGCTGGAATGTTGCAGTCGCTAATTGCCGCCATTACTAGTAAAAAAAAAAAAAATCAATAAAAATTCCATAAGAATATCCCATAGTTTGTAGACGCTATAAATTTTGCGCAAACCAATCATTATATGCTTATTGGGATTTTATTATATTATTTTTTATTGTATGCTTTATTACAGAAAGTAAAAAATATTGTTTTTTTTTTTTCAAAATGATCGCCCTTTTTTTGTTTGTAGTGCAAAAAATAAACTGCAGAGGTGTTTAAATACCACCAAAAAGAAAGCTATATTTGTGGGAAAAAAAGGACATCAATTTTATTTGGGTACAACTTTGCACGACTGCGCAATTGTCAATTAAAATAACGTAGTGCAGTATCGCAAAAAATTGCCTGGTCATTAAGGGGGGTATGCGATGCATACTAGCACATTATAGCTTTACCTTGCAGGTTCCCCTCCAAAAAAAAAAAAAGGTCAGTGCTTTACAACCCGCTTTAGGCTGGGTTCACACTGCTGCGGTGACCAGATCGGATGTGATTCACACCGCACTGCAGTGCAAATCACATCCGATCTCTGTGCGATGCGAGTTAAGCCATACAGATAGTATGGCTGAATTCGCATCGCATCAAGCCGAAACTCGCACAGGAACCTTTTTTTCGGTCCGCAGCAGAATCGGATCGCATGGGTGCTCACGCCATGCGATCCGATTCCTGTCCGAGTTTTCAGATCGCACTGCGATATGCGAACTGATCTGGGGGTGTCATTAACGTTTCACTGACACTCCCAGCAGTTCGCATAGGGCAGTGTGAACTTCCACCGGAAGGCATGCGATGCTGGGTTCACACTGCAGCAATGCGGGAACGCTGCGAATCCGCTGCGGGTTCCCGCATCGCATGCCTCCCGGCAGCAGTTCACACTGCCCTATGCGAACTGCTGGGAGTGTCAGTAAAACATTAATGACACCCCCAGATCAGTTCGCATATCGCAGTGCTATCTGCAAACTCGGACAGGAATCTGATCGCATGGTGTGAACACCCATGCGATCCGATTCTGCTGCGGACCGAAAAAAAGGGTCCTGTGCGAGTTTCGGCTGGATGCGATGCTGTATGGCTGAACTCGCATTGCACAGAGATCGGATGTGATTTGCACTGCAGTGCGGTGCGAATCACATCCGATCTGGTCACCGCAGCAGTGTGAACCCAGCCTAAAAGAGAACAATTTTTTTTTCTTGTTTTTTTTTTTTTTTTGTTACACTCTTTTTCCAATAAAAGGACGTCATCTCTTTCCAGTCTATCTTACAAAAAAATATATTTTTTTTATTATTTTCCAAGAAATGACAAAGTAATATAAGAAAATAGACTAGAATACAATTACTGCATTTTTTTTTAACTGGAGAAAACTCAGATTTTCTGCTCCCCCCTCCAACCCTTCCAGTAACCAATCGGAAGACTTTGCTATTCCTGTGTCCGGTGTTCCCCTTCCCCTCTATTCATTGGAAGAGGCGCCTGCTCTTCATCAGTATTCAACACAGATCAACCAATAGGAATTCTCTATGGGAGAACTTTCCGCTAACGGACTAACCCGAACGTGTTGTCGTCACACGTAGGACGGAAATAGGAAAAAAGAAGAAGCTACGTAGTGGTAAGAAGGGCGGTTGCCGACATTTTGTTTTTGTGGAGGTGTGATTCCAGCGGACCGGAATCAGAGGGGTGATACAGAGAGCTCACCGACTGAGGAGAACACAGGAAGAGAGCGCCGCTCCAGGCCTGAACCCGCAGAGAAAACCGAGAGCAAACGGGAGAGGGACGACCGAGAGCCCGGAGCAGGAGGGAGAGGCCTCCATTTCCTGTATGAGAGCTGACTGAGGTAATGTCCGCACAGCCCTCCACTCCACTGTATGAGGGCTAAGCGCTCTGATAACACTCCTCGCTGGTACCATCAATGTAGAGGGACATGATGAAATAATTTATATATATATATATATATATATATATATTACATTACAGGGGGAGGGCTGGCTGTATAAATCTGAGGACAGCATGGACCAAAATACCCCCTCCCCCAATATGTGTATTTAACCACTTCAGCCCTAGAAGAGTTACCCCCTTAATGACCAGGCCATTTTTTGCGATTCGGCACTTTAACTGACAATTGTGTGATTGTGCGCTGTTGTACCCAAATAAAATGAACTCCCCCCCCCCCACACACACACACACACACACACATAGAGCTTTCTTTTGGTGCCATTTGATCACCTCTGTGGTTTAGATTTTGCGCTATAAACAAAAAAACACTTTTTTTTTTTTTTTTTTTTTTTGCTATAATCCCCTAAAAAAATGTAAATGAGACAATTTTTTTTCCTCAGTTTAGGGCGATTATGTATTCTTCTACATGTTTTTGATTATAAAAAAATTGCGGCAAGGCCCCTTTCACACTGGGGCGGTGCAGGCGTCAGCGGTAAAGCGCTGCTATTTTTAGCAGCGGTCTGTGGCCGCTAGAGGGGTGGCTTTAACCCTCCGCTAGCGGCCGAAAAAGGGTTAAAACCGCCCGCAAAGCGCCGCTGCAGCAGCGCTTTGCCAGCGGTATAGCCACGCTGTCCCATTGATTTCCTGGGTAGGAGCGGTGAATACACCGCTCCTTTCACCGCTCCAAAGATGCGGTTAGCAGGACTTTTTTTCACCGTCCTGGTAGCGCACCGCTCCAGTTTGAAAGCCCTCCGGCTTTCACACTGGAGTGAAAGGGGCCGTTTTTTTCAGGTGCTACACAGGAGATATTTTTAGCGCTGTAGCGCCTAAAAACCGCCCCAGTGTGAAAGGGGCCTTTGCCTATATTGATTGGTTTGTACAAAAGTTATAGCATCTATAAAATAGGGGATATTTATGGCTTTTTTTATGGGTTTATTTTTTAATGGTGATCACTTTTTTTTTTTTTTGGGACCGTTGACATAATGCGATCAGTGCTATAAAAATGCACTGATTACTGTATAAATGACATTGGCTGGGAAGGGGTTGTGTTCCCTTGGAGGTGTTTCTGTCTGGGAGTAGGGAGCAATCGCTGTTCCTAATCACTAGGAAAAGCAGATCTCTCTCTACTTCCCTGACAGAACGGGGATTTTTTTATTTTTTTTTTCTCATTGACATATCTCCCTTCTGGCTCTCCGTGGAGCGATCGCGGGTGACCGGCGGACATCGGCTCCCTCGCCGTGAAGTGGAGTCGCGTGCCTGCTATAGCTCTTAAAGGAGCCAACGTACATCTACGACGATTTGGGGGGAACGTGCCGACCTGCCGCAGTATGACAGCTAATCGGTAAAGCATAATTTTCTCTTATAGTCACTGACTGACAAAGCTCCTCTCTGTAACAAATGGGTTGTTAGCCTTATCACTAGGAGAATACTAGACATAGTTGTAACACAACACTCAGAACTCTTAGTTCCGCCCAGGGGGGCGGTCCCTCAGGCTACAACCCCCCACCCTGCAAAGCAGCCTTAGCCTCAGTTTTACTTTGCCTAGTAAAGCATAAGGACCTAGGAACCCTGCGGGCCCATCGGTCCGTGTGGTTTTTTTTTTTTTTTTTTTTTTCCCAGAAGCTTGTATTTTTGTGCAAGATGAATGATCCTGTGATCTACTATCAACAGCTGGCTGGGTGACAGGCTGGATACCCTTATCGTTGTAGTCTCCTCAGTCCGGCCATCGAGCGCCTGCAGGTCACGACATACCTTAGCTCCAGGGGTGGTCGGTGAGCTTTTATGCTCCGGGGCGTACATATGATCGGGCAACTGATGTCTGTGTCACAGAATGCCAAAGCCAGTAGCTACCCTGTACCAATCAGGTGTAGATCTAAAATAGAATGTCTCCCAGCTTCAGGACTGGTAAGTACAGCTCTCCCTGCCCCGGTGGGGTTGAGCAGCTGGGCATTCCCTGGGAGGTCCATTTGGGTGTCCCTCACCTCCCTCTCTTCTCTCCCCTGTCCCTATCTTCCCTCCCCTCCTCCTCACGGGGGGGGGGGGAGGAATGCTGCATGTGGTACTGAGCGATGTGTGTAAGATCCCTGAGGGCTCTCACCTGGGATAGGGGACTGGCTGGCTGGTGGTGCCTGGATCCCTGTGTGTTTTGGTCCTGGGAGGTGCCTGTGAGGGTCTGGCTGTGTCTTCGGTGCAGCGCTGTGTCTCTGCCATGTTTCTGTCTCTGTCCCTCATGGAAGCTGTCCGGTGGTCATTTTAGGTGTGGGCAAGGGCAGCAGATCTTCTGGCCTTCAAGTGCCCATTTTCCCAGTGCTTCTCTATTCAGGACACTGGCGCCCATTTTCTAGAAGCCTGAGCACGTTTCTTTGTTCTCCTGCAAGCAGCTACATGTGCTTTCAGCTTCTTGTCTGTTTTGCTGGACGGCTGTTTTATGTAGTCTGAGCACATTTTTCAGATCGTTTTTAATGATCGTTCTGACGGACTGACACCGACAGTTTGGATTCCTCTGCACCTGGGAGCACTAGGGGTCTACAGACACTGCTCTGAACAGCGCAGAACTCCTCGGGGTGGTGAGTCCGGCGGGTTAGAGCCCCTCAGTCGGCGACAGCAAGGATAGTGGGACTGTCCCTGTCCTAAGTCCCCTTCGGGTGGCAGACAGGGTAGGGTCAGCATGGCTTCAGAAACTGGTGTTTCTTCCCCTGCAACCGGGTCACCTGCGGATTGCGCAGTCCCTGTGGACACCCTGACGGCGGTCCTCAATTTGTTCGTTGCCAAGATGGAGGCGGTGCGTGGGAAGAAAGGCGCTAAAAAGCCCCCCCCCCCCCTCCCCGCGAGATCTCTGATGCAGACTTGGGTCCTGCTGAGGCTGGTGACCCCTGCTCTGTCTTGTCAGACAACGCTGACCAGAGGACCGTTCGGATAGTGAAGATGAGTCCCCCGTCTGGTCAAGACAAAGCGATTGTTGGAGCACTTTCCTTCCTTGGCGACCGGATCTTTGGAGCCTCATTTAGATGACATTATTAAAAATGCCACCGGTGGTAAGAGTACCCTACTCCCACAGGCCAGGAAGGCTAAGGAGCCATGCCGTAGGCAAGGGCCCTCCTTTTTCCGCTCACAAATGGCTTTTTCGTCCAGCCGGAGCTTCAACAGGATGCCCACGGACGGTCAAAAATGTCCCTGGAACCGCAAGCCTGCGAATAAAAGTGCTACCGCATGAAGGTTTGCCCCCACCCATGTCTCAGGTGGGGGTGTCGCCTTCAGGAGTTTGCAGCCCGGTGGTCCTCCCGGTTATCTGACCACTGGGTCTGCAATCTGCTTTCCACAGGCTACAAGATAGAGTTCCTCTCTTGGCCGTCAAACAGATTCTTCCCCTCCAGCATACCCGTATCCCCGGTTAACCGGGAGGCCCTGTTGGGGGCGGTAAGGGATTTGCTGAATCGTGGGATGATTGTACAGGTTCCGGACTCGGAAACGCTTCCAGGGATTCTGCTCAAATCTGTTTGTTCCAAGAAGGAATGGGTACGTCCGATCTTGAACCTAAAAGCCCCCAATCACTTTGTGAAAGTGCAGAGGTTCAGAATGGAATCAGTTCGCTCAGTAGTTGCTGCACTCCATCAAGGGTACTCCCTGGCATCCTTGCGCATCCAGGATGCGTACCTGCACATACCCATATGCCTTCGGCATCAAGTTTCTGCTATTTGCAGTCGGAAGCCCACTACCTTCCTTTTGGTCTGGCGTCAGCCCCCCGAGTCTTTACCAAGGTACTGGCTCCAGTTTTGGCATTGCTGCGACAACTTGGGATCACGATCGTGGGATACCTAGACGATCTCCTCCCAAGGGCATCTTCCGCCTCAGAATTAGAGGAGGATGTGGTGATCACCATGGAGACCCTGCAAGAATTTGGGTGGCTGTTGAACCTCAAGAAGTCTGTGATTGTGCCGACCCAGCTTCTGGTGGCAGACGCTCCCTGGCGACTGCCGTTGCGAGAGGACCTTCGGTCGCAAGGTCAGTTTCTCCATCCTGCTTTGCCATTGCTGGTTTTAACGGCATGGCTATTGAGAGCCAGGTGTTTAGGAACCGGGGTCTGCCGGACTCGGTGATTCCAACTATGTTGAGAGCATGAAAATATACCATCGTACCTGGAAGGCCTACATCTCCATGTGTGAGGAGAAAGGATGGCATGAGCGCTTTTTCCATATCTAGGATCCTGCTGTTTCTCCAGCAAGGAGCAGACCAGAGATTGGCATTGAGCACCATCAAAGGGCAAATTTCAGCCTTAGCTGTCTTTTTTTTTTTTTTTTTTTCAATGACCCCGAGCATCCCACTCCTTGGTGAGTACCTTCGTTCAGGGGGTATGACATGTAGTTCCTCAGGTGCGTCCACCGTTACCCCCATGGGATTTGAACCTGGTGTTAGCACTTCAAAAAACACTGTTTGAAAACATCAGGGAGATTCCCCCGTTGACCCTTTCCCAGAAAGTGGTCTTTCTAGTGGCCATCGCATCAGCCAGGAGGGTTTTGGAACTCGCAGCCTTGTCCTGCAAGTCGCCCTATCTGGTTATCCACAGGGATAAGATAGTGCGTCCACAACCGTCTTTTCTACCGAAAGTGGCCGCGGCTTTTCATATCAAAGAGGACATTGTATTACCATCTGTGTCCTAAGCCGAAACGCCCTAAGGAGGTGGCCCTTTTATGCTCTTGACGTGGCTAGGGCTCTGAAGGTGTATTTGTCTGCCACGGCTCCTTTTCGGAAGTCAGACTCGCTGTTTGTTTCAGTGGCTGGTCCAAAGAAAGGTATGGTGGTCTTGTCGGCCACCATTTCCAGGTGGATCAGACAGATATTGTAGTACAAGCCTACGCCTTTAAGGGGCAGGTGCCCCCCTTTCCGGTCACGGCCCACTCTACAAGAGCAATCGTAATGTCTTGGGCCTTCCCACACCAAGCGTCTGCCGCTCAGGTGTGTAAAGCGGCTACCTGGTCGTCTGTCCACACGTTTTTACCAAGTTCTACAAGGTAGACTTCAGTGCATCGGCTCATGCCTGTTTTGGCTGCAAAGTTTTGCAGGCGGCCGTGTAGTTGCAGTGGATATTATTATTATTATTATTATTAATAATAATAATAATAATAATAATAATAATAATAATAATATTATTTTTTTTTTTCCTGGGGTATAGTTTCACTAGTTCCTATGGTGGATGAAGTTTTTATGTAGTTTTTTCCCACCCCTCGTTTTTGGCACTGCTTGGGGACGTCCCATTTTGTTAGAGAGGAGCTGTGTCGGTCGGTGAATATAAGAGAAAATAGGATTGATTTATTTATTTTTTGTACTCGCCGTAACATCCTTTTCTCTGTAATTCACCAACCGACACAGCACCCGCCCCTCCAGTGTGGGGGGTTGTAGCCTGAGGGACATCTCCCCCCCCCCCCCCCCTTCTGAGCGTTGTGTTGCAACTATGCCTAGTATTCTCCTAGCGATAAGGCTAACAACCCACTTGTTGCAGAGAGGAGCTGCGTCAGTCGGTAAATTACAGAGAAAAGGATTTTTACGGTGAGTACAAAAAATCCTATTTTTAAGCAGTGTTCCACATGGGGGACAGATAAAAAGCTAGCAGCTACAAA
The DNA here is from genome assembly GCF_037356315.1 of Lithobates pipiens. NCBI lineage: Eukaryota > Metazoa > Chordata > Amphibia > Anura > Ranidae > Lithobates > Lithobates pipiens. Next base: position 138,071,054 of record NW_027507788.1, on the reverse strand, counting down.
TACTGCAGCTGCTGACTTTTAATATATAGAAGCTTACCTGCTCAGGGAGTCTGCAATGTCGGCACCCCAGCCGATTTTCGGATCAGCTGTCAGGTGCCGCCGTCATTCATCGTAATTAAAACATAATTGGCCAGGCGGCGGATGAAGGAGGAGGTGGGGCCGAAACTGCAGTGCCCACTCCTGGAAGAGGGGAAGGGTACCTGTCAGATCAGCGGAAGTTCCACTTTTAGGTAGAACTCCTCTTTAAATACATTTGATCTCCAAATTCTATTTCCGTTATTCCCAGCCATCTCCAACTAATTTGGCAAATCCTGGATGCTTGCAAACTTAGAATCTGCGCACGTTTAACCCTTTTACTGCCAGAGCAGTTTTACACACGTTTAGCCACTTCTCGTCCAGTCTATAGCGAAGTGACATGCGGGAAGTGGTTCAGTTATCCTGACCAGACGTGATCAGGATAACAAGCCAGCGCGTGCCTGCTGGGGGCACCCAGCGAGTCGATCGGTAGTGTGGTGTGTCAGTCTGACACACTGCATCTCCAATCTAGGTAAAGCGCTTCTGACAGAGGCCCTTTACCACAGAATTAGCTGTGTCCAATCACGGTGTAAACGGGATTGGCTTTTCCTCTATCGTGTCTGACAGATGTTAGTAGAGGATGGCCGATCGGCTCCTCTCCAGACAGGGGGGTCTGCAATGATTATCAGCACAGGACCACCAGGTATGCCAATCAATGCCCATCGGTAATACCTGCCAGTGCCTCCTTATCAGTGATGTCCATCAGTGTAGAAAACGTACTTATTTACAAAATTTTATAACAGAAACAAAAACTTTTTTTCTGTTTTATAGTGCAAAAAATAAAAACTGCAGAGGTGATCACATTCCATCAAAAAAACTCTTATTTGTGGGAACAAAATTATAACAATTTTGTTTGAGTACAGTGTTGCATGATTGCGCAATTGTCATTTAAAAAGCAACAACGCAGAAAGCATAAAATTGGCCTGGGCAGGAGGGGGGAAAGTGCTTGATATTGAAGTGGTGCTAAAAGGCCTTTGTTTTTGTTTGTTTTTTCCCCTTAAAAGGATAGTTCACCTTAACAAAAAATCTGCCTATGCAGCTAAGCTATGTTTGTAGATTAAAACAATCTGTGCAGTTCTGACTAAAGATGAATAATAGCCTTGCTATAGATGGAGGCCATTTACATGCCTTTTAAGCCTGACTGGAATACTCCCAGGATGTTGCTAAGGGAGGCCTACTCATCACTGCTCTCCTCCACCATCACAGGAGTGAGCTCTTTCTTTGATTCAAACCCCCTCATGTATTTTCTCTCCCCTGATGCATTAGTTCTGAGCTTGGAAATTTGAGACTGCGACATTACAGATCGGACACTTTTGGCACATTTTTGGGACCATTGGCATTTGATCAGTGCTATAAAAATGCACTGATTACTGTGTAAATGTCACAGGTAGGGAAGGGGTTGCATGGAGACTACATTTGACGGATTTCCTTTCTGTCTCAGTTTGGAGCGATCTCGGGTGCCCGGCGGTTGCATGCACATTGGCTCCAGCGCTGCCTAGTGGCCAAAAGGCCAACCGATGTAAGGTAATGTCATTTTGCCCAGGGAAGCCACCTTGCCTCAGTACAACTGCGGCAGCTGATCGGGAAGGGGTCAAAGTGAAAATTCAGTCTGGGAATGACCAGTGACAGGCAGTGTTTTTAATGCAGAAAGACATGCTTTGTACTTCTGCATTAAAGCTACTTGTCTGCCTTTCTGCCCCCCCCCCCCCCTTTTTTTATATATAGCTGGGATCTGTGTGATCTCCCCTGTCAGAATGGAGATTTGCCTTGTTTACACAGGCACATACCCGTTCTGTCACTGCAGGGAATAATTGTGGGTGGCCGGTGGACGTGAAGTGCGCCGGACATGCTCATTGTCTCCCCCGCTGGCCAATGGGAGCGCGTGCCCATAAAAGCAAGTTCATGAGCTGGCGTACAGCTACGGCGTTTCACGGGATTGAGACACATTTGCGTAGTATAACGATGGCTTAAAAAATAACCTTAAAAAAAAAAACGTTAGTCTTTTATTGCGTAAAATCACCAAAACATACAAATCCATTTTTGAAAGCAGACCCCCTAAAGAATAAAATGGGGGTTAGTTACAGTTCCACATCACAGGATATTAGTGCAATTGAAAAAACATTTCGCTGACAAATACTCTAAAGTGTTTTTTTTTTTAAAGCCAACTCCACCCAAAAGTGGACCTAGACATGTCTCAGGATGGCTTTGTTCATATAGGTGTTTTTATTTATTTTGTTTGTTACGGCTTTGCGAGACATCTTGCATCAGGCATAGTCTTGTGTTTTTTTTGTTATGGAAGTAAGATGTACAGGATCTTTAAATAGCTTCTATGTACAAATAGCTTCATATTGAATTACAGAAAGCAGCTGAGAATTCACTGGTATCTTTTTCCAGGTAATATTTTCCTCCATATGACATAATTTCTTCACGTTTCTCTGTGAAACATAAATGCACTGTAGGCAAAAGAGATGCACCAATAGCTTTTTTTTTTCTTTTACAAGAAGTACCGATAGTTTTTCCTCGCTATAACAGTTGCCTATCGCAACTGTTTTGTGCCCATTTTAGCTGTCAAAAATTTTACAAAGCATTGATAAATGTATTTCAATTGGAAATAACTTATTTTCTGAATTGTGTGGTGGTTTTTATTTTTATTTTTTTAAGGATATATTCACATAGCTAAACTAAAAAAGTGTGAAGCTTGAGTTGCAGAAAACCATAACCCATATGAGTACCTTAAATCCCACAAATCAATAAAGTGAATAAATTAACACAAAAATTGTGAACAAAAAAACAAACTTGGACAAAGTCTATCAAGTGAGTACTCTTCACACTCTTCAAAGTGTGCAGTGTGAATCGAAAATCAAAATGTGAAATATAAATAGGAAGTGAAGTTCAGCCTCTGTGACGTTTGGAAGCATAGAAGAATGATGCCACCACTGTAGTAAGGGAAGGAGGCTTACCAGATGACATGGACTCAAAGGAGCTTACGCCTCTCAAGTCATACAGGCCTGTAGGTTGTCAAGAACCCAATGGTAATAAGGCCTATATGTCATCTCCTGGAGAACCTCAAACCATGTATTCATCAATGGTAATCATCATAAGATATTCAGTCATCAGACGGGAATAAGGAGCTCGGGTATCATAAACCATGCAAATAAAGAACCAGCATAGCGTGATACCATTTAAAGAGGAAGTAAACCCTGAGGAGTTTACTTCCTCTTTCATTCCCTGCAAAGCATAATGTATTACTATGCATCGCATAGTAGCCCATTATGTGTCACTTACCTGACACAGGAGCCAGCGAAGTCGCCGCTGTCCCCTGTAGTCCGCCGTATCCATCTTGTTGGTGGGGTCGCGCAGCTCCGCCGCTGTCATTCGGCGAAGCCGCGATGACGTCGCTCCCGCGCATGCGCACGGGAGTTGACACGCGCGGCAGCTCCATTCTTGGAAATGCCACGCTCAGTACGAATGCGCGCCGCTGTCTATGCGCGCATGCGCCGTAGATAGTGGTGCCCGTTTTCGGGCAAATATCTCCTAAACCATATAGGTTTAGGAGATAATGCTTGGACCTACAGGTAAGCTTCAATCTAGGCTTACCTGTAGGTCAAAGTGGTTTGTAAGGGTTTACAACCACTTTAACAAATGGTTTATTAAAAATGGATAAAAAATTAACACTCACATTTCAATTGATCGTTATTGGCATAATCTGAGAAACAGCGATGTCTGTAAGAGGGTCCAGCTGACGCGCTTCGACTACGTGTGTCGCAGTATTTTCCACATATAAAAATATATTCACATAGCTGCATGTTGGGAATGCCTGCAAAATTGCATGCTTTCCCAACACGCTGCACTTTAGCAGAGACCCCCACATATCTGCAACTGTGGTGCGTCTTCAAAAAAGGGTCGGGAGCTTCTATCCCCATGTTTCTCCCAGTTCAGTGCAACATGTTTTTAGAAAAGGTGGGGAACTGGCATGCCCCTTGTTACAAGGGTTCTGGATACAGGTGGTGAACTTTCTACACAACAGTATGGGCACGCCTGTTGGCCTAGACCCCAAACAATGCCTCTTGGGGGGGAGGGGGGGTATACCCGGGAGTACCCGACAGACATACTAAGATATTCCTGCAGGAAACTCTGTTCACTGCGAGAAAACTTATCGCCAGCAATTGAATGAGATCTACACCCCCGACATTAGCGGAGTGGAAAGCGGACATTAACTCGACTCTGCCATACAAAAAGTGTATTTACATTAATAGGGGGTGCCCACTCAAGTATAATAAAGTGCGGGACTGCTGGCTGAGTGACTCAGACACCTACACATAGTTGGCGTTCGGTCCCGCCGCTTCCAATTGCATGATTCTGGTGTTGGTTTGATACATATGGTGTTAATTGCTAAGAGGGTTACAACGGTTAGTATACTAGCCAATGATATATGCTGATTGTACTATAGGATGTAATATTTGTGTACTCTGCTGTAGACTCCTTCACTGTGTGTTTAATCACTGTGAGCTGTGTTTTTGCTTTCTGTGCTTTACTTCAATAAAACAATGTTTTTTTTTTTTTTTTTTTTTTAATTAAACAAGTGGGGAACTGCTTTCCTTCTGTTGTGGGTAGGGTAACCCATATAAATGAATAGGCTGCTCTAACTGCAACATGCACGCACAGATATGAACCCAGACTGTTATTTAACCACTTTCCACCCGTCCAATGCACATATACGGCCGGATGGGAGCCGTCTACTTCTGATAGGACGTTTCAGGAACGTCCTTCAGAAGGAGCGGGATCGCGCGTGCCCGCGCAGCGGCGCGATCCCGATATGCTCGTGTCACCCGGACACGGCACATCTTAGATCGGCAGGAGGGCTCTGTGATTGGCCTGATCACATGACGGCCATGTCCAATCATGGCCGTCATGTGATGTAAACAAACAGCTGGTTGCTAGGCAATCGGCTCCTCCTCTCCTCACACAGAAGTCATCGCTGAGGAGAGCAGATCCTGCAGCCGGCTGATGATCAGTGAGTAGGAGCTGTTTTTTACAGTTTTTTACTCACTGATCACCAGTCCACACAGTATAAACACACATGTCCCCAAAACATACATGTCCCCAAATAATAAAAACATGTCCCCCACATGTCCCACTAAAATCACATGTCCCAATGATTATCTGCACACATATGTACATGATCATTTGCGTACATATGTCCGTAATCGCACAAACCAATTATTATACACTTAACGTTATTTTTTTTACCAAAAACATGTAGCAGAATACATTTTGGCTTAAATTTATGGCAAAATTAGATTTTATTGGATTTCTTTTAAAATAGAAAAAAGAAAATATTGTTTTTTTTCCAAATTTCCGCTTTTTTGCGCTTTTATCGCAAAAAATAAAAAATGGAGTCGCGAATAAATAACACCAAAATAAAGCTCCTATTTGTGCGAACAAAATGATAAAAATTTCATTTGGGTACAGGGTAGCATGACCGCGCAATTGTCACTGAAAGCGCTAGAGCCATGAAAATTGGGCTGGGAAGGAAGGGGGCGAAAGTGCCCTGTATTGTAGTGGTTAAATGTTACCAACAAGTGTTTTGTCTTGATTCATATGAAATATGTAAATCGCCTCTATGTATATGGCCTTAAAGCGGAGTTCTACCCAAAAATGAAACTTCCACTTTAAGTGTTGGTGACCCCCTGACATGCCACATTTGGCATGTCATTTTTTTGGGGAGGGGGCGGGAGCGGGTACGCTGTTTTTACAGGCACCCAACACCAGTTCCTCCCCTGGTGCTGCGGCGCTGGAAGGAAGATCGCCTCCCTTTTTCCTGCAGTCTTCTGGGACACATCACAGGTCCCAGAAAATTACCCGACCATTCACAGCGTGGCTTGTGCGTGCACCTGGCTGTGAAGAAACAACCGTGCGCCCATAGTTAGAATGCCATGGAGAGGAGCGGGGCTTCGTCTGCCCTCATCCCTGGACCATAGGCCAGGTGAGTGTCTGATTATTTAAAGCCAGCAGCAACACTTTTTATAGCTGCTGACTTTTAAATGGGTGGCACTCCGCTTTAAGAGAAGTATGACCAAAGCTTGTAAGCAAGATCTTCATAAATGGGAAGCTATTCATGACAGGTTGTTTACATTATGTGATCTCTGACTAACTTTAGTAATCACATGGTACCTGGTTACCAGTAACAGTGCCCACCAGACACACCCCAAACCCGGGAGAGACACATTCGTGTGTGGGTGTGTAAGAACTGTCTTCACCGCAAAGAACAAGGAGTCCTGGAAGTGATGGTTTGGCCTCCAGAGCCCTAATCTCAACAACATTACAGCGGACCTTCAGTCTTTTTTTTTTTTTTTCATTTTTCCATCTATTAAATCTTCTGCCCTTTTTGATTTTAACTTTGGATAGTAAAACATTTTCTGCGAGTGACTATCTTATACACCCCACTTCCTGTTTCTTGTCTGGTCATTAGCCTAGGCTTATGACAGCATACACAGCTCTCTTGAGAGTTTACCAGAAAGGGAGGCGGTATGAGCCATAAGAGGGCCTATGAGAGCTGCAGAGCTGGACATGTCTCTGTGTAAATCCAGGAAGTGAACAGACAGCATTTTCAGCTGCCCACAGTTAAAATGGCTGTAGATTAGTAGTGGGAGATTTCTGCAGCATATTTGGCAAGTACATAATCGCAGTATATATAAAATGCAAAATTGTTGGAGGAAAGCTTCAGAGTGGCAAAGATGTTTTTTTATTACAAATTAACCACTTGCTTACTGGGCACTTAAACACCCTTCCTGCCCAGACCAATTTTCAGCTTTCGGTGCTCACACTTTGAATGACTCAGTCATGCAACACCGTACCCAAATGAATTTTTTTTGTCTTTTTTCCCACAAATGGAGCTTTCTTTTGGTGGTATTTGATCACCTCTGGGGGTTTTTTTTTTTGCGCTATAAATGAAAAAAGACCGAAAATTTTGAAAAAAAACGCATATTTCTTTGTTTCTGTGACAGAATTATGCAAACTATAAAAAAAATTTTCTTAAGTTTTGGCCACAATTTATACTGCTACATATTTTTGGTAAAAATAACCCAAATTAGTGGATATTATTTGTTCTTTGTGAAAGTTAGAGAGTCTACAAGCTGTGGTGCGAATCGCACAAAATTGATCACATCTGATGTACTGGTGGCCTATCTCGCTTCTTGTGACCTGAACAAGTCAGGAAAGTACAAATACCCCCCAAATGACCCCTTTTTGGAAAGTAGACATTCCAAAGTATTTAGTAAGAGGCATAGTGAGCTTTTTGACGTTATTTTTTTTCCCCACAATTCTTTGCAAAATTAAGATTTTTCATTTTTTTTCTCCACAAAATTGTCGTTATTTCTCTCACATGGCATGTGTATACCACAAATGACACCCCCAAAAAAATTCTGCTACTCCTCCTGAGTATTACAATACCACGTGTGTGGGACTTTTTCACAGCCTGGCCACTTAGAGAGGCCCAACATGCAGGGAGCGCCATCACGTGTTCTAGGAGCATAAATTACACATCTAACTTGTTGACTACTTATTACACTTTTGAAGGCCCTGGAGCACCAGGACAATGACACGTGGCACTTATACGTGGCACCGACGACAGGTGGCACTTATACGTGGCACCGACGACAGGTGGCACTGGGGGCAGGTGGCACTTATTTATTTATTTTTTTTAAATCAAATCAGAACTGCTGCCGCTGCAGCCGTTCATCTCTCCCCTCTCACACTCTGTGTGAGGAGGGAGAGCGGCGCTGAGAGATGATCTCATATGTTTACATATGAGATCATCTCCCATTGGACACACCGATCGCGCTGTGATTGGCCGTTTACAGCGATCTGTGTTTGTCTGTCCCCGGGGGACACGGCAAACACAGAACTTCCCCGATGCGCGCCCGCGGCGGCGCACATTGCGGAAGTAAACATTAGGATGTCCAGGGACGGCCACCCGGACGAAAGCACCTGCTGTACGGCCGTCATTCGACTATAGGGCGGGCGCGAGGTGGTTAAGTAAGCACTGCAGACTGCAGTTCCTCTTTAAGGCTGTCTGGGATTACATGAAGAGAGAGAAGGATTTGAGGCAACCTATATCCACAGAAGATCTGTGGTTAGTTTCTGCAGGATGTTTGGAACAACCTGCCTGGTGAGTTCCTTCAAAAACTGCAAGTGTATCACTTTTTCATATGTGACATATTCTGTAGATAAAAATATGGTGCACGTGACATTCTTTTACCGTTATTTGTTAATGCATATGATTACAAGTGAACATGTAGGGGATGATTTACTAAAACTGGAGACTGTAAAATCTGGTGGAGCTCTGCATAGAAACCAATCGGCTTCCAGGTTTTTTGGTCCAAGTTTAATTTAACAAGTTAACTTTAGAAGCTTATTGGCTACCATGCACGGCTGCACCGGATTTTGCACTCGTTCCAGTTTTAGTACATCAACCCTGGATTGTTGGTAATTTAAGGTGACGCCTTTAAAAATACCCAATTTGTTATATTTGAACGCTCAGCCCATAAAAATACCATGTGTTGTCCACCCACGTGACAGGATCTGTGAGCAGAGTGCATTTCTGGTAGATGAACATGTGTTTTTCTGTAATTGCAGTGTCTTTAGAGGTGGAAAACATGGAGAAACGTGCATGCATTTCAGCTATGTACTGGTTTGTTTATTTTTTTTGGAGCCAGCTCCTAGAAAGCCTTAAAGCAATTGTAACCCAAAGAAAAAAAAAATTGGATCCCGTTACTCTAGAGCATTTTACACCACCCCCCCCCGTTAACTGACCATGGTTTATCATGGCTGCTGATCCCTGACACTGGTCAGTTTACGTGTCTCAGTCATCTGCAGCTCTCTATCCCCCATCCTCTTCCCCCTCCCTCCCTATCGACTAGTGACAGTATCCGTGCCTCTCGCCTTTGAAATTAGATGCAAGCCCCTCTGTTAGAAAACATCCAATGTCTGCTTTTGTGTGTGTAAAAAAAAAAAAAAAAAAAAAAAAAAAAAAAAAAAAAATTTTATATATATATAATTTTATTTTATGGGACTCCTCGCTGCTCTCGTCTCTTCCTGACCAGGCCACATTCCGTCAACATTGGGGGGGGTTGATGGAAACAAAGGCTTCTTCCTCACAACCCCCCTGCCACCCCCATGTTATAGTATGGGGTACAATGTATCCTTACTCATTCACCAAAGTGTTTTACATTTCCTTTTATTAAAGAAAACAAGAAAAATAAAATGTCCCCCCAGTGTATATCCTTCGTAGATCATGACGCCTGCCAAACCAGAAAAGGTTGTGGGGAAGAGGTTCTTCTCTCCAAGAGGCCACACTCCACCCCCCCCCCCCCCCCCCCCCCTTAGCCAGGCTGCATGCTGGGGTAAGGATGGCTATGGGTTGGGGGGATCCTCCACAGCGTTTTTGTGTTCACGATTTTTAAAGCGGAGGTCCACCCTAAAGTGGACCTTCCGCTCATCGGAACCCTCCCCCCCCCCTCCGGCGCCACAATTGGCACCTTTCAGGGGGGAGGGGGGTGCAGATACCTGTACAGTACAGGTATCTGCACCCGCTTCTGGGATAGCTCTCTGCGGAAAGGGGCGTAGATTACGCCCCTTTCCGCCAGTGCCCGCCCCTTTCCGCAAGTGCCCCGCTGCCTGCTGGGAAACACACAGATCCCAGAGGCAGCGGGGACCGTCCTTTTTTGCGCAGCGCGACTCGCGCATGCGCAGTAGGGAACCGAGAAATGAAGCCGAAAGGCTCCATTTCCTGATTCCCATACCCAAGATGGCGGCGGCAGCACCCGAGAGACGATCTAGAGATGGGCTTCGGGTGCCGACATCGCGGGCGTGCTGGACAGGTAAGTGTCACTATTTTAAAAGTCAGCAGCTGCAGTATTTGTAGCTGCTGGCTTTTAAAAAAAAAAAAAAAAAAAAAACGCGCTTTAATTCCCTGCAATGTTGTGTGGTGGGGTTTTTTTTTTTTTTTTTTTTTTTTTTTTTTTATATATAACTTCTTTTGATTTCTGTTTATTAGGACTCGCCTAAGAAGTCTGGTCTTAAATCCATTAATGGCTACTAATCTTGGAGAACCGCTGAATCCTGAATGGTATGTATTGTCATTTTCAATGGCTTTTTTTTCCATATCTTCTTAATCCTTTAACCTTTGTACAACAAATCGGTGCAGTTTTGTTTTGGTAAAAAAAAAATGGTTTTATTCCACACATCAGCACAGCTAAGCCAAAGGAACGCTGCAAACGTGATATCTTAATATAAGAAATTTGAATCCTGTACAGATAACGTGCTGTACCTTCTGTGAAAAACTGTCAGGTTCTCTTTTTAAAGTTGATATACCTAACAAAATTAACCAAAGTACAAACTAAAACTGCTCATAGGTCAGTGGTGAACCTTGGCACCCCAGATATTTTGGAACTGCATTTCCTATGATGCTCAACTATACTGCAGAGTGCATGAGCATCATGGGAAACGTAGTTCCAAACCATCTGGGGTGCCAAGGTTCGCTATCGCTGACATAGGATGATATAGTGGATATAAAAAGTCTACACACCCCTTAAAAATTCCAGTTTTTTTTTTAGGTATTAGAAGAATTAATCTAACACACAACTTCTGAAATGTTTCCATTATTTTTTTATTGTGACCTATAATCCGTATAATTAAATTAAAAAACGCACTGAAATTGTTTAGCAGGAGAGAAGAATAAAAACGTGGATGCATAAGTGTACACACCCTCTTAAAACTGGGGAGGTGGTTAGTTTCAGAATTAACCAATTGGATTAAAACTGATGTTAAATAGTAGTACACACCTACTACCAATGAAAGTGACTCTTAAGCCCATCTGTTTTGAATAGGATTTGACATTTAGCCCAGGTTCTCACTGAGCCTGCAGGAAAGAAGCGGTGAGAGTTCAGCTTAACTTGCACAATTTCACTCCCGCATGTCAATCTCGATTTCAGCTGCGATTTCAGACATCTGTGCGGGTTTCTGCGCAGATGTCAATGGAAATCGCAAGCTGAAATTGCAAAGTATTTCAGAAATGAAGTTTTGAAATCTGTATGGCGCCCCACCAATTAGGACGGTGCAATTACTGCCGATTTGACATGTCAAATCGCACCAGAGTGAACCAGGGCTAACACAGTTGCCTCTTACAGCAAAAGTCATGACCTGCTTCCTATGTGGGCACTCGTATGGGCTCACTCCTGAGCCTCCCTGTCTGCGTCTATTGAGACAGACATTGAGGCTTGCCCTGCTCCCTCATCACTGACTTTGACCGCATCAGGAGCCAATGTCTCCCGCTGCTTCAGCAAAGGCTGTGTGACCTGGAAGTTGGGGAATAGAAGAGCTGCAGATGTGCACAGCACTGTATCAAATGAGGGTAAGTGTAAACCGAAACTTTATTTTTACCTTAACTACTTGATGACCAATAGAGCTGCACGATTCTGGCTAAAATGAGAATTAAGATTTTTTTTTTTTTTTTTTTTTGCTTAGTAGATCACGATTCTCGTGGCATAACATCTTTCACATTAAGGCTAGGTTCACACTATTGCGATGCGGGAACGCCGCGAATCCGCGGCGTTTTCCCGCATCGCTCACCTCCCGCCGGCAGTTCACACTGCCCTATGCGGACGGCTGGGGGTGTCAATGTTATGTTAATGACACCCCCAGATCCGTCGGCATATCGCAGTGCGATCTGCCGACTCGCACAGGAATCGGATCGCATGGTGTGAACCCCCATGCGATCCGATTCCGTTGCGGACCCAAAAAAGGGTCCTGTGCGAGTTTGCTGCGGGACAGCTGCGAGTTCAGCCATACTATCTGTATGGCTGAACTCGCAGTGCTACGGAGATCGGATGTGATTTGCTGTGCGAATCACATCCGGTTCTCCCCCCGCAGCGGTGTGAACCCAGCCTAAAACCAAAAAATTGGGCTAACTTTACTGTTTTTTTTTTTTTTTTTTTTATATATTCATTGAAGTGTATTTTTTCCCAAAAAATTGTGTTTGAAAGACCGCTGGGCAAATACAGTGTGACATAAAAGTTTGCACCAATTGAAAAACTAATGTTAAACTACCTGCATTTAGTTGTTTAAAAACTTGGCAGACTGCCTAAATCTTTTTCTTTAGGCACAGAAGTTTCCCTTTTGATCTAAGAAGGAAGAGTTAGTTACAATGTTTCAATTTAAAAACTTGGCAGACTGTCCCATTTTTTTTTTTTTTTTTTTTTTTTTTTTTTTTTTTTTTTTGACAGCTGAGTGAGCAGATAAGTCTCTCCACTTATGTGAAAGAATCGGCAAACTCTTCAATAGAAATCGTCAGAGGGTTTGAATCGAGGTCACAATTTACCGATTAATTGTGCAGCTCTAATGACCAGCCGCCGCAATTATACTGCGGCAGGTTGGCCCGGCTGCGCGAATCGCCGTCATTTTACGTCGAATGTGGACGCGTGTGCCGATTCGCTAGCGGGGAAACCAGCCAGTGGGTCCAGCGGACTCCATGTCCACCGGCCACCCACAATTGCTCCAGAGACAAGCAGAACAGGAATCTGTCAGTGTTAACCAACAGATCCCCATTCTGTCAGGGGAATAGCGTGAGATCGTCTGTTCCTAGTGATTAGGAACAGTGATCTCTCTCCTCCAGTCAGCCCAGCCTCCCCATACAATTAGAAAACACCTCCCTAGGGAACACAACCCCTTGATCGCCCCATGGTGTTCTCCCCTTCCTTGCCAGTGACGTTTATACAATAATCAGTGGCTAATTTCGCTCTGTTCACTGTATAACTGTCAATGGTCCCAAAAAAGTGTCCAATCTGTCCACCGCAATGTCTCAGTCCAGCTAAAAATAAGATCGCAATTTACTAGTATAATAAAAATGCCATAAATCTATTCCCGATTTTGTAGACGCAATAATTTTTGCGCAAACCAATCAATATACGATTTGTAGTAGAATACATATTGGCCTAAATTAAGGAAGAATTTTTTTGGGGCTATTTATTAGCAAAAAGTAAAATTATTATTTTTTTCCCAAAAATGTTTTTTTTTTTTTTTTAGCGCCTAAAAATAAAAACCTCCCAGAGGTGATCAAATACTGAAAGAAAGCTCTATTTGTGGGAATAAAAGGACATACATTTTGTTTGAGCACAGCATCACACAACCGCAAAATTATCAGTTAAAGCTACACAGTGCCGTATCACAAAAAATTGCCTGGTCATTAACCACTTCCCGGCCTATAGCAGATTGACGGCTGGGAAGTAGTTCTGTTATCCTGACTGGGTGTCACATGACGTCCAGCAGGATAACATGCCAGCGTGTGCCCGTGTCTCCGATCGTGGTAAGAAGCCTTTGACAGAGCTGACAATTGCAGCTAATTGTGTGAACCAGGAAGTGCTGGTAAACTCTATTCCTAGGTTTGTGCTGACAGGGAGAGCCGATCAGCGGCTCTCCCTTTTTGGAGGGGCACATTGATTATCAGCACAGCCCCATCAAAAGGTACCTATCAGCTGTCAGTCAGTGCCCCGTCAAACAACTAGGGATGCGCCGAAATTTCGGCCGCCGAAACATATCGGTCGAAAATGGCCTTTTCGGCTATTTGCTGAAAGAAAATTCTTGCCGATAATGGCCCAGAAAATGGGGTGGGGCCCTCCCCGGTGCTGCCCATTACGGGGGATATTGTTATGGAGGGCGGCCATGCTTTGTGGGGTAAACTGCAGAGCAGCTTTCCCTCCCAGGTCCGCCTCCCGACATTTCGCTCTGAGTTTCTCCTGCACAGTATGTTAAGTCTGGCCGGTATACAGATTTATCGGAGGCACAGGCTGTGGAGTTTGCTCCCCTCCTCCCATTACTCAGAACAGTGCGTGGCGATCAAGTGATGGACGTCCCTGCATGTGGGAGGATTCTGACATCTGACCCCATCCCTGCTCCTGTCTTCTGTCCCTGTGCCGTGCCATGTGATCCTCTCCTGTCTGAGTTCCACTGCCCAGTGCCTCTGACCGGAATGTGCTTTGTAGAAGGTAAATGAAGTACGGTAATCTTTCCGGAATCACTTAGACACTGATAACTCCTCACACCCGGCACTCTTCTTCTCTCTCCTTGCTTGTCCAGCTCTCTTTTTTTTTTTTCTTCCCAGTCCCCCCCCCCCCCATGCTGTTTTCCAGTCGTCTCCCCCGTGCTGTTTTCCAGTCGTCCCGTCCACCAACCCCCCCCCCCCCCCCCCCCCGCTGTGAATTTTTAGCACCCCTGCATGTCTACTGAATATCCGTGTTTGCCTGTGTGCCGGAAACGCGAACGATTTTACATTCATTCCTGAAACGCAGTAATGTGAGCTGGATAAAACAAAAAAAGGTCTTATTTTAGGCTGCAAAGCAACTAAATGATTATTTTAAAGTAGGGGAAAGCTGTTATTCTTTTCTACACCCCCTGCACTTGGCTTTTTAGAATTGAACACACCCTGCTTTTCTATTTTGGTTGTGAAACCTTTCTTTTAATTTTCGAATGATTTATTTTCCTCACAGGGTTCAGCAGTATGGTTCCAGCAGAGATGGTGCATTGGAATCGCCAATGCATGAGAATCCTGAGTGGGAAAAAGCAAGGCAGGCTTTAGCAAGCATTAGCAAAGCCACCAGTTCTGCCTCTGCAGCTAATAAAGGATCAGATGACGGGCAGTCAAATGCTCAGGTAAAGTCCTAACTTAGAAGTGAACATTGACTCATACATCTATATGTTGGTTTGGGAAGATTCCTTGGAAATTGTTAGATCTAACTAGGAAAATATATATAAAAGTATAACTATGGGGGGGTTGGTGCCACAGTCCTTCTTCTTTTTTTTTTTTTTTTTTTTTTTTGCGTGGGGTTGCCTATAAAATCCATACCAGACCCAAAAGAGATCCCCATGTGCCGTGTGTGTGTTTTTTATTTTTCCCGGATAGTTTGTTCAAAACTGATCTTGAGGTGCGATTCAGATCCGTTTCAATAGAAGGCAATTAGCCTGGAATTTGCATCTGAACTGCAGTGCTCACAAAAACGGCCAGTACCCTTTTTAAATTTGCAGTCAATGTAAACTGGTTCAGAACACATCCAATTTGCATATGTGAAAGGAGTTTTAATCTATTGTATTCACCCTAGATTGTTTACGTATACTTGCTTAACGTGTTTGAGTTGCTATCTAAGAACAAGTGTAGAGATTAAGATTTCTGGCCCTTTTTTGAAACGCACATAAGGAATGCTTGCTCTGGGGATGTGACTTCAAATTGTTGATGGCATGCAATTGGCTTTGGCATAAAGCCAACAATGGCAGTTCCTAAACTTATCTCATGACAGGTGTACTTTTTTTTTATTTTTTATTTCAGCGTATCAAAAAAAAAAAATGCTAACGTATTTTTATTTTATATTTTTAGTACTCTGCACCACAGGGAGATGTAACAATGCAACAACAGTATTACCAGTGGTACTCTCAGTATAACTACCAATATGCTTACAACTACTATTATCCAATGGTATGTATGTTTATAATTCTTAGTAACGTATGCAAATTGTCTCTCATAAATTGTATGCAGTTTGCCTATGAGGACACAATTTTAGAGCCAATTTACACCACATGCAGTCCAGTGTGTGTGTGTGTGTGTGTGTTTATTTATTTTCATTTTTTTTTCTGCATCAAAAACGCATTGAAAGTAGGTTATATGGTTTTCAGTGGCATAGTACACACTGGTGCTTGCAGTTCCAGAAAATAAAAGTAGAACATGCTGAACTTTTCCTGCACAGAACTGTTCTGGAACGCTGTAAAACAGATCAAAAATGCACCGGAACACACAGGTTGGCTCCGCGAAATCACATTATTGTACGTGATCTCGTGAGGCTTGGATAGCAGGTGCATGCACCTGCCGGGAGAGGAAAAACTGGGAAATGCTGATGTAAACAAGCATTTCCCAGTTCTGCCTAATGACACTGATCACAGCTCCCTGTGATTGGGAGCGGTGATCAGTGTCATGTCACACACAGCCCCTCCCCTCCACAGTTAGAATGGCTCCCTTGGCCTCACTTAACCCCTGCAGCGCCCCCTCCTGGTTAAACCCTTCACTGCCAGTCACATTTACACAGTAATCAGTGCATTTCTGATCGCTGTATAAATGTGGTCCCAAAATAGCGCCAAAATTGTCTGTCCTCCATAACTCGCAATTACGATGAACACCGGTTGCCGCCATTACTAGTAAATAAAATTATAAAAATGCCAGAAAACTATACCCTATTTTGTAGACGCTATAAGTTTTGCACAAACCAAATGCTTACTGCGTTTTTCTTTTTTCAAAATTGGCTTTTTTTCTTTTTAGCGCAAAAAATAAACGCAGAGGTTATCAAATGCCACCAAAAGAAAGCTCCATTTGTGGGGGGGGGGGGGGGAATAAGTCAATTTTGTTTGGGAGCCACTTCGCACGACTGTCCAATTGTCAGTTAAAGCGACGCAGTGCCGAATCACAAAAAGTGCTCTGGTCTTTGGCCAGCCAAATGCTCCGGGGCTGAAGTGGTGTGAACTGGCCCTTATGGTTGATTCATGCTGGTCTTCTTTTTTTTATTTTTTTTTTTTTTTTTAACATTTCTTCTTGTGTGTTTGCCATATATTGTGGTAAAACAACCTGTTGATTGTGAAAGGATTGCCATTGCTTGACCTGTGGCATTTTCCTGGCTCGGGTAGCACAGTTTATTCAAATCTCTATAGTGCACTAGCAAAATGTGTTGGGGTGCTCTTCAAAATGAATGACTGTGCAATATGGTCAATCCATGTTAATGCTATGCATATATGTGAAATATGCATTTAAAGTAAACCTGAACTTTGCTAATGAAGGGTAAAGAAAGCACCATGTTCCCTTTTTAAAGTTAAGTTCGCCCTTTTCACAATCGGTGGACAGGTAAATGAATACTCTACAGTGTCTACACCCTGCCTGGTCAACACTGCACTTACCTTTTTGTGAGTGATTAGCTGTCCCTGCCCACAAAACTGTTGTAGTGGTTTGAAATCTTCTTTTGGTAGGGCTTATGGGTTGAATCAGGGTGATTTTGATTGGTCAAAGGGGTTAGGTTCTGTAGGAAGTCAGAAAGGTGTGTGGGGTTCCCCCCCCCCCCCCCCCATCATCTCTTTGGGGTATGGTGACCACGAATCCACCCTTGTAGTGGTGGTGATTGGATAGGTATATCAAGGAGATAAGTGAGGGTAAGAGTATATTGTTCTTTCCCAGAACAAAAAGCTTTCCCAATGCCAATCCTAAGTCAAGAACATACATTCTTAAGAAGACGAGGCCTTCCAAATCAACCAGGGCTGGCACCATTGCGTCTTCGGTGATGGAGCACCCAAAGTTGCAGACTGTGTGTTGGCCCCCTCAGCCTTTTGGTCCCAAAATATCTTAAGTTCAAAGCTTAATTTCCAATGTCTACAAACTGGAGTTATGTGCTCTCCAATTTGCCGTCATTCATGTCATGGCGGGCAGATGTGCTTGCTCCTTTCACAACTCTTGGTTCAAGGGGTCGTTACCCCTTTACCAACAGGAGGATGCTTTCAAGGCACTTTCTCAGGTTTCAACTTTGTTCTCAAGGGAGTCATTTGCATTTTATGTTGATAATTCCCTTCTAAAGGACCAGCCCTCCCTGTCCCTGGAAAAATTGTGTAAAGCATAACTCCCCGCCCAAATCGCAACGCAAAGTATTGGATTCGATGTCTGGAGCATTTTCATGAATACTCGTGAAAATGCTTGGTATTGGTGAATCCCTAATTACCATTTTATTCTCTAGGACTTTGCTACAATGTAAAGTAGTGAGTGTACAGCTTGTATAACAGTGTAAATGTGCTGCTCCCTCAAAATCACTCCACTCACAGCCATTAATGTCTAAACTGCTGTCAACAAAAGTGAACACACCCTTAAGTGAATGTCCAAAATGGGGCCCAAAGTGTCAATATTTTGTGTGGCCACTTTTTTTTTTTTTTTTTTCCAGCACTGCCTTAACCCTCGTGGGCATGGAGTTCACAGGTTGCCACTGGAGTCCTCTTCCACTCCTCCATGACGATATCACTGAGCTGGTGGATGTTAGAGACCTTGCGCTCCTTCACCTTCACTTTCAGGATGCCCCACAGATGTTAAATAGGGTTTGGGTCTGGAGACATGCTTGGCCAGTCCATCGCCTTTACCCTTGGCTTCTTTAGCAAGGCAGTGGTCCTTTTTGGAGGTGTGTTTGGGGTTATGTTGGAGTACTGCCCTGCCACTCACTCTCCGAAGGGAGGGGATCATGTTCTGCTTCAGTATGTGTCATTACATTTACATGTTGGCATTCATGGTTCCCTCAATGACCTGTAGCTCCCCAGTGCTCATGCAGACCCAGACCATGACACTCCCACCACCATGCTTGACTGTAGGCAAGACGCGCTTGTCTTTGTACTCCTCACTTGGTTGCTGCCACACACGCTCGACACCATCTGAACCAAATACGTTTATTTTGGTCTCGTCAGACCACAGAACATGGTTCCAGTAAACCATGTCCTTAGTCTGCTTGCCTTCAGCAAACTGTTTTGCGGGCTTTCTTGTGCCTAATCTTTAGAAGAGGCTTGGCGGCCACGTAGACCAATTTGATGCAGCGTGCGGCGTATGGTCTGAGCACTGACAGGCTAACCCTCCACCCCTTCAACCTCTGCAGCAATGCTAGCAGCACTCCCAAAGACGATCTCTGGATGTGACACGGAGCACATGCACTCAACGTCTTTGGTTGACCATGGCGACGCCTGTTCTGAGTGGAACGTGTCCTGTTAAATCGCTGTATGGTCTTGGCCACCGTGCTGCAGCTCAGTTTTAGGGTCTTGGCAATCTTGTAGCATCTTTATTGCATCTTTATGTAGAGAAACAATTCTTTTTTTCAGATCCTCCGTCTTTTGCCATGCGGTGCCATGTTGTACATTCAGTGACCAGTATGTGAGAGTGATGACACCAAATTTAACACACTTGCTCCCCATTCACACATCTGACCTTGTAACACTAACGAATTGCATGACATCGGGGAGGGAAAATGGCTAATTGGGTCCAATTTGGAAATTTTCACTTAAGGTTGTACTCTTTTTGCCAGCGGTTTAGACATTAAAGCTCTTGTGAACCCCCGAAAAAAAAACATATCCTGTTCCCTTAAAGCATGTTATACAACACAGTGTTTGTGCTGTGTCATTTGGCCCCCTGTATACCCTAAAAAAACCTGGCTGATCCTGCCTGGTTATACTCTGCAAATGGACCTCAATAATCATGGCTACTGAGCCCTGACATCGTGGTCCCTTTGCGTGATTACGTCAGCTAGAGCTCTCCCTGTGTCTGTCGTCCTCCCCCCCCCCCCCCTCCCCCCGCTCATACCAGTGCCCGCCCCCCTACACTCCTGCTCCTCTTGTATCTGTTATCAAATCTGCTTATCCCCTCTGTACCTTAATGTCTGTGTAATCTAAAAAGATCTGCTGATCTGTACCTTGTATGAGCGTGGCTCGCACCGCTCAGCTGATTGTCCGCTCTGTCTCTTTTCTTCCCCTCCCGGATGAGAGCGGGAGGGCTGGGCCCCGTCCACTGGCGCTGTGAGCTGAGACAAGAGAGGAGAGGAATCGGCTGGGTGCTCAGAGTGCAGATTATTTCTGTACTGATCGGTGGAATTTTTTTTTTTTTTTTTTTTTACATAGCACAGGGACACAAGTTAAGGTACAGAGGGGATAACAATATTTGATAAGTGGGTTAACAATCACTTTAATGGCTGTTGGTTATTTTGAGGGGACAGCAAACTTGCACTGTTCTACAAGCTGTACACTCACTACTTTGTAGCAAAGTGTCATTTCTTCAGTTTTACATGAACAAAATATAATTAAAGATTTACAAATCTGTGAGGGGTGTACTCGTGTGTGTTCTAAGTAATTTTCTAGCACACAAAATGCATGTTTGATTTTTGCATGTATGAGAGAAATGTCAGCATTTGGCTGGGGGTCAAGTGGTTAAAACAGCATTGTTAAATTTGCAGTTTAGTAATGTCCTTCCTTTTTTTTTTTTTTATTATATTTTCTAGAATTTGTATAGTGGATATACTTCTCCTGGTCAGTATGGTATGTCAGGTTCTTACCAAACACAGGCATCTCAACAGACCCAGGCAGCTGGGCAGCACCAAGGAAACATAACGCAGGTAGGACTTTTATTTCTCTTCCAGATAGTCTAAGGGCAGTAGTTATGTATAAAGTTATTATTAAAAAATATAATGTGCAAGGTAGTAATGCTTTGGCTGCGTAAAGCAAGCAAGATGCAATCGCTCGCCTATCCAGAACATGCAGACAAATAACATTATTGAAAGTAATGACAATTCATTTTTTTTCTTTTTTTTTTTTTTTTTTTTTTATTCCAGCCTCCAGTTCCTGGCCTTGAAGACAGCATGTCTTATTCTACTATCCAGTCACAGGTTTCTTCCTCTGGTAACCAGCCAGCTTCCCCTCAAAGTGTAAGTCATAGTTTGTCACAATCTGGTCCTCAAGGAGCATCTTCAGGCAGCCAACATTCCAACACAAATGCCAACAGTTACACTCAGCAGCATAACTATGACTCTAACAAACAAAAGAAAGGACAACAGTTGTGGAACCGCATGAAACGTAAGTTGATTGCTGTACGTTAAAATGTGTGCCGTTGCACAATAAAGACTCATATGTAGTACCTATCTGCAATACATGCCGTTCTGGAAGATTTTGGGGGGGGGGGGTCAGAGGATGGAAGATTTCAACTAATTCTACAGCTAAACTTAGGTTTCATTATTATGCTCTCTTTTATCCTATAAGCAGATGGGGCTTCTGTTTCCTTGTTTAGTTTGATTTACTTTAAAATTTTGTGCTAAAATAAGCCCATTTACAGAACGTTAATATCTCATTAGTAGCCTTCACATTTCTATGGTTGCTATTGCAGAGCAAACTGCTCTCCTCTCTGTGGTCTCTTTAGTCAATTGTACTTGTCAAACCTTTTCTCTTACGTTCACTGACTGACACAGCTCCTCTCTTAGACCATTGGGTTGTTATGCCACCTTCAGGAGAGGACTAGGCATGACATGTTAACATGTAATGATAAAACTAGAACTTTCTAGTTTTGTCCAAGGGGCGGTCCCTTGGGTAACAACCCCACAGCCTGCATTGCAGCTTCAGTTTTTTTTTTTTCTGCCTAGTGAAGGTCCATAATATATTATATATATATTTATTTTTTTATGCAGAAGCTTTGCTTTTTGCGCAAGATTAAAGATCCTATGATCTGCTATCAACAGCCAGCTAGGTGACAGGCTGGATACTCTTATCCTTGTAGTCTCCCCAGCCTGGCCAGCGAGTGTGGGGAGACCAGAGCTTCCGCTTTGGGCCGGCCACGACATGCCTCCGCTCCAGAGGCGGTCGGTGAGTGTAATCTATCTCCCCCCCCCCCCCCCCCCCCTTCTCTGTGGGGGATGCTACTGAGCGGTGTGTGTGCCATAGACAGGGGCTCTCTGTGCCCTGGATGTGTGTAGGTCTCTTCCTGGAGGTGTCTGGAGACTGTTGATCGCTGTAGCGCTTTTTCACCGCCATTTCTCTGCTTGGTTTTTCACTGTCCCACATGGTATACAGTGCTCCGGGGCCATTTTTGGTGTGACCAAGGAGCAGCTTGCTCTGTGGCCATTTTACTGTAGATCGGCTGCCATTTTCGCTGTGATTATGTCCTTTTATACTGGACGCTCAGCGGGCATTTTCTTGAAGCCTGAACAAGTTTTTGGTCAGTTTCAGCAACCTTTAAAAGCAGCTCTGCACAGCGCGGTGTGGTCTCGCAGGCACTATTAGCTGAACGGTGCAGAACCAGTCAGGGTGGTGAGTGCTGTGCGAAAGCGCCCCTCAGCCAGCAGCAGTTAGGAGGGTGGGACCATCACTGTCCTAAGTCCCCAACAGGTGGCAGACTGTTTCTTCCCCTGAAGTCCAGGCAATTGCAACCGGTTCGTCTGCAGAGAGTGCAGTGCCTCTGGACGCTTTGTCGGCGGTCCTCAATTTGTTCATTGCCAAGATTGAGGCGGTGCGTGGGCGCAAAGGTGGTAAACAGCCCCTACCCCCATCCTCCGGGGAGAGCTCTGACGCAGACTCGGGCCCTGCTGAGGCTGGTGGTCCCTGCTCTGTCGTTTCAGATGATGCTGACCAGGGCCGATCAGACAGTGGATGAGTCCCCGTCTGGGTCTGTGCGTGACAAAGCGCTTGTTGGAGCACTGATCACAGCTGTGTGTGATACCCTAAAAATTTAGGAGCCAGCAGATCCCTCTGCTGATGTAGCGGTCACCTTTTTGGTCCCGTAAGCCAGCCCATTCACCTAAGGTGTTCCCGTATCTGACTTATTTCGATAAGTTCATTTACAAGGAATGGGGTCGACCGGAAAGGACCCTTTTCGGTCCCCAAATACATGGCGGTGCGTTACCCCTTTGAGGAGAGACTTCTCAAAGTTATCGGCTCCTCCGGTCGTGGACCCCCCCCCCCCCAGTATCCAGGTTAAACAAAGTAACCACGATCCCGGTAGAGGGGACTCCTGCCTTTAAGGACCCCACGGACAGGAAAGCTGAGGCAGTGGCTCGTTCCTTAACAGTTGTGGGGTCAACTATGCGACCAGTAATGGCATCCACACTTGTGTTGCAGACGCTGAGTGAGTGGACAAAACATTTTCACCGTGAAAAGGGAGAGCAACGGGCTTCTCCTGTCTGCATGGAACTAGCAGACCAATTAGTGCACAGCCTTAAGTACATTTGTGACGCGGCCCTGGACACTCACTCTGTTGTCCAGGGCTTCAATGTCAGCAGTGGTGCTTAAGCGCTTGATTTGGCTAAAATGTTGGTCTACTGACCAGGCATCTAAGAAAGCCCTGACGGATCTTCCCTTCCTTGGCGACTGGCTCTTTGGAGCCTCATTGGATGACATTATTAAAAATGCCACAGGTGGTAAGAGTACACTACTCCCACAGGCCAGGAAGGCTAAGGAGCCACGCCGTAGGCAAGGGCCCTAAGTTTCCGCTCACAAGCTGCTTTTTCGTCCGTCCGGCCGTCCGACTAATGGGTCTGCGATCTGATTTCCTCAGGCTACAAGATAGAGTTCCTCTCTTGGCCGAAAAACAGATTCTTCTCCTCCAGCAATACCCGTACTCCCGGCTCGCTGGGAGGCCCTTTTGGGGGCGGTAAGGCGTTAAGCACCATTAAAGTGGTTGTAAACCCTCCGCCACAACTTTTTCTGATGTAAATCAGCATAAAAAACCCTAATGAACACTGCTTGTAGATATCTCCTTACTTGCTCAGTATTGTTGTAATCCTTTTTGTTCTTTAGAATGAAGTCCCTGAGCATGCCCAGATCTCCCCTGATTTATGGCACACACTGTCTTATCTATCTGCTATCAGGACTTCCTACTGCACAACACTGAACTCCCAGGAGGCTGCTAATCACTCAGAGCTTCCTTCTACACACAATGTGACATCACATACAGTGTAAAACACGCATGGGACAGAAATAAGTGCAGTCTTATTAGCTGAAGCTGATAGGACTCACACAGGCAAACACTAGGTAATCAGCACAAGTAAATACTATGAAATAAAACAAGTCAGCTATGAACAGGGAAGCAGGGTTACCATAGAAATGTTGGATTGAGAAGGAGGCTTGGTTAACGGTACAGGAAGTGCTCAATGTAAGGGCTGAAATGCACTCCACTGTGGACTCAGAAAACAATACTTAAGATGGCGCTGCTTTACCCCTGGAAACAGGATTTTTAAAGTTTCTTTAAACGGTAAGTAATATGCGATTTGGGCTAGATTACAGCGGCTATACTTTAATTATTATAATGGACTAAATGATAAGAAGCATCAGTGGGATGCTTCTTAGAGAGTTTACTTTTTATAAGGGCAAATATCTTTCTTTTTTTTTATTTTTATTTTTTTTTCTTCCTCTTCCTCTTCCTCCCCCCTGGCATTTCACTCTCTGGTGGGCACTTTTGTTCAAGGGGTCCGTCATGTAGTTCCTCCGGTGCGTCCACAGTTACCCCCGTGGGATCTGAACCTGGTGTTATCGGCGCTTAAGAAACCGTTTGAAAATATCAGATCCCTCTGTTGACTTTCCCTGAAAGTGGTCTTTCTAGTGGCCATTACTTCGGCCAGGAGGGTTTCGGAACTGGCGGCCTTGTCTTGCAAGTCGCCCTATCTGGTTATCCACAAGGATAATGTGTTGCGGCCGCAACCTTTTTTTTTTTTTTTCTGCCGAAGGTGGTTTCGGCGTTCCATATCAATGAAGACATTCTGTTACCATCTGTGTCCTAAGCCAACACATCCTAAGGAGGTGACCCTTCATGCCCTGGTTGTGGTGTGGGCTCTGATGGTGTATTTGTCTGCTACGGCCCCCTTTCGGAAGTCAGACTCCTTGTTTGTTGCGGTGGCTGGTCCGAAAAAAGGCATGGCGGTCTCGTCGGCCGCCATTTCCAGGTGGATCAGACAGATTGTAGTACAGGCCTACGCCTTGAAGGGACAGGTGCCCCCCTTTCCGGTCATGGCCCACTCCACAAGGGCAATCGGAACGTCTTGGGCCTTCCGACATCAAGCGTCTGTCGCTCAAGTGTGCAAAGCAGCGACTTGGTCGTCTGTTCACACTTTTACCGCAAAGTTTTGCAGGCGGCTGTATAATTGCAATTACATTTTTTTTTTACCTTTAAGTAAATGCACCGTTGCATTTGTTACCGCAGTTCGGGTGCGATAGTGACACTCATTTTAGGAGCACCGTGTGTTTTAATTTTTTTTAATTTATTTTTTATTTTTTTGTAGGTAAAAAAAGTTTTGGTTATTCCCACACTTTTTTTTATTTATTTATTTTTTTGTGGGTAAAGTGTGTTTTTTTTTTTTTTTTTTTTTTATACTAGTTCCCACATGCCATTGTGGGTGAAGTTTTATGCTGTTTTTTTTTTCCCACCCCTTGTTTTGGCACTGCTTGGGGACATCCCAATGGTCTGAGAGGAGCTGTGTCAGTCGGTGAACGTAAAGAGAAAATAGGATTTTTTTTGTTCTCACAGTAAAATCCTTTTCTCTGTAGTTCACCGACTGACACAGCACCTGACCCTCTTATTTTTCTCTAAGTTATACTGCTTGTTGACTTGCAGGCTGTGGGGTCGTTACCTAAGGGACCGCTCCTTGGGTGGAACTAGAAAGTTCTAGTTTTATTATTGCATGTTAACAACATGTCATGCCTAGTCCTCTCCTAAAGGTGGCTTAACAACCCAATGGTCCTAAGAGGAGCTGTGTCAGTCGGTGACCTACAGAGAAAAGGGTTTTACGGTGAGTACAAAAAAATCCTATTTTCATGTTTATTTTTATAATCTATATACAATCTTTTTTTTATATATAAAGCTTAAAAAATAAACTTTTAAAATGGATGAAAAATATATTTCTTTTGAATACATTTTTACCTTTCCCTTCTTGCAGAAGCTCCTGGAGCTGGTGGTCTTAAATTTAACATTCAGAAGCGTCCTATGGTAATGACCAATCAGAACTTTACATCGAATGATCAACATAATAACAATAGTGTGCAGCAGCCAGCACGTTTGCATCACCATATGTTACAACAGCAAACTGAGAAGAGCCAAGATCACTGGTAACCAATTAATATTGTACTTATTGAAACATTCATTATTAGTGGTCCGTGCTTTCTTCTTGGATGCACTTTAATTAATATGCAATCTTGATTGTAGCAGTAATTCTTCTGCAAAACCAGATGACTGGCCGCCAGCAATGAAGGAATATGTTCAGCGTTGCTTTACTGCATGTGAGTCAGAGGAAGATAAGGATCGGACTGAGAAACTCCTTAAAGAAGTTCTACAAGCCAGATTGCAAGATGGTTCAGCGTTTACTATAGACTGGAGTAGAGAACCTTTACCAGGGTATATATCCTTGATGAGTTTCAGCAAATACTGTCATACATTTACCCATGTTCAGGAGTAAAAAACCTTCATGATCAGGCCCAAACTTTTGATATGTTTGTTTACTCAATGTCTTGGATGGCTTCGAAATTTGGCAAAAAATGTATTAAATGTACGTACAGGACACAGGCTTTTTACATTTTGGCCATGGTTATATGCGGCACCTTCCATTGAGGATGCTGGTAAGCTTGTTAGGTCAGCCAGGATAAGCCCTCTCATTCCCAATGCTACACTTTTATTTTTTTTATTATTTTTTTGCTAGTGTCCTTGGTGCTGGACAAACTCTCTGAGAACAGGTTTCCTAATTTACATACGGATTGAAGATGTTTGGTTTTTCACAAGCAGAAGCTTTTTCCATCTGTCTGCATCTCCACCACTTTGGCAAAATTATTAGATTCATGATGGATCTCCCCAGAGCCTTACCTGACCCCTACTGTATGTAAGTCGCCCTGTAACGCTGCATGTAGCACTCTCCCTTGGAACAGCAGTACAACATGATGCAGTTAGCTGCATAGTGCTATACGGGACTGAGACAGCGGTGGTCCAAATCCCAGTAGTTTGAGTTCCTAAAGGCCCTCCCAAAGCAGCAAGTTTCCCCCTAGTGATATTTTTTTCCCCTCTCTGGGAGGTGCCTGTACACTGGTCGGCGTCCAGGGGGGGGTTTCAGTCCCTTTCTTTGTGGGCCCCCCCCAACATCTCTCACACTTATGCATGGATTCGAGGCATATCGGATCAATGTGTCTGGTATGTGGTGTCTGAGCACTTTGCTCCCTACTGCTTCTCTGGTCTATTCTCTCAAACCTGCCTGCCTGTCGAGATTGCGGTTCCTGTCTACGCGCCAACCAGTCATATCTTTGTAGTTATGGCTAAGACATGAAGGGGCTCAGATGACATCCAAATTCAAGAGTGACAAGTCCCACTTGTGCTAGTTTTGGGATGTCTGGGACCCTTTTCCTTACTGATTCTCTTTGCATTGTATGCCAAACTCCCCCAGTCTTAGTAGACTTTGGCTCTGACCTTGGGCCAAAGTATCGTTGGAGCCCCTTTTTACTTTTGACGGCTTTTCTTGAGGTTTGTTTTCAAACCTCAAGACTGCCTCATTCCCTGTTGCATGAGAGTTCTTGGCCTCATGGTTGCTTTCTACAAAGCATGGTATGTAGACAGAACTTTCCATCTCTCTTGTCAAGGAACGTCCCTGTTCTTGTGGTTTCACTCCCTCTCATTTTGGAGGATTATCATGATGGGGGCCAGCCAGGCTAGCTGGTTGATCGCTGCCTATAATGGTATGACTCCTGAAATCCAGGTACTTTAACAAGGTCCTTTCCTCTACGGCTATTCTGCTAATGCTTTCCATTGAGCTTTAAAGTCCACCATCTGTTTTTAATTTATTGTGCCTCATTTCACCTGGTTTTACATCCTCACAGGTTTCCCGTTGCCTGTATTTTGGCGATTCATCAGTCCACACTTTCCGTCAATGGGGTGTGGACTGATAGATGGCCCTGAGCTATGAAAAATCAAGTTTCCCCTTTTAGGCTATACTCTTCCAAAGCCCTTTGGCTTCACATTCCTTGGTTTGTACCTTCATCCAGGGTTCCACCTACAAGACCTCCACTGACACTAGGGGATCTAAATTTTTGGTTCTTTCTGCCCTGCAAAAGCTGAAACATTTTAGGAAATTCCACTACTCGTACTCTTGCAGAAGGTGTCCATTATTTTGCTGCAGGGTGGTCATGCTGGCTGCTTTCTCCTATTAGCAACATTTTTTTTGTGCTAAAAAGAGAGGGTGTGGTACGTCAATCTTTGTTGTACCTTTTTGCTGCAGAATGTGTCGGCGTTTCACTTGAATGAGGATGTTTTTTCTTTCTGTGTCCCAATCCCTTCCATCCAAAGGAAGTGGTGGCGCTTCATTATTTGGATGTGGTGTGGGACATTAGGGTGTGTGTTTGTTTTTGATTTTTTTTTTTTGTTTTTTTAAGTTCTACTGCCCCTGTTAGGAAGACTTTCCTCTTCATAATCATGGATGGTCCTAGAAAGGGGCAGGCTGCTTTGTCATCTACCATTTCCAGGTAGTTCAGGCTTTTGCCATCTTAGTTTGGGAATCCCTATTTCTCATTATTGCTCATTCTACCGGGGGGATTAAGTGCGTCCTGGGCTTTTCATCACCGTTCCTTAATTTCTCAGATCTGCAAGGTGGCTATATGGTTGGCTGTTCACATGCTTGCCAAATTCTACAAAGTTGATGTTGCAGCTCTGCGGATATTAGTTTTGTCCATAAGGTTTTGCAGGCAGCAGTTTGAATTCTTCTCTGGTGTGGCTCTGTTGATATGTGGTTGAATAACTCTAAAGCACACCACCTGCTTCTCTGCCACTGTTTGCGATGAAAAGAAAATGTGATTTTGGTACTTGATTTAAAATACTTTTCTCTACATTTATTGAAAGTTCGCACCTGCCCTCTAGTATTATGCTTATTATTTTTTTTTCTTGGTGCTGGTTCATATTTACTGCTGGCTACTAACTGAGCTGTGTAGAGCAGTTGAGGGGTCTGGCCACCAGCTGCTCTTATGTGTTTTTTTTTGTTTTTTTTTTGTTTTTGTACCTAGTATGCTATTCCAGGTGATGTAATGACCCATTGGGAATGAACTGAATGCCCGGCAGTGTCGCCAGGTCCTGATAGGGAAACCCTGCGTGATCCTCCTAAATCCAAAACGTTGAAAGCCATCCGATTTCCCCCCTTTAACCATAAAAGTGTTTACAGCAATGGAGCTTTTACGTGAACCGCTAAAAACCATTCTCTAGATGAACGGGTATCTTGAGAGGCTTACTTGATGAGCTGCTTTCAGCCACAGTAGAAACGCTGACCTCTAGATCCGCAGAACCCACGAAGGCTTCTAGGCGTGCATTACCTGTAATAGGATTTTGGCATGAGCGCTCTGCTGACAATCCAGGGGAGCAATGGGGCCCAACAGTGATGGTTTCTTCCTGCCATGCAGGAGATGGGGGTACGTCCAAATACACAAAAATGTTTTTATTTTATTTTTTTTATTTTTTGTATTGAAGACTACAGATTTGAAAAAAGCCAATGTAATGCTTTATCTAAGGCATACTGTGTGCATATGAATAACATCCTTTAAAGTGGTTAACCCACTCTTAACAACTTCATATAATCCTCCTTGTTTCCTAATATGTGCTCCTGGGTGTTTATATATATATATATATATATATATATATATATATATATATATATATATATATATATATATATATATATATATATATATATATTCTTTACCTGATATCAGAGCATCTTCCAGCACTCGCTTGACTGGCCTGCTCTCTCCTCTCCTCATCTGACAGCTGCAGCAGGCAGGGCTGAGATTCATCCGCTGACGTCAGGCAGGAGGAGAGAGCCACGTGAGCGCCAGTTGATGCTCTGAAATTAGGTAAATTCATGTTTTTCATAAAACAGACTGGAGCACATGTCATTAGGAAACTAGGAGGATTATATAAGACAATACAAGTGCGAGTTGCGGCTGACGGAGGCATGTAAACTGACCAAGGTTTCAAGGCTCAGCAGCCAGTTTAGAGGGGAGGGCATAGCTAGGCAGTTTCAGCCAGGTTTTTTTAGGCGATGCTGGGGCCAAATTGCACAGCACAAGCACTGCTGTGTAACATGCTTTAAAGGAACAGGATCTTCTTTGTTAACCCAAATTAAAACAAACCATTTTCCAGCACAGGGACGAGGTTACTCGCTCTGCCATAGAGAATTCCCAGACCTGAAAGTCTTAGAACACCAAAGTGATGAGACTCTATTCCCTAGTATGTGGACCAACTTGCAAAAGCTTCAAGCCTGACTCTCAGATGCTGATTTTGGAGGGGGGGAGTCTGTAGAGTAGCACAAGAGGAGGCAATGTTAGAAGGGTAATCTTTCAACACCCAACAAGCCCCTAAAGGGGGGAGGGGGGGGGGGAAGTTTCCCTGACCATTATAGAATGGTCCACTGATATGCAGGTGGTTTTTAGCCGAACAGCCTCGCCATTTGGTGACCGATAGTTAACCAAATGCCAAGAAGGCGCACTACCTGAGGACTCATCTGGATGTACAACCTGCCCCCCTTGTATGCAGATAGGGAGGGGGGGCCCATTTGTGCAGACAACTTAAGTGGGGTCAGCTAACCTTTTGGGAAGAGGGCCTTCCCCAAAGGAGAAATGTTCTGACCCATTCCCAGGTAGGGCCCAGGACTCTTTAGGCTGTTTCCAGTTTGCGTAGTGGAATGCCTCAAAAAAAGGGTGTAATGGAAAGGTCTTTGTAGCTGTAAAAGACCCAAGACCTTGAACCACAGGCTGAGTTTCCAAATGCAAGGTGTGCACTGCCTCTGTAAGGTTTGAAACAACCTCTTGTATACAGGCAACATCAGTAGACTGCTTTAACCCAAATACAGCCTCTCCTGACATAAAATTGGAATCTAAGTTAATAAATTATAGATAACGGACTGCAGGCCCAGAATTATTTAAAGGCTGATGAATGTCAGAGGCAGACTCTGCAGAGAATAGTGCCAGAGCATGCTTGGAGCCCCTGTTAACAGATTGCTCAACTAACTTCACAAACAGCTAAGAAGTCCATAGCGGACATGGTGGTCTAACAGTGAAAACATTGAGGTAGCTCCCAGTTAAGTCTTGTATGGATTTGACATCCAGTGCTAGTTGCTACATATTGTTTTTATGGTAGCTTGATTCAGGTGCATTTGCCATCTGTAATACTCTGCTATAACTGTACTTTACTATTTTTAGGAAGGATAGTATAAAAGAGAGTCCAAAGAAGAAGCGTTGGGAGCAAACTACTCTTCAGTCTTCCCGTGGCAGCACCATCACTGTGACCCAGTCTTCACGGGGTGGCGGAAACGGTGGCACCTGTGCACTAAGAGGGCGTGGTAGCAGCTTCCCTACACGGTTTGGTAACCGTAATGTTTTCATGAAAGAATCCAGTTCCTCTTCAAGCACAGGTTCTAGGTCCAGATCAAGATCTTCCTCTCCGCACAGACGACATTGCCGAAGGTATTTATTTGCTTAACCACTTGAAGACCAGGCCGTTTCTGGCACTTTGTTTAAATCAGTATCTTTTTCTAGAAAATTACATATAACCCCCAAACATTATTATTTTTAGCAGAGATCCTAGGCAATAAAATCGTGTTTTTCAATTTTTTTTTTTTTTTTTATGTCATACAGCATTTGCAGATCTGTTTTTCAAACTCAAATTTTTATTTTATTTTTTGGTGGGAAGAATAACATTTTTTTAATGAAAACCAAAACGTGAAATATACTCACCCCCCCCCCCCCCCTTTTTTTTTTTTTTTTTTTTTTTTTTTTTTCCCCTGTATATGTAAGATGTTTCGTGTAAATCAACACGTCGCGCTTTAAAATTGCGCACGCTTGTGGAATGGCAAAAAAACGGTTTTCAAAAATCTGCATAGGCAAATTGTTAAACTTATTTAAAGGTTGCCTGTTTAGCGTTAGAGGAGGTCGAGCACTAGAATGATTGCTCTTGACGATCACGGCGATACCTCACATGAGTGGTGCAAACACTGTTTACATATGCGTGTGAAAGTTGCGTATATGTTTTGCTTCTGCCGTTCCTTTTAATTCCTATTACAAGGAATGTAAACATCCCTGTGTAATAGAAATAAGAATGACAGGTCCTCTTTTCATAAGTCATAAAGACCCCAAATCTCTTCTTTACACTTTTTTTTTTTTTGTTTTATATAAGCAAAAGCTCAAAAAAATCTTTTGTGCAGGATCGTGTGTGTGTGTGTACACGATACTGCATTTCTGGTTAAGGGGCATGAATGCACGCCACTGGCTGTTCTCTGATTTACATACAGTGGTAGCCAATTGCCGGATACCGCACACTTGACTAGTCAGCTGGCACCTACCAATCATCAGCCAGAGAGAACTGCAAACAAAGCAGCACTGATCACTGTCACTGGTTTCCAAAACGTGTCAATGTCCTCTGCAATATCGCAGTCCTGCTTTAAGTCGCAGATCACTTCCATTAGTAAATAGAAATATCCCAAAGTTGGTTTGCGCAAAAGTTAGAGCGTCTACAAATCACTATACGCTGCTTGTGATTTATTTTTATTTTTTTTTACCAAAAATATGTAGCTATGTTTAGGTGTGTGTGTGTGTGTGTGTGTGTGTGTGTGTGTGTGTGTGTGTGTGTATATATATGTATATATATATTTATATTATTATACATACATACATTTTTTTTTATTTTATTTTTTATATATATATTGTATTTTTTGTTCATAGCGCAAGGCTGCTCTGAATGCTTTCAAGAGAGCCAGCTGAAAAAGGCAATAATCCCACCCAGCCACGATACCAGTAAACCACTTACAAACCACAATGCGTATGTATATACGTATTGTGGTTAATGAACTATTTTCTGTAATTTTTGATTTTAGGAAGTAAAATGCAAGTCCATGCAGTGCAGCCATAGATGTATAGAAGTAAGTTTGACAGCACATTAAGTCAGTAGTCATAGAAAACCTTCAAGGATCACTTGTTAGGAGGAAAAAAAAATCTTCAAGGTGTTCTAAGAACTACTGCCTATTTTAATACTAAAATTCACCAAGCTTTTGATCTGCCGCACGGACGTGCATTTTATTTATTGTTGAAATTGCAACCAGGCAAGGCACTAGAGGTGGCTTGCCAGAGGTGGATGGTGGTTGGATTTCTTAGTGATGGCAAAAAATGTTTAACTTATTTTTTTATTTTTTATTTTTCCTCCCTCTAGTGAGTCTCATTCAGACTCTGACAGCAGCTCGTTGTCTGGAAGTGAAAGCCGAACAGTTAGTCGTAGAAGTCTACAGAAAGGACGTGGTCGTGGAGGACATGGGGAACGTGGCCGTGGAAGAAATCAGAGGGGCAAAAGG
Organism: Lithobates pipiens; assembly: GCF_037356315.1. Classification (NCBI taxonomy): domain Eukaryota; kingdom Metazoa; phylum Chordata; class Amphibia; order Anura; family Ranidae; genus Lithobates; species Lithobates pipiens. The sequence goes on along the minus strand of NW_027507788.1, from coordinate 138,038,049 downwards.
TATGTAGCTTCACCTTTTTTTTATTTCAATTTAATGGGTGTACCTGGTTCGTGGTTGGAAGAAAAAAATGGGGACAGAGAAACCTGACTTTTCACTAGCTGCCTTTTTTCAAGTTGTGACTACTTTTTGTCCAAACTGAGGCGAGGAGAATTTTCCTACATAGCCCACATTCAGTTCATACATGTGAGTTCACCCCTAGTATTGTAGCACCTTTCACTTACGAGAATGTTAAATACATATTTCTTTATCATACACCACAAGACATAGGGGTATCTTCATCTCCATTACATGCTGCCTTCCTACAGATTTTCTGTGCTCACAGGAACAATACTCAGACCCTGCTGTGGACATGCAGTGATGGCCTGTAATGTTGCTAGTAGTCCCTGCTGCTACCCCTAGTCTTCCAAGTACTCCCCAGCCTTTGCTCGGATAGGACAAGAGAAGATTTGTTTGTATTGTGACCCCAAAAATACTCCCAGAAGTGGGAGGGGTTATATAGGGAGGCAACTTCCTGTTGGTGTGCCAGTGTCCAGCACCTGAAGGACTATAACCCACATAGTAATTGCTATGGCTCTGTGTCCCGTAATGTACTTCAAAAGAAAAGGATTTTAAAGGTAAGCCGTTATAAAAATCCTATTTACATAATGCAGAGGATTAACCCCTTAAGCTCCACAGTGAGTATAACAAGCATGCTCTGCTGCATATACAGACTGATTTTACTGTTGTAGGTTTAGTAACACTTTTTTTAAATATAAATTATTATTTTTTTATTTTTTTAGAAATGAGCAAAATTTCAACAAACGAAACCGCAAGAAGAATGTTCAAATGGACTTTGAAGACCCAGAAAAGGATTTCAAGAAGGAAAAGCGAGCAGCACGTTTTCAGCATGGCCACAGTCCCAAGAAACTGCGTCTTGAGCCTCTTGTGCTGCAGATCAATAACCTGGATCCTAATGATTCTGACAATCTGGATTGGAATGAGCTAAAAATAGTGGGATCTTCCCAAGATATTACTAAACCTTACCTGCGTTTAACGTGCGCACCAGACCCGTCAACTGTGAGACCAGTGGCAGTAAGTGTACTGTATACTGAAATGTTTTCATCTTATATTTAGCGTACTAGTGTATGCAAGGGTAAGCTTTCAAGACCTGCCTCTGGTAATTACTGTAAAGTTGCCAGTGTGCTTATGTCAACTCTCAACAGAACGTTCAAACCCTGAAATGGGTAGCGTCCTAGCTTTTCACATAGGCAGCACTAGAGCAAATTCATATCTAAATAGAAGCTAAAATTGTGCTGTCCTTGATGGAAAAATATGTAAGGGGTTTGGTTCCACTTTAAAATGTATTTCCACTTTTGATGCCAAATTGGGATAACACCTATCTTATATTTGTTGCGTGTTCCAAAAATAGCTACAAAATTTACTGATTTCTGGAAGTTCCAAAACTGAAGTTTTCATCTATTAACCCTGCCTATAATATGTTGGCATATCTCATCAGTTTTGAATTGCATAAATATTGTCTGTTCTAAAAAAGGGCTCATTCACACATCAATATTTTGTGTTTAATGACTGGTTCACACCTATGCAGGTTACAGCTTGCATATTACAGGTGCATTTTTCAATTGATCCATTGAAGTCTGTAGAATCAAACCAGAAAAGTCCCTGGCCCTCTCCATAAAATGCACATGTTAAATGGACTGCAGTGTGTTTCTACAAAACAGAAAATACACTAAATGCATAAGTGTAAACCAGGCCTGAGTTGCATTTAAGCCATGAATATTTCAATAGATACCATACAGCTCAGTACACACAGATGTGGTAGCATTATGTTAAACATTAATTAGCGTATCTTTCAAGAGTCATTGCCGCTTTTTACCCGCCATTCATTTTTATTGGTAGCGCTCCATACCCACACCTATAGCATTTACGGCGCTTTGTTTAAGCATTTGAAAAGGGTTAGCTGGCTTCTGAGGAAGAGGCAGTGGAGGTTTCTGTATCCCAGAATAGAGCATAGAAAACTAGAACAGAGCAGCTCCAGCCACTTTGTACAGAGCAGCTATGCGGTAACACAATTTGCTTCTGTGTGTGGGGAAAAACATCAAGCCAGCCAGCAATACTTGACAGTGCCAGGCAGGAGCAGAGGCATTTGTCATTGCCGGTAGCAATAAAATCCTTGGGCATGACTTGCCTCCAAGGTAAAAAGGAGACCACCTTCAGGTGACACAGGCCGTCCTATTGGGACTTGCGTTATTTTGGGGTCTAACAATATCAAGAAGGGCATCAAACCTACCTGTGGGTATAATCAAAGAACTTTGGGGGTTATGTATGCAATTTATGATAGTGTATGGAAATGCTCTTGGGAAATCTCTGCAAAGCTATGGGATACACCCAATACCAGCACAACACCCCCCTAAGTATACAAATCCACTGTGGAGAATTCACCAAAATGTCTTATATCAAAACCTAACCATGCCTCAAAGCTGATCATTTTATCTACTTTACTCCCCTTTTTAAGCACTTCCCTCTAGAAAAAACACTTTCGTGGGTGTTTAACATGCTTTTGGTTTTCAGCACTTCAAAAGCATGTCATGAATGCTTATAGGCACTTTAATGAGAATTGTTGCATTCTTTTATAATCGAATCATGTGAATGATCCAGAAGCTGGCCTTCTGGGTTGTTATTGAGGAGTAAGTTGGTGTGTCCTGCTGTCAGTGGACACAGATTGTTTCCTTCCATATTTAGTTCAGTTTGCTTGAGGCCTGTTCCAAACACCTAGACAGGCAAGAACTATTTAAAAAAAAAATGTAGGTATCCTGTGTGAATGGGAACACACATAGTGGGGTTTTCTCAAATTTTATTTTAAAAGTGGAAATATACTTTACGTAAAACTGCAGCGTCAGCAACTCAGCATCCCTATACATGTGGAAGATTTGAAATTGTCATAGCTGAAAATCCTTTTGCAGGGAATGTCTGAAATGTTGACTCTAAGGTGTTTATAAACCTGGGGGGGGGGGGGGGGGGGTTTGGGGGTGGAGATGTTATCCAGTCACATGAGTGGGGGAGTAGTAGGCATGTACAGGATGTCCTGTTTTTTTTTTTTTTTTTTTTTTTTTTACAGAGCACTGTTGCGTGGTTGGAAGAGATTTATTCCTTTTAGCTTGTTTTAGAAAATCCTACCTGACTAGAATAAAGTAACTTCTATGTCGAGTGATATACACCTTTAAATCCAGATATTCTTCCATTTGGAAGGCCTATGCTAACAGGGTGGCGTGGATTAGTAACTGTCTCTACATCAGTTGGCAATTAGTTTAGCTAAAACATGCATGTATGGAACCTCCAAAAACCTCTATGCATTAACATGCTTGCGTACATGACAGTTATAGGATTATGTGTTTGAGAAAGGATCTCTCCTAAAGAGATGGGCATTATTTGGGTATGCTGCTCTTTGTGTGCTCCACTCTCCTGCCTAGAAAGGAACAGATGTTTTGGAGGATAGAAAAAAAACTTAAGACAACCTAACTTCCAGAACATTAAGCTAAAAGTGAGCATTCCCTGTACAGAGTCATATAGCCCACAAAGACAAACGTGCCCTTCGGCCCATTGTCCATCCTGCGGGGCTGTTAATCCAGTGGTCTCATTTGCCCCTTGATTGAGCCCTCAGAGAAGTGTTGCTGTTTCCCCATATCTGAAATTGGAAAGGTGTCATTTTTAGGCTTGGGCATATTTTTATTCCAAAGACATAATGTACACTACATTTACTGTTTTTGTTTCTTTTGAATTGTTTTACTTCACAGGTTTTAAGAAAATCTATAACAATGGTGAAGGGACACTTTAAAGACAAGCTAGATTATGCATTTGCTTGTGAGCAACTAAAATCAATTCGTCAAGATTTAACGGTATGTTTTACTAAGTATGGCTCAGAGCATTGCGTGTGTGTTCAGTTTGTAATGGATTTTTTAATTTTATTTATTTATTTTTGGCGTGCAGGTTCAAGGTATTCGCACAGAGTTCACTGTAGAAGTGTATGAGACCCATGCACGGATAGCACTGGAAAAGGTTCGTCCTCCCCACCCCAAATTGATATACATATTTTAGTATGTAAAATATCTTATCTGGGAAAGTTGTATTACTGCTAATTTATAACATTTATTCCTTTCTCCATGTAGTAGTTTGGGATCACATGGCTGTTTTGAATAACCCTGTATATTGTGCTGTAATGTGCCTCTTTCAATTTGGTTCAGTTTAGGTATGAAGGAAATGCCACAAAAATATATTTTGCACTTGCAGGAAGATTTTTATTTAATTTTTTTTCTCAGAGTTGGGAGATGAAGCTTTTGAATAAGGATTTATTCTGTTGGTTAAACTGCTCATTTTCAAGAGTAGGAGGATATGTAAAAGAAACTGAACAGGCTGCTATGACAACAGCTCCATTGGGTGGCCTAGCCCATAACTGTCAACGTTTCTTATTCTGTATATCCTTTTGCCTGGTACTGCTTATGGTGTGTTGGGTATATCGAATATGGCTATAGTATAGAAGTGCTATCCCTAATAAATGGAAATTGATAAATCCCTCAAAGGGTGCGACTATGGTGGCACTGGTCAATAATAGTCAATGAGGTAGTAAACAAATATCAAATTTTATTCCAATATATATATACCAAACATCAAGTGAAAATGGCATTGATGATAGACATACTTTGATATTGAGAAGAATGGTTACAGACTCCTTTAGAGGTGTTCTGAATTGACAGTACGTATAATTTTCCTAATTTTTGTCTCATAAAACCATGCCGTGAAACTTAAAAACATGCATTGGCGGGCCAAGCGTTGTTCTGACACCACACCTGGTGTGACCAAAGGTCCACTCAGAACAAACCCGTAGAGATTCCCCTAAATGCAGCCTAGAAAAACGGGAGCTGTATGATGAGAAATGGGTGTTGTCACAAATGGGACCACTGTGAATGTAAAGGATCGCTGCATTCACGTAATCCAGGCTGAAGTCAAGTCCAAATATATGTCGCGTAATGAAGCCAAGTGGTCAGTATTGCAAGGTCAATATTAAAGCGGAGGTCCACCCTAAAGTGGACCTTCCGCACATTGGAATCCTCCCCCCCCCCCCCCCCTCCGGCGCCACAATTGGCACCTTTCAGGGGGGAGGGGGGTGCAGGTACCTGTACAGTACAGGTATCTGCACCCACTTCCGGCATAGCTGTCTGAGGAAAGGGGCGTAGATCTACGCCCCTTTCCAAAAGTCCCCCGCTGCCTGCTGGGAAACACACAGATCCCAGAGGCAGCGGGACCATCCTTATTGTGCAGCGCGACTCGCGCATGCGCAGTAGGGAACCGGGAAAGGAAGCCGAAAGGCTCCACTTCCTGATTCCCATACCCAAGTTAGCGGCGGCAGCACCCGAGAGACGACCGAGAGATCGGCTTCGGGTGCCGACATCGCGGGCGCGCTGGGCGGGTAAGTGTCCTTATTTTAAAAGTCAGCAGCTGCAGTATTTGTAGCTGCTGGCTTTTTAAAAAAAAAACGGCGGACTCCCGCTTTAAGGATGAGATGAACACATACCAGAACATTCAGGCGAACACCGTTGGTCTATGGGACACGAACATGCAAAAGTGCTCATTTTAAAGGCTTATATGCACGTTATTGTCATAAAGTGTGTGGTGACCCAGGTCCTGTCCCAGGGGACATCTATCCAGCCAAAAAAAAGTTTTAAAAATGGGCGTTTTTTTTTTTCGAGAGCAGTGATTTTAATGCATAAAGTGAAACAATAAATATGAAATATTCCTTTTAATATTGTGCCTGGGGGGTGTCTATAGTATGTCTGTAAAGTGACACTGTTTTACCGTGTTTAGAACAGTACTACAGCAAAATGACATTTCTAAAGGGGAAAAAAGTAATCCTAGAACTGATCGCAGCTGTAATGAGTTGTCGGGTCTCGGCAATATAGATAACTCATTGAAAAAAATGGCATGGGGGTCGTCACCCCCCCCCCCCCTCCCCCCAAAAAAAATAACCAGGTCCTTTGGGTCTGGTATGACTATTAAGGGGAATCCTTAAATAAAAATTTAAGTGTGGGGGTCCCCCAAAATCCATACCAGGCCCTTCAGGTCTGGTATGGAAATTAAGGGAAACCCTGCACCAAATAAAAAAAAAACGGGCATACCCCCCCCCCCCCCCAAAAAAAAAATCTGTATCAGACCCTTATCTGAGCATGCAATCAGCTTTTTGGACCAATACAGAACTATACTTTTAGTGGTGCCACTTCCTGAATTGTTTCAAGAGTCCCGAATCGTTGGCACTTCGGTGGTTGAGTTTTCGCTGTCACTCCAGTAGCAAGGTGTTTCTATTTCTGCCAATTTTGATTCTGTGACTTTCTTTTACCCTGTGAGACAGTAGCTGTTCTATCTGAATTGTTTTGCTCCCTTTGATTGCTTGGGAATGTGCCAAATTGATTACTGTCCTTTATGATGAGGATGAAAGGAATTTGCCATACCTGTAAATTGCATATCTTGAAATGGAGACACATCCTTCTCGTGTATGTGCTCTTTGTTTGCTAATAAAACTGGAGCTTCATGGAGATGGTGGGGTTATGAGTACATTTGGGGTGGACACACTTTTTTTTAATCCCCTAAATGCAGTGGCATGTAACCCACGGTCAAACAATTTGTGTCCTGTACCCCAAAATAAATTGCAGGTACGTCAAAATTCCTACTTTAAAAAAATACCTATACCGTCAACATTAGATTCACTTTAAGATTTTAATGTGCATTTTGCTTTTTTTGCTTTTCAGGGAGATAAGCTATGTAATACTTACAAGTAGGGTGTTTTTAAACTTTTTTACCGTTGTTTCATTTGAATCATTTTTTTTTTTTTTTTTTTTTTTTTTTTTTTTTTTTTTAGGGAGATCATGAGGAATTCAACCAGTGTCAAGCACAACTAAAGTCTTTGTATGCTGAAAATCTTGCTGGGAACATTGGAGAGTTTACAGCCTACCGCATATTGTATTATATTTTCACTAAAAACTCTAGCGGTAAGTAAATGGCTAGGTATAAAAAAAACATAAGGTACACCCCTTTTTTTTTTTTGTGCCAGTTTGCAGTCTTATCTCCATTTTTCATCTATCTACAGATTTAACTACAGAGATGGCGCACCTGACCAAAGAGATGAAAGAAGACCCTTGTGTCGCCCATGCTTTGTCTCTTAGGAGTGCTTGGGCTTTGTCAAACTATCACCGGTTTTTCAAGCTTTATAGAGCAGCGCCGCGTATGTCTGGGTATCTAATCGACAAGTTTGCAGAAAGGGAGAGGAAGGAAGCCATTAAGACCATGATTAAAACGTATGTTTTGGCTAGCATATTGCTTAATCAAATCTCACTTCAGATTTTTTCCCTTCCTTTGTTTAAAGAACTAGCCCTCCTTTTTTTTTTTTTTTCTTTATATATTTATAGAACTCCCCAGGGGACCAAGTACGAGATGCATGGAACCAAGTGCTTGGTCCTGTTCTAATTGGTGACCCTTTTGTCCCCTAAAAGCGCTGCTATATGCTGGCTATAGCTCCACCCCCCTTTTAAATCCCCAGATTATGAGCGTACTATGGGGAGGTACAGCCAGCATAGTGCCCCAATGATTTATCTACAGCGTTCACTGCAGGTAATCACTGGCTTTTCAAACAGCTATGGAAGGCTGTGGCCACAGCTGACCTGTCAGTGTACAGACTCAGCAGTAGCAGCTAGCCACTCACAACTAGCTAAAAATAGCTGCAGGGATCAGCAGATTCCTGCCGCTGCTATTGGCATTAGGCTGCATCACCCATGTGAATGTAGCCTTACGAATCAGCGATCAGTACTGCTTGTTTGTTCATAATAAAAGATCTCTAAGCCCTTGTACACGGTCGGACATTCCCACAACAAAATCCTTCGTATTTTTTGACGGATTTTGTCCGAAACTGGTGTTGCATACACACGGTCGGACAAAGTTGTCGGAAAATCCGATCATTCGGAACGTGATGACGTTATTTGGTTGTGACGGGACTACGTTCAGGCTAGTAGCCAATAGCTTTGGTCTAGGAATTTGATCTGAGCATGCCTGTCACTTTGTCCGATCGGAATTCTCTACAAACGATTGGACAAAGTCCGATCGGATCGTGTTGTCGGAAATTTTTTTTATAACCAGCTCCCAAACTTTGTTGGTTGGACATTCGGACGGAAAAAGTCCGATGAAGCCCACACATGGTTGGATTATCTGACAACATGGTCCGATCAGACGTTTTCCGTCGGAATGTCCGACCATGTGTACAAGGGCTTAGAGCGTGTGTGGTGATACTTTTTTATTTATTTTTTTAACTTCCACTACTATCTGGTACATAGGAGAGATCCCCCCCCCCCCCCTCCGGTGTCACATTTGGCACCTTTCAGGGCATAGGGGGGTGCAGATACCTGTATAATACAGGTATCTGCATCCACTTCCGGGAATAGACTCCTGCGAGAGTAATGCCCCTTTGCATCACCCCCCGCTGTGTTCTGGGAAACACACAGGTCCCAGAACACAGCGGGGACCAGTGAGGACAGAGCATGACTCGCACATTAGGGAACCGGGAAGTGAGGCCACAATGCTTCACTTCCTGATTCCCTCAGAGGATGGCAGCGGAGGCAGTCAAGAGACAAGCGATTTTTCGGCTTTGGCTGCCAAATCGCGGGCACCCTGGACAGGTAAGTGTCCATTTATTAAGTCAGCAGCTGCAGTATTTGTAGCTGCTGGATTTTAATAATATTATTATTATACTTTTTTTTTTTTTTTTTTTTTTTTTTTGAATGACCACCGCAAAGCTTGGTTAACTTATCTAAAAGATAAACCTGAAACCATAGTAGTATTTATAGAAAAGCCTGCACCAGAGTTGTTATAGGAACATTCTATATTTGTCATTAGCCCCCCAGTTCGTTTTTTTTATAGCTGTAAATGACAGTGTGGCCAAACAAATGAGTAATTGTGAGGGAAGTGATATTGCGTCCCCTTAGAAAGGGAAATGAGTACTAGCCCCTTAATAATTTCAGCCGGGGGAACAGTAATATAAATCTTTTAATTGCAACTCTGTAAAAGGTCTCTTTAGCTGTGGTGTAGAATGTTTTTATACTCGAGGCTGATTGCAGGAGGACATAGGATTGCTCTGTTCTTTGCAAACATGTAGGCTTTTGCATTAAACCTTTGCAGTGTTGAAGGTAAGTATGAAATAGGTTGACTTAACACATTTATTATTGATGTGCCAAATAATATACATGTATCCTTGTTGCACTTTTAGAATCTAATTGTTAATCTGTGCGTATATTGGGTCACTCAAGGCTATGTATGAGCTTTGTTTTGCAGGGATCTTCTGTACAAAGGGATTGGGTTTTCCCTCCTCTGATAGTAATCGGTTGGGACACTTTCATATGGAGGCGCGGGGGCATCGGCTATTTTTAGCTGTGCTTTTCGGCTCAAAAAAGTTAAAAGCGCCCGCAAAGCACCCCTACAGCGGCGCTGCCCATTGATTTCAATGAGCAGGGGGGCTTTAAAGTGCTTCCAAAGATGCTACTTACAGAACTTCTTAGTGTCCTGCCAGCACACCGTTCCAGTGTGTGACAGGAGAGGCCCTTTGCAGTCGCTATTTTTAGCGCTGTAGCGACTGTAAAGCGCCTCAGTGTGAAAGTAGCCTTATTCTCGTCAAATCTAGTATAGCTAGAGAAGATGCTCTATAGATGTTACTCTGTACACTGTACGCTCTATAGTGGTCTCTAGTATCCTGTGCTATATAGCATCCAGCGCTTTTCCTCTTGTACAGTTGTATTATCCTTTTGCAACTCGCCTATTTTTATATTCAATGAATTATTTCAGGCTTGTGAGATTTTTAGCAGTGTAGAGTTCTATGTTAGGTGAAAGGGGGCAATCCCAGTTTAATCAAAGATGAGAATTAATTTGCGGATTCTGTTCTCCCTCAAATTATTGTAATATATTGTAAAAATCAGTTGTTGAATCTAGGCAACCAAGGCTGTAAATTGCATGATTCTCGGCAGGCTGCACAAATCTGCATGAGCATAAAGATATGATTCTCCTAATTTAGTCAAATTATCGCTGTATTATTATTATTATTATTTTTTTTTTTTCCTGGAGTACCACTAGTTTGTATAATGCTGAATTGGACTACTTTTATATAGTTTTCCCACAACTTCTTACCCATCTTGTTTTATCTAAGGCCCCTTTCATAGAGACGCCTCTGTTTGACAGACTCCGCTTGCTCAGAGGGGGATCAATCCGCTGATCCCCACCGAGCAGGTGGATGACAGGTCTGTCTCCGCTCATTAGAGAGTCCCACTCTCCTCTGTAGGGAAATCAGATGAAAACAGACCGCCCGCCGTTTTTTTCATCCGATCTGCTAGACTGATGGAAAAATAAGATCACCATCCATCTGGATTTGGCGGAAAGAATCCGCATAGCAATGGGTGTCAGTGGACATGTCACCGCTGACATGCGCCGCTCTGTAGGGGTGCATAGATCGTCCAATCGGGTCTGCCTGAAAAACTTGCAGGCGGACCTGATCGGATAGCCCTTGTGAAAGGGGCCTAATGGTATACCTGTTTTTCAGTGGTTTATTTCGTTAAAGGGGCAATCCTCTGCTTTCCTGACTACTTCCTTTTTTTTTTTTTTTTTTTTTTTTTTTTTTTTTACCTTGCTGGCATGCTGATTCCCTTTTTTTAATGCTTTCTAAATCAGTAAGTAGACAGAATTGTGCAGATTGGAAAATCCAGGATCCTTTCAGTGAGTATCAAAGCAAGAGGTCAACGGATCAGCCAGACTTTTCTATAAAAAAAAAAAGCAGCAGGGGAATGGCCACCTCCCATATTTCTCTCATTAAAATAAAAAAACAAAAAAGCATTAAGACTAGAATACCTTCTCCTTTTTATGGCGCAAAGTTGCGTACGAATTCAAAAAGCTACATATCGTTTCCTCGCTAATTTTTGCAATTTTTTTCAATATATTCAGACGCTGCTCTGCAGCAAAATAACATTGTCCCCATCATGCACACTGATTTTGTTTGTGCTTTATTATGCAACTTGCATGACAAATCTTAGACAATGTATGGGCTTTTCTGGTGACTGTAACACTGGTCTTTCACCATTGGTCAACTCTGGACATAATAGAAATTACATAATGCTGTCTATCATTAGCATTACAATAGCCGTTTTTGTTTTTCCAAGATCCCGCTATAATTTTTCTGTGCCTGTTTTTTATTTTGCCAGTAAATCCACAATTTTTCCACTCTTAATAGGGTAACAGTGCTGTTTTGTCTTGCTATGCATCCCATCCACACAGCACTGTTACCCTGCGGGCAGCGTGGTCTTAGCTTGACTTAGCTTAGCATGTAGTTTTGAATGAACCTTATAAACCTTCATGGACAGATTCCTCCAAGGTGTAAGCTGGTGCTGGGATTTAAGGGTTCATGCACATTGCCATACAATTATCTGCATTCAGATCATAATTTGTGTATCTAAACACACGATCCTGTCCTCTGATAGCCAGCATCATTCAACCCAATCCCTCTGGACTTGGGTTGTTCTGGGCCCCTCCACAACCTGTGACTAGATAGTGAACGTAGAGGTTGCTCTGCTTGCTTCTCCTGTCAGCATGCTTCTTGTCATACATGAACTGATTGGCTCCTTGTTCTGCTTCTTCCTCTTATACTTTAGTCCTGATGTACGGGAACTGCAAGAGTGGTGTAACTAGGTTAAATTCAGGTACAGACAGTCCCGCAGTTAAAAATATCTGACTTACAAATGGAGGTAAACAATGGGAAGTGAGTGGCAATCTACCCCATGGAAGGGGAATTCACTCCTGTAAGAGTTATCATGGGGGGGGGGAAAAGGTGTATCCACTGAAGATTTATCAGCAATCCTGGTTTCCACAACCCAAAATTTTCAAAATTTGTTTGTCACAGAGACAGCACAGAAAGTGAGGGTAAATCTTCTGAATGGGGGCACAGATAGCAAATCAAACCTTACAGGGGTGTTAACCCTTCCATATGCTATCCAAAAAAGGTAAATATTTTTGTTCACTGGAGTTATTCTTAAAAAAAAAAAAAAAAAAAATTGTACCTGTTCCAACTTGCATACAAATTCAACTTAAGAACCAACCTACAGAAGACCCTATCTCGTTTGTAACCTGGGGAATGCCTGTACTTGAACGCCTTGCATTTAAAAATTTACATTGATTTATTGTTTAGAGCTGCATTAAATTGTGTTTTTTATAAGGTTTGACTTTAAACAGTCTGAATTAGCAGTGACCATTGTAAGTGCCCCGCACAGCTGTAATGTTATCACAAACCTGTAACCTCCACTTTAACTCAAAAGCCTGGCCTGTCACTTACCATAAGTAAAAAAATTGATTTACTGGCATGATAAAAAAAGGTAATAAAACTATAAATCAAGGGGCCTTAGATAAAACAAAGACTTCTGCGTAAATGCCAAACTGAATCATGTTTTTGATTTTGTGCATAGTTTCAATGTATAACGGTCATTTTTATTAAACAGTGTTGACCTAACACTGTTACAATCTTGCTGGCAGATGACTTTTCTGTGCCATTGCAGTCAATTTTGTGTACCATTTGCTGCTGTACTTTAAAATATTTTGCGCCCTGCAGTTAGTGAAGTTACAAAGGTATGTATGTAATTTCTGCTTGTTTATTGTGAAATTATAACCTTTTATTTTAGGTGGGTAATGCAGATTTTCATTGTTCTAACTTGTGTCTTCTTTTTGCTCCTTTTCCTTTTGCTGCTTTTTTCTTTCAATTTAGTTTTCGGCCGGTGCTCCCAATTTCCTACATTCAGTCACAGTTGGCCTTCGAGAGTGAGGAGGAGTGCCATAGTTTCCTGGCTTCTCTGTCTCTTGTGTATGCAGGGAACGACACCAGCAAGATTGATTGCAAGCAGAGCTTAACGGTCTTGCCAAATTTCTGAGCCAGTTTTTAATTGCAAATCAACTTAAATGTGTTTAACAACACATGATTTAAGCTCACACTATGTGTGTATGTGAAACTATGCTTGTATTGGATCTACTTCTGATCAGAGGGTCCATGACTTGGTCATCCATTCTGAACCTGGGCTTCTGACTTACCTGAGAGCCATTTCAGACATTGGTAATTTTCATTGTTCAGTGTTGTGCTATGCTTTTGCACTCTCAACATGGAATTACCATTGATTTGATTGGGTTCAGCCATTAAAGACAGCTTCCAGAAGATAAGTGTTAACTGCTTTGTTTCTACAATGCGATATGAACATGTTGTGGGTGCTGGATAGAAGACTAATCTTGGTTGTTTTGGCAAGGCAGCCATTAGTCCATACCTGTAGAAGACCCTTTGATCTAATAGCCAGCCCACTTGTGGATGAAGAAGGTCCACACAATGGTTTAACCTGGTCAGGAAGAGCACTTGTCTCAAAGAGGTTGAGAGATTTAAGCTGGAAATCTAGCTTTTTACACTTAAGTTAAAATGAGTGTTCTGTACATAAGAGATACTATTTAGCTCTTTACAAAGCCGTATGTAAATTTTGTATTTAAGGGTTTCTTACGTGAAGAAAGGATTTTCTTTTTTTTTCTTACATTTTTTTTTTTTTTTTTACGTTTTTGTATTTTGAATGTTTGATAGATTTGATGTTGTAAATAGACACTAACTATGTTTCAGTTTCTTTTCTCTCTTTACCTCACTTGCACAAAGCCTTTGTCCACCTGCTGCACCAAAACTATTGTGGCTCTGGGGAGAAGGCATGAATTACAGAAGGAAAAAGCCAACTCATAGATTGGGAGAAACAAAATAAGAATTGCAAGCTGTTCAGCCTTGGCGAAATAGACTTTCTTAAATACATGCATATAAAGAACTGTTTTAACATCCAAAAGTCTGCAAATGAAGAAAGAAGTTCATACTACACTGAAAACCCACCTGTATCTTCATGGAATCACTTCCCACTCCTGGATCCTTATAGCCTGTGAGAAGATGTGCTTATAGTTGTATTCATTTGGCCAATTCCTTTGTTTTCTTCTTTTTTTTTTTTTTTTTTTTTCCTCCTACTTGCCCACATTATGTTTTGGGTTTTACTTTATTTCTGTCCTATTTTCAGCAGGTAAATATTGGGTAGTATCAAATACCAAAGCTTTCCCTTCCCAACTTTTTTTTTTTTTTTTTTTTAACTTTTTTTTTTTTCTTTTTTCTCTCATCTAACCTTTTTATTCTCACTTTTTTTTTTTTCTTTTCTTTTGTTATTCCCAACCTCCCTTTCAGCCCATCTTTATGAAAAATGCTCCCCATCCCAATCTTAAAATTGTAACAATGTAGTATTGTGCAATAGTGAACTGATGTTGGTCAAACGCTCCTTTCTTTGCAGATGGTTTTTTTTTAATTTTCCTTTCTCCCTCAATAAACTTATGAGTTGCAAGTAGCTTTTGTTCTCCTTTCAAAGTGAAAGTGTACATATAGAAGAAATTGTAAGGACCAGCTCACACCAGAATGAGGCGTGGGGGAAACCCATGTTCTGCGTGAATTTCCCATACCACGTTCAAAAATCGCGCAGTTGCAATCTACAGTAGGTGTCAATATTAATTTGATACCCCAAATGCACAGCGTTTGCCCACCGGATTGTATGGTACAGAAGTACCACGCAGTGCGGTCTCATTGAGTTTCAAAAAATAGTGCATGCTCTGCTTTTGGTGTGGTGCGATTTTCACCCATTCGGTATGAATGGTCTGAAATTGCACTGTACAGAACTGCATGTGAATCACACAGGAATGCACTGCACGTTCCTGTGCGATTCCCAGCACGAACTGGCTGTAATGGGGCAATAACTAAATTTATTTTAATTATCAGATATATTTTTGTTCCACTCCTTTTAGCATTGCCTAATAAGTACTAGAAAAAAAAAAGCATGTGTTTTAAGCACATGGAAAAGGTCACTTCCAGCACTAAGGGGTCTTCTGCATACAGAGCAACAGGAACAAAGGTATCTTAAGACTTCGTGGATGCTGCCTTCCTCAGATGGGGTGATCCGATGCAAACTAAAAGAAAAAATGGAAGGTGCGCACCTAGTGCATTACTATTGACAATTTTTATGAATAAACAAATTCCATAAAAAGCAGGTACTTGCAAGACACAACTCTGTTGAGCCATAAAAAACGCAAGTATATGGACATGTGCAAGACCATATCTCTGGATAAAGTTGAAGCATTTTGGGGGTACACCCCCTTCCTCAGAGCTAAACTAATTGGGACCAACATAGGTGAACGCTTGCCTATGGCGGTCCTGATTCGTTTAGCTTTGCGGATGGGGGTGCTCCCCAGAAATGCATCAGCCCCTCCCGACATATGGTCTTGCAGATGTCCATATACTGTGTTTTTATGGCTTAATTGAGAGTTGTGTCTTGTGAGTACCCACTTTTCATGGAATTTTTTTTTATTCATTAAATTGTCACTGGCAATGCATTAGGTGTGCGCTCCTTCCATTTTCTTTTACAGTGGGGCAAAAAAGTATTTAGTCAGCCACCAATTGTGCAAGTTCTCCCACTTAAAAAGACGAGTGGCCTGTAATTGTCATCATAGGTATACCTCAACTATGAGAACCAACATGTGGAAACAAATCCAGACAATCGCATTGTCTGTCTGATTTTTGTGGCTGGTCCTAAGAAGGGTATGGCGATCTCGTCGGCCACCATTTCCAGGTGGATCAGACAGATTGTAGTCCAAGCCTACGCCTTGAAGGGGCAGGTGCCTCCCTTTCCAGTCACGGCCCACTCTACAAGAGCAATCGGAACATCTTGGGCCTTCTGACACCAAGCGTCTGCCGCTCAGGTGTGTAAGGCGGCGACCTGGTCGTCTGTCCATACGTTTACCAAGTTCTACAAGGTAGACATCAGTGCATCGGCTGATGCGGGTTTTGGCCGCAAAGTTTTGCAGGCGGCCATGTAGATGCTATTGAGTTTTTTTTTTTCCGAGGTTTTCCCCAATCTTCTTTCAGGAAAGCCACCTGAGACCTTGGCTATTCCCCTCTTTAGGAAACACCTACGTCAGCCTTATAAATTTCCTCCTCCCCTGCTGCTCCAGTTTTTTTTGTTTCCTCCAGAGGGGAGTCACCAAGGAAACCCCTAAAAGACAGCAGAGGCTGCTGGGACAAACTGACACTGACCTCGTACGCCGCCCCCGCTTCGCTGAGCGCAGTTAGAGGTCGGGGGACACCGGTTCAGCTCAGAGGGCAGTGCAGGGAGGTACTCGCCGGCAGTCTCATGCCCTTCAGCTCGCTGGATATTTTGAACGGCGGCGCCAGTGGCGGGTGATGTCACGTTCGGCAAATGGGGAGTGTACTTCCGGGATCGTGGCTTCCGGTTTCCGGCCGCAAAGGATGAACTGGCGTCCGGCAGGGGCTGGAGAGAAGCAGCAAATGCTGTAGAGACAGTGGAGGCTCCGGTGGTGGCACCAGCATGTCGGACGCAGAGGCAAAAGACACTGCTCCAGCAGAGACCAGCTCCAGCCATAGTAAGGTAAGGGGAACCTGGGGTGGATCTCCCCTGCCCTAAACCACTATCAACCCGCCCCCCCCATCAAGGGTACATGGGTAAAGGGGTGGAAAAAAGGGGGGGTTGGTAGGGTCCTTCTGGTGTCGGAGGGTGGTTCATGGGGTCCCTGGTGAGGGTAGCCCACATGATGGATACTGTTCACCTGCATTGGTAGGAGTATGACAGTGTTAATGTGGTGGGGTTTTTTCTTGTCATTTCAGAAAACAGACAAAACCAAGCTCTCCCATAATTCGAAGAGGAGGTGCTCTTGTAAAAATGCTCTTAAAGATTCCTGGGGGAAAGTTTATGCAAGGAATGTATTAATAAATTAGTGCAAGAACATTCCACTGAGCAAGGCAATGATCTAGCGGCATCTGTCAAAGAACTATCCAGTACCTTTTGAATCCTTTAAAACCTTTTTTTGAAGGTTTTCAGATCCCACAACTGCAGACTCCCCCACCAGTGCAACCGTCTCTACCAAAGTCGCAAGCACTACCCTCCACTAGTGCAGGTCCTTCAGTAGCCCCTAGGGAGGAGGCAGAGGACAAGCCTGATAGTGCAGCGTCTGGCTCCCAAGAATCTGAGGGGGATGCACTGGAAGGTTATTCCAGGAAACCCTCCCGATACAAACTCATTAGAAGAGGTAGATCCACTTTTGGAAGCCATTTATACCACATTAGGTATACAAGCAGAAAATAAACCCTTATCCCTACACGATCAGATGCATGAGGGCTTAGGAGAGCAGGAAAAGAAGAATTTTCCTTTGCACGAGGTCCTAATAGAGGCAATTAAGAAAGAATGGCAGGATCCAGAAAGAAAACCATTTTTTTTTTTCTAAAGCCTTAAAGAGACTGTTTCCATTCTCGGATGCTGAATCAGCAGTATGGAACAAAACCCCAAAACTAGATGCGGCCTTCTAACAAGTTTCCCGGCATACGGATTTAGCTTTTGAGGATATGGGGGTCTTCTCTAAAGCAATGGATAAGAGAATGGACTCTCTTTTAAAAAAAAGTCTTGGGACTCCACTGTGGGCAGCCTGAAGCCTGCAATGGCAATTACGGTATTGGCCAGAAATGTGGAGTTTTGGTTGAACCGTATTCAGGCACATATTGAGGAAGGAGCTGCGAAGGAGCAGATTCTATCCTCATTTCCCACTCTTTTACGGGGCATTGTGTATGTTGCAGATGCATCGGCAGAGCTGGTACTCATGGCAACCAGATCTTCGGCTCTAGCCAATTCTACCAGACGGGCCCTATGGCTAAAGACTGCACATCCAAGGTCAAATTGTGCGGGATCCCGTTTACAGGGGACCTGCTGTTCGGGCCAGGTTTAGAAAAGGTTCTGGACCATACAGCGGATAAAAAGAGAGCGTTTCTGCTGAAACGTAAAGCACCGTGCAGGCAACCTTGGCAAAATTTAGAGACAGAGAGGGGATGCCAGAGCCCGTTTCTCAACACCCAAAGCGGACAACCAGAGAGCCTTGGGTCCAGAAGGGAAAAAGTGCAAGGGAGGACCTCTTCTTTTTTTTTTTTTTTTTTTTTTTTTGCCCCCGTCGTCCTGAGCAAACCCGTAATAAACAATGAAGTCATCTCAGTGGGGGCAAGACTGGGAGCCTTCATCTCACAATGGGGAAAAAATATAATCCAATCAGTTTATCTTGAGGACAATAAGGGAAGGTTACTGTCTAGAGTTCTCAAGATCGCCCCCAAACAGACTTTACACCACCAAACTGCCAAAAGACAGAGGAAAAGCCAGAGGGTTAATGAGTTCAATAAAGGACCTCAGGAAACAAAGGGTAATCAGCAAAGTACCAAGAGGAGGAGGACAGCGCTTCTACTCCCACATTTTTGGGGTACAGAAACCTTCAGGATAGGTCAGGCCAATCCTCAAGCTTTTGAATCTATCCATAAACTTACAAAAGATTCAGAATGGATTCCATATACTCAGTATAGGCTGTTACCCCCAAACTGTTATATGGTTTCACTAGATTTAAAGGACGCATACCTACATGTACCAATACATCAAAGTTATTAGAAGTTTCTAAGGTTAGCGATAGAAACAGGGAAAGAAACCATACACTTTCAATTCCAGGCTCTACCCTTCGGCCTATCTTCTTCGTTCAGAATTTTTACTAAGATCCTGGCGGAGGCTCTGGCACCGTTGTGACTAAAGGGTATATCCATCATTGCTTATTTAGACAACCACCTCCTGTTCGCAAAAACTCCCGGAAGGTTGTTAGGAGACCTCAGATACACAAGGACATTTCTCGAGAGTCTAGGGTGGTTGGTAAATGTGGAGAAATCAAATCTACAACCCATGCAACAAATAAAGTACTTGGGATATATAATACTCAGTACAACAAAGTTTTTCTACCTAAGGAGAAAATAGAAAAAATTCGGAAAGAAATAGGAATTGTGCAGACAAATCTGCCATGCTCAATAAGGAAAGTAATGTCATCTCTAGGGTTGCTAACATCCGCAATCCCAGCGGTACAGTGGGCAAGTCTGCATTTTCGGCCACTACAGTTCCTATTGGAAATATGGGATCACAGGCAAGAGTCACTGGATACGCAGGTATTAATACCAGCAAAAATAAAGACCTTATGGTGGTGTAGAAGGGCAGGAAATATAAACCAAGGGCGACTTTGGATCCTACCCGTTTCCCGAATCCTAACCACAGATGCAAGTGGCAAAGGATGGGGGGCACATTTAGACTTCCAGATAACACAAGGGACTTGGGGGAAGGAAGAGTGGAGGAGGTCATCCAATTGGAAAGAATTGAAGGCAGTGTGGTTTGCACTTCAGTTTTTCCAGAGAGTTGAAAGGACATCCTGATCAGATCAGACAACTCGTCAGTAGTAGCCTACATCAACAAACAAGGGGGGACCAGGAGCGGGGCTCTATGGTCCTTAGCAGGAAAAATTCTGGAATGGGGAGAGAAGAATATTCTATGTTTTTCAGCAGTCCACTTAAAAGGGGATTATAACAAAGTGGCAGATTTCCTCAGCAGGAAGGAAATAAGGGAAGGAGAATGGATACTAAAATAGGAGGTATTCGACCAGAGCACAAAGAAATGGGGAATACCTCAGGTAGACTAATTTTTTTCAAGGGAAAACAAAAGTCCAAACGTTCTTTTCCCTGAGAAAGAAGGATGGAGCACTTGGAGTAGACGCATTAGCGCAAAAATGGGCATTCAGCAAGTGTTATGCCTTTCCCCCACCAGTGCTACTACCAGCAGTAATAAAGTTGCGTACAGAGAACACATTGTTAATTCTCATAGCACTTCACTGGCCCAGGAGACCATGGTTCTCTATGCTCAAAGAACTCGCCATAGAGCCCCCTTGGTTGCTACCGGTCCAAGAGGACCTGTTATCCCAGGGCCCAGTGCACTGTCCGCAAGTGGAAAGGTGGAAGCTAGCCGCCTGGTATCTGAGGAGCAGCTGCTAAAAGCAAGAGGGTTTCTCAGACCACTTGGTAGAAACACTGCTGAAAAGCAGAAAGGTTGAGACACGTAACATATACCAGAAGGTATGGAAATGTTTTTGCAGATGGTGCACAGAGAACTTCAAAACACAAAACTCAGTAGCAGTCTTAGAATTTCTACAGAGTGGAATAGACAAAGGACTAAGCCTTAGTACGTTGAAAAGTCAAGTCTCAGCACTATCAGTTTACCAGGAAAGGAGGCTAGCCTCAAATCCATGGATAATCAGACTCTTTAGATCTGTGAGCAGACAGAGGCCGATGCAAGGTACGGCCTTTCCGAAGTGGGACCTGTCATTAGTGCTTCAAACTATGATGGCAGACCCCTTTGAACCACTAAAAGATTGCAGCCTGAAGATGCTGTCGCTTAAAGCAATCTTTCTGGTAGCAATTACTACAGCCAGAAGGGTCTGTGAGATGGGAGCACTATCAATCAGACCCCCCCTTTTTGCCAGATCTTCCCGGATCGTATAGTTTTCAAGATGGATCTGGGTTTTCTGCCTAAAGTGGCCTCTAGATTTCATAGAGACCAAGAGATTGTGTTGCCTTCATTTTGTCCTAATCCTGTGCAGGAACAGGAAGTGAAATTCCATAATTTAGATGTCAGGAGATGCATCTTACGTTATTTAGAGGCAACAAAAGAGATTAGAAAGACTGAATCTTTATTTGTTTTGTATTCAGGGGCTAAGTTAGGGCACAAAGCTGCAAGAAGCACAATAGCCAGGTGGCTAAGAGAAGCCATAGTACAGGTTAGGAGGTGTGCAGACCCCAGAAGGAATCAGGGCACACTCCACAAGGGCAATGGTGGTGTCGCAAGCAAAGAGAGCTGGAGCAACGCCGGAACAGATTTGTGAAGCGGCAACATGGTCCAGCTTCGCCACTTTTGTAAGACACTATAGAGTGGACTTATGGTTGGCTGAAGAGCAGGCCTTTGGAAGCAAAGTCTTGCAAGCTGTAGTCCCACCCAAAGGGTAAGTGCTCGGTTATCCTCTCAGGTGGCTGTCCTGAAAGACTATTGGGGGAAAACGAAGTTACGTACCGGTAACGTTCTGTCCTGGAGTCTTTCAGGACAGCCGAGTACCCTCCCGGAGGTATATCACGACGTAAAGATTTCCTTACAGGAAATGTGATATGATTGATTATGTTTATCATATGTTCTTGTGTCTCCCCAGCAAACTGGAGGTGCTCTTTAAAGAACTGTGGAGCAGCAGGGGAGGAGGAAATTTATAAGGCTGACGCAGGTGTTTCCTAAAGAGGGGAGAAGCCAAGGTCTCTCAGGTGGCTGTCCTGAAAGACTCCGGGAAAGAATGTTACCGATACGTAACTTCGTTTTTTCGATAAAAACAAAGTACTGTTTCATTATTGCACTGTTGCATTACTTCCGTAAGGTTGCGGTCTGGGAGATCACTCCTGCCTGGTTTTGTGGTGGAGTTCCACACACTGCTGTTTTTTTGTGGGTTTAGTTTCACTAGTTCCCACTTGCCATGGTGGATGAAGTTTTTAATGCTGTTTTTCTCACCCCTCGTTTGGCACTGCTTGGGGACGTCCCATGTAGTTAGAGAGGAGCCGTCGGTCGGTGAATTACAGAGAAAATAGGATTTTTGTACTCACCGTAAAATCCCTTTCTCTGTAATTCACCGACCGACACAGCACCCACCCCTCCTTTTTCTACGTTATACTGCTTGTTGACGTACTAAAGCTGCTAGCAGCAGGAGCAGGGTGAATGGCACGGGGCCCGCCCCCTGGGGCGGGATTACAGTTCTGTGTATTGTGTAACAATTTTGCCTAGTTTCTCCTAATGGCAGGCTATACAACCCATGTAGTTACAGAGAGGAGCTGTGTTGGTCGGTGAATTACAGAGAAAAGGATTTTATGGTGCGTACAAAAATCCTATTTGGTCACCTACAAACAAGCACAGACCTGTATCTTCTGTAAGAGGCTCCCCTGTCTTCCACTCATTACGTGTATTAAAGGCACTTGTTTGAACTTATCAGTATAAAAGACACCTATCCACAACCTCAAACAGGCTCACTCCAAACTCCACTAGGGTGAAGACCAAAGAGCTGACGAAGGACACCAGAAACAAAATTGTAGACCTGCACCAGGCTGGGAAGACTGAATCTGCAATAGGCAAGCAGCTTGGTGTGAAGAAATCAACTGTGGGAGCAATAATTAAAAAATGGAAGACATATAAGACCACTGATAATCTTCCTTGATCTGGGGCTCCATGCAAGATCACACCCCATGGGGTCAAAATTATCACAAGAACGGTGAGCAAAATTCCCAGAACCACACAGGGGGACCTAGTGAATGACCTGTAACCAACGTAACAAAAGCTACCATCAGTAACACACTATGTTGCCAGGGACTCAGATCCTGTAGTGCCAGACGTGTCCCCCCTGCTTAAGCCAGTACATGTCCGAGCCGGTCAGAGGTTTGCTAGAGAGCATTTGGATGATCCAGAAGAGGATTGGGAGAATGTCTCATATGGTCAGATGAAACCAGTAGAACTGTTTGGTAGAAACACAACTCGTGTTTGGAGGAGAGAGAATGCTGAGTTGCAACCAAAGAATACATACCTACTGTGAAGCAAGGGAGTTGCAACATGCTTTGGGGCTGTTTCTCTGCAAAGGTAACAGGACGAATGATCCGTGTACATGAAAGAATGAATGGGGCTATGTATCGTGAGATTTTGAGTGCAAACCTCCTCCCATCAGCAAGGGCATTGAAGATGAAACATAACTGGGTCTTTCAGCATGACGATGATCCCAAACACACCGCCCGGGCAATGAAGGGAGTGGCTTCGTAAGAAGCATTTCAAGGTCCTGTAGTGGCCTAGCCAGTCTCCAGCTCTCAACACCATAGAAAACCTTTGGAGGCAGTTGAAAGTCTGTGTTGCCCAGCGACAGCCCCAAAACATCACTGCTCTAGAGGAGATCTGCATGGAGGAATGGGCCAGCATACCAGCAACAGTGTGTGACAACCTTGTGAAGACTTACAGAAAATGTTTTACCTCTGTCATTGCCAACAAAGGATATATAACAAAGTATTGAGATGAACTTTTGATATTGACAAAATATTTATTCCACCATAATTTGCGAATTCTTTCCGAATAAGACAATGTGATTGTCTGTCTGGATTTGTTTCCACATTTTGTCTCTCATAGTTGAGGTATACCTATGATAATTACAGGCCTCTCATTTTTTTAAGTGGGAGAACTTGCACAATTGGTGGCTGACCAAATACTTTTTTGCCCCACTATGTTTGAGCACATATTAGAACTATTATGGATGGGCACAGCAGATGGTATGGGTGTATAGGGAGGTGTACAGAGCACAACAGTCATGCATAATAATGTATAAGTGTGGCATTTACAATACGCACAGGACATTATGCAAATTGGAATGGCAGGGAGTAAAGAATATACACCGCAGGTACATTGAAACTGAATTTAAAAAAGTATGATGTTTGCTATTGGGTACAGTATGGAACAGTGCAGAGACTAGAACATTGAGTGTGTACAATGTGTGGATTATGTGTACAATGTGTGAATAAAGATTCCACCACAAGTGAATGAATAACCACTTAAAGACTGGAAGGATTTACCTCCTTCATGACCAGGCCATTTGTGATGCAGCACTGCAGACAATTATGCGGGTGTGCGATGCTGTACCCAAATAAAATGAATGTCCCTTTTCCTACAAATAGTTTTCTTTTGGTGGTATTTGTTCACCTCTGCAATTATTTTTTTTTTTTTTTGCGCTAATAAACAAAAAAAACGTAATTTTCAAAACAATTTTTTTACTTTTTTTTTTCCCTATAGTACATATCCAATTAAAAGTAAAAAAACAAAAACAAATGTATTCAGTTTAGGCCGATATGTATTCTTCTATATATTTTTGATTAAAAAAAAATGCAATAAGCATATATTGAGTGGTTTGTGCAAAAGTTATAACATCTACAAAATAGGGGATAGATTTATGGCTTTTTTTATTTTTTTTTCTTATACTAGTAATGGTGGTGATCAGCGATTTTAGCGGGACTCCCGACATTGCAGCGAACAGATCGGATGCTTTAGACACTTTTTGGGACCAGTAATTATTGGTGATCAGTGCTAGAAATATATATGGATCACTGTATAAATGAGAGGAAGACAGGCTCCCGATCTGCCGGCTGGCTTGTTTTTATGTGCGATTAGCTTTGGTTTTATGTAAGTGTATTTCTATTACAATTAAACGAGCACTGAAGTTTTTTACACTATGGGAAGCTTCTCTTTTTATATTCCGAACGTATACATTGGGTATTAACGGAAAATGTGGAGCGTCCCGATTTGCAAAGCGTCTGGTGGAGGCGAGGAGCTGTCATTAGCTTGATATCATAAACGCTCCTTGCGCTTTACCGTCTGGTAAGCGCATTTATTTGTCAGTGGCTGGGCACAGTAGTGATAAGGAAGTGTGGAATCACTATGGTGCGATCGACTTCTTTCTTTTCAATACACAAAATTCTTTATGCACTTTTATTTATAGTATTCGTTTATTTGTTTTTTCTATTGGTGTAGTTTTTTATTTATGGTTTTTTGGCACAGCTTTCCTATTTTTGCTTCCATTTCTATGTGACTGTATAAATGACATTGGCAGGGAAGGGGTTAATTGTGCCCTAGGGAGGTGTTTCTAACTGGGGGGTAGTGGACTGACGCAGTACAGAGATCGCTGTTCCTAATCACTAGGCGCAGACGATCACACTGTGCTCCCCTGATAGAATGGAGATCTGTCTGTTTACATTGGCAGATCCCTGTTCTATGCCTCTGGCTTGCGATCGAGGGTGGACATCGCGGCCGCCGGACTTGTGCATCAGTATCCCCACTGTGCAGCAGGAGCGTGTGCCTCAAGCGGGGTGCATTCGCCTGCAGTCTCGCATGCACGAAATGTGATGTACAGGTATGCAGTGGGCAGTCCTTAAGTGGTTAATGTGTTACTAACCCAGAACACTAAAATCAGTCTGTATATTCCACTAAACAGACAATTCTTTTAATGCCACTAAATGCCCACTAATGGAATTTCCCAGTATTAAACTTCTCCAAAGTTCTTTCCCAACTAAATGAAACCATGGTGAAATTAGAAGTTGTCGAAAAAAACATAAAAGAACAAAGGCGCTCAGTAAATCAATGTGAACGTCTGTCATTACTCAAAAGATTAAATTATTTTAAAAAATTGGTTTAAAATAAATAGATCTTCATAAAAATATTGTCTAGCCATACATTTTCTGATGCTTACATTTTTTTTTAGAAAAAATGTATAAAAATACTTCTAAATGTCCAATCAGTCCAAAGATGCTGGATTCTTGTTAGACAGGCAGACAACAGTACAGTGCCTTGCGAAAGTATTCGACCCCCCCCCCTTGAACTTTTCAACCTTTTGCCACATTTCAGGCTTCAAACATAAAGATATAAAATTTTAATTTTTTGTGAAGAATCATCAACAAGTGGGACACAATTGTGAAGTGGAATGAAATCTATTGGATAATTTAAACTTTTTTAGCAAATCAAAAACTGAAAAGTGGTGTGTGCAAAATTATTCGGCCCCTTTACTTTCAGTGCAGCAAACTCACTCCAGAAGTTCAGCGAGGATCTCTGAATGATCCAATGTTGTCCTAAATGACTGATGGTGATAAATAGAATCCACCTGTGTGTAATCAAGTCTCTGTATAAATGCACCTGCTCTGTGATAGTCTCAGGGTTCTGTTGAAAGCGCAGAGAGCATCATGAAGACCAAGGAACACACCAGGCAGGTCCGTAATACTGTTGTGGAGAAGTTTAAAGCCGGATTTGGATACAAAAAGATTTCCCAAGCTTTAAACATTCCAAGGAGCACTGTGCAAGTGATCATTTTGAAATGGAAGGAGTATCGGACCACTGCAAATCTACCAAGACCTGGCCGTCCCTCTAAACTTTCAGCTCAGACAAGAAGACTGATCAGAGATGCAGCCAAGAGGCCCATGATCACTCTGGATGAACTGCAGAGAACTACAGCTGAGGTGGGAGAGTCTGTCCATAGGACAACAATCAGTCATACACTGCACAAATCTGGCCTTTATGGGAGAGTGGCAAGAAGAAAGCCATTTCTCAAAGATATCCATAAAAAGTCTCGTCTAAAGTTTGCCAGAAGCCACCTGGGAGACACACCAAACATGTGGAAGAAGGTGCTCTGGTCAGATGAAACCAAAATCGAAGTTTTTTCCCACAATGCAAAACGATATGTTTGGCGTAAAAGCAACACCGCTCATCACCCTCAACACACCATCCCCACTGTCAAACATGGTGGTGGCAGCATCATGGTTTGGGCCTGCTTTTCTTCAGCAGGGACAGGGAAGATGGTTAAAATTGAGGGGAAGATGGATGCAGCCAAATACAGGACCATTCTGGATGAAAACCTGTTGGAGTCTGCAAAAGACCTGAAACTGGGATGGAGATTTATCTTCCAACAAGACAATGATCCCAAACATACAGCAAAATCTACAAAGGAATGGTTCACAAATAAACGTATCTAGGTGTTAGAATGGCCAAGTCAAAGTCCAGACCTCAATCCAATCGAATCTGTGGAAAGAGCTGAAAACTGCTGTTCACAAACGCTCTCCATCCAACCTCACTGAGCTCGAGCTGTTTTGCAAGGAAGAATGGGCAAGAATTTCAGTCTCTGGATGTGCAAAACTGATAGAGACATACCCCAAGCGACTTACAGCTGTAATCGCAACAAAGGTGGCTCTACAAAGTATTAACGCAAGGGGGCCGAATAATTTTGCACGCCCCACTTTTCATTTTTTTTATTAAAGTTTCAAAAATCCAATAGATTTCGTTCCACTTCACAATTGTGTCCCACTTGTTGGTGATTCTTCACAAAAAATTAAAATTTTATATCTTTGAAGCCTGAAATGTGGCAAAAGGTTGAAAAGTTCAAGGGGGCCGAATACTTTCGCAAGGCACTGTATCTTTGGTAAAAATAATCCACATTTGTGGATATTATTTGGTCTTTGTGAAAGAGAGTCTACAAGCTGTGGTGCAAATCCTAAAAAAATATTACATCTGATGTACTGGTGGCCTATCTCATTTCTTGCAACCCTAACAAGCCAGGAAAGTTCAAATACCCCCCAAAAGAGGCATAGTAAGGTTTTTGGTGTTGTAATTTTTTCCCACAATTCTTTGCAAAATGAAGATTTTTTTTGTTTATTTTGTTTCCCACAAAATTGTCTTTGCAATAGGTTATTTCTCTCACATGGCATGTGTATACCACAAATAATGCCCCAAAATAAATTCTGCTACTCCTCCTTAGTATTACGATACCACATGTGTGGGACTTTTCCACAGCCTGGCCACTTAGAGAGACCCAACATGCAGGGAGCACCGTCACGTGTTCTAGGAGCATAAATTACACATCTAACTTGTTGACTACCTATTACACTTTTGAAGGCCCTGGAGCACCAGGACAATGACACTGACATGGCACTGATGACAGATGGCACTGGTGACACTGATGACAGGTGGCACTAATATGTGGCACTGGGGGCACTAGGGACAGGTGGCACCAGGGACAGATGACAGTGATAGGTGGCACTGGGGACAGGTGGGCATGCGCGCGTGTGTGTGTTCTCACTAAAGATGCAGCACGGAAGCTCTCCCTCCTCACACTGTCTCTGTGAGGAGGGGAGCCAGCGATGAGAGACAGGCCAATCGAGTGCTAAATGGCCGCTGTGATTGGCCATTTAGCACAATCTGTGATTGGCTGTGTCTGAGGGACATGGCCAGCACAGAACTTCCCCAATGCGCGCGCACAGAGGGGAAGTAAATAGGAGGACGTCCAGGGACGCCCTCCCGGCAGATGGCGCCTGCTCTGTAGCTGTTTTTTGGCTATAGAGCGGGCGCGAAGTGGTTAACGGACAGAAAGCTGGGCATAAGCATGGTAGAATACTGTGGTACTCAGCATGTCCTTTGCGTGTCCAGTGAAGCAATCAGAGCCCCTAGTATTGATCGCGAGACGCTGGGAGAGAACCCGGCTGTGTCTCACAGCTGACAGATTGCAGAGCGGCTCACGGAGACAGAGTGTGACGTCACAGGTACAGGGGAACACAACGTGTTTCTGAGCATGCGCGGGATCCGTACGGAGCCCTTTATCAAGTGTAGAAGTAAGAAGAGGGGAACTGAGTGACAGCTCAGAAATACCTCCATTCAGACAGACCAACAGTATACAATTTGGACCAAAAAGGTAAAGGACAACAATGCTGGCCGAATTAGAAGTTGTCGGCCATCTCAACTGATATGAGAAATTCCTGATAATCTGGATCTCCTACTCCCAGCCAAACCTGAGTGTTAACTTTTTGAACTGATAACTCCATATGGCCAGTAGGGGGAAGTAACTTATCTCCCTATTCCCCATCCTCCCTCCCCTTCCACTCCCTCTTCCCTTACTTTCCTTCCCTCTGATCACTTTATTTTATTGCCAAAACTCCTATACCCCATTGGGCCCTGCGAGTGTCGCAGAAACAAAAATTTGACATGTCAATGGTATTAAAAAATATTTCAGGCTGCGTTAACACATGTGGCTCTGCAAAGGCTCTTGTTCGTTTGAATGGGCTCTTGTGCCTCCTGAAACGCAGGGAAAGGGCCCTTTAAAAAACAAAAAAAAACAGCCTGCACAGGAACCACAAGTGCAGTGCGATTTCCATTGCATGTGCCATTAAGATTAATGGTGCAAAGGCTCTTGTTCATTTGAATGGGCTGTCGTACCTCCTGAAACACAGGGAAAAGGCCCTTCTTCTCTTTCGTTCATTGACGGGCACAGCTCCATTATCTTTACCGTAGGTTATGCCACCTTCAGCAGAGTACTAGGCAGAAAATATAATACATGTGAAAACAGAAATTTACAGTTCCGCCCAGGGGGCGGTCCCTCTGTTAATAACCCCTCAGCCCGCTTCCTGCAGCTCAGTTTTTTTTCTCTGCCTAGAGAAGGACCTAGGCTCCCTGCTGGGACCATCGGTCCTGGGGACAGGCTGGATAATATAGATCCTTGTAGTCTCCCCAGCCTTGCCATTGAGCGTGTGCAGACCCTAGCTATGTGCTGGGTCAGCCAAGACCTGCTCCTCGGGCTCCAGGGGTGGCCGGTGAGCACAATGCTCCGGGGCACACGTGACCGGACTACTGTTCGGGTGTGGATCTGTGATGGGACGTGTCCCCAGCTCGTCCGGATGGTAAGTACAGCTCTTCCTGCCTCTGCGGGATTGAGCACCTGGGCATTCCCTGGGAGGTCGATTAGGGGGTCCCTCTCTTCTCTCCCTGCCCCTTTTTTTACCTACCCCCCTCTGTGGGGGATGCTGCATGACTGGGCTGCTGAGTGGTGTGTGTACCTGAGCCAGGGGTCTTCCGGGGGGGGCTCTGATCCTGGATTGGGGGCTGTGGTGGCTGTCTGGTCTCTCTGCTGGTGTCTGTGGGCTCTGTGCTGCCGCCATAGCACTGTGCCGCCATTATCTCTGTTCATTCTCTGTGTAACTTGTTGGCCATTTTCTGTGAGTCTCTGTAGAAAGCATGGTCGGTGGCCATTTTCTCTGTGATTGTCCCTTATACAGGGTGCCCGGCGGCCATTTTTTTATAGCCTCAGCACGTTTTTTTTCTCCTCAGCACTGGTTCCTGTACCTCAGAAGAGCGTGTTTTTTTGCTCTGGGAGCTGACAGGCACTTGTAACAGCATGGCACAGCACTCGGTCAGGGTAGGGAGTCCTGCGGTGGGGGCCCCTCAGTCTGCAGCAGCTAGGAGGGTGGGATTGAGCACTTTGTCCTAAGTCCCCATGGGTGACACAGGGTGAGTCAGCATGGTATCAGAAACTGGTGTTTCTTCCCCAGATCTCCCTGCAGTTGCAACCGGCTCGTCTGCAAACAGTGCAGTGCCTTTGGATGCTTTGTCGGCGGTCCTTGAAACGTTCATTGCCAGGGTGGAGGCGGTGTGCGGGGGCGCAAAGAACGTCCCCTGCCCCCGCCCTCCAGGGAGAGTTCTGACTCGGGCCCAGCAGTGACTGGTGGCCCCTGCTCTGATGTGTCAGAGGACGCTGACCGGGACCAATCGGACAGTGAAGATGATTCCCCGTCCGGGTCCATGTAAGACAAAGCACTAGTTGGAGCACTTATCACAGCTGTGCGTGATGCCCTGAAAATTCAGGATACAGCAGGATCCTCTGCTGAAGTAGCAGTCCCTTTTTGGTCCTGTAAGCCAGCCTGTACACTTAAGGTGATTCGGTATATGACTTATTTCGATAAGTTCATATACAAGGAATGGGGTAGCCTGCAACAGACCTTTTCGCTCCCCAAAAAATGGCGGTGTGTTAACCTTTTGAGGAGAGCCTTCTTAGGAAATGGTCAGCTCCCCCGGTCGTGGACCCCCCAGTATCCAGGTTAAATTAAGTAACCACGATCCCGGTAGAAGGGACTCCTGCATTTAAGGACCCTACCGACAGGAAGGCCGAGGCAGTGGCCCGTTCCCTGTTTACGGTGGTGGGGTCAGCGATACGACCCGTACTGGCCGCATTAGTGTCGCAAACACTTACTGAGTGGGCAAAACTATTGCACTGTGAATTGGAGAAGCAGCAGGCCTCTCCTGTCTGCGTGGAACTGGCAGACCAGTTAGTGCACGGCCTTAAGTACGTCTGTGTGACGTGGCCCTGGATACACGTCCCTTGCTCTCCAGGGCATCCGTGTCAGCAGTGGTGC
Organism: Lithobates pipiens; assembly: GCF_037356315.1. Classification (NCBI taxonomy): domain Eukaryota; kingdom Metazoa; phylum Chordata; class Amphibia; order Anura; family Ranidae; genus Lithobates; species Lithobates pipiens. The sequence goes on along the minus strand of NW_027507788.1, from coordinate 138,007,262 downwards.
TGCGCGCCTAATTTGACTGAAATGCTGGTCTGCGGACCAGGCATCTAAAAAAAAAAGAAAAAAAAAAAAAAAAAGCCTTGACGGATATACCCTTCCTTGGTGAGTGGCTATTTGGAGCCACATTGGATGACATTATTAAGAATGTCACAGGTGGGAAGAGCACCTTGCTCCCACAGTTCATGAAGAGTAAGGAGCCACGCCGCAGACAAGGGCCCTCACTTTCCGCTCGAGGCTTTTTCGTCCACCCAGGACTTCAGCAAAATGCTCCCAGTCGGACAGGGAGTCTATTGGGGTACACAAGTGTCCCTGGACTCACAAGCCTGCGAACAAAAGCGCTACCGCATGAAGGTTTGCTCCCACCTGTCACTTGGGTGGGAGGTCGCCTTCGGGAGTTTGCAGCCCGGTGGGCCTCTCGGCTGTCCAACCAATGGGTCTGCGAACTGATTTCATCAGGCTACAAGATGGTTCCTCTCTTGGGCACCAAACAGACTTTTCCCCTCCAGCATACCCTTACTCCTGGCTCGGGGCAGTAAGGGACATGCTAAGCAGCGGTCTGATAGTGCCTGTTCCAGAAACTGGAAGGTTTCAGGGGTTCTATTCCAATTTGTAGTCCCCAAAAAAGGAAGGGCTACGTTTAATCTTGGACCTGAAAGCCCTCAATTGCTTTGTGAAAGTACAGAGGTTCAGAATGGAATCAGTTCGCTTCGTAGTCACTGCAATCCATCAGGGGGACTCCCTGGCATCTTTGGACATCCAGGACGCATACTTGCACATACCCATATGCCTCAGGCATCGGGTTTCTGTGATTTGCAGTAGGGGAAGACCACTACCAGTTTGTGGCTCTCCCCTTTGGCTTGGCTTCAGCACCCTGAGTCTTTACCAAGGTACTGGCTCCAGTTTTGGCATTGTTGCAACAACGTGGGATCGCAATTGTGTGTTACCTAGGCGATCTCCTGAGAGCAGCTTCCACCTCAGAATTAAGGGAGGATGTGATGATCACCATGCAAACCCTGAAGGAATTTGGGTAGGTGTTGAACCTCCAAAAAGTTGGTTCTTGTGCCTACAGCGCCTGGAGTACCTAGGCTTACTGCTGGACTCTGTGGAAGTGTTTTTCCCTTGAGACAAACTGCTGACTCTCAGAGCCGGGGTGAAGCTGTTGATGAACCGCAGGTGGTTGTTGCGCTTCTGCATGCGAGTCCTGGGCCTCATGGTGGCCCCCTGCGAGGTGGTGCCGTCGCCCAATTTCACACCAGAGTCTTGAAGAAGGAGACATTGACAAAGTGGGACATTATCCCTGGGTCGACAGATTCAGATGAGCCAGTTAGTCGGGGATTCCCTTCTCTGGTGGTTGAGATCTCCGGCCCTTTGGTCCGGGAAGTCGTTCCTACCTCTGCATTGGACAGTGATCACAACGGACGCCAGCCTGACTGGCTGGGGTGTAGTACTGGGAGTACAGTCGACCCAGGGCCTCTGGTCGAGGGAGGAATTCAAGCTGCTGATCAATGTGCTTTGAGCGATCAGGCTCTGCTTCTCCACATGGTCGATGAGACTTCAAGGGCATCCGATCAGGAATGCAGTCAGACAACGCCACGGCGGTGGCATGTGTCAACCATCAAGGAGGAACAAGAAGCTCGGCTGCAGCACGGGAGGTCACTCACATCCTTCGGTGGGCAGAGCGACCTGTACCGGCCCTGTCGGCCATATACATCCCGAGTAGGAGTAGAAAACTGGCAGACGGACTATCTAAATTGCCAGATGCTGGACCCAGGAGAGTGGTCGTTGCATCTGGAGGTGTTCAGGCTTCTTTGCCTGCAGTGGGGCACACCAAATGTGGAGCTCCTGGCCTCTCGGCTCGATCAAAAGGTGTGGAGGTTCGTATCCAAAACGAGATCCCTGGGTGGACGCGTCAGATGCGTTGGTGGCTCCAGTGGGAACAGTACCGACCGATCTATGCCTTTCGTCCGCTAAAACTTACCACGTCTGCTCCGCAGAGTGAAGGCCGAGGGGATTCCCGTGATACTGATTGCCCCAGATTGACCTCGGCGTCCTTGGTACGCTGACCTAGTACGCCTGGTGGCAGATGCTCCCTGGCATTTACCGATGCGAGGAGACCTGTCATGTCCATTTCTCCATCCTGCTTTACCATAGCTGGTTTTAACGGCATGGCTGTTGAAAGCCAGGTGCTAAGGATCCGAGGCCTGTCTGACTCTGTGATTTGAACTATGTTGAGGGCACAAAAATCATCTTTTTGGAAGATATACCATTGTACGTGGAAGGCTTATATCTCCATGTGTGAGCAGATGGGTTGGCGTCCGCACACTTATTCCGTTTCCAGGTTCCTGCTATTCCTACAGTGAGGAGTAGACCAGAAACTGGCTTTAAGCACCATCAAGGGACAGATATCAACCTTGGCTGTCTTTTTCCAATGACCCCTGGCGTCTTACTCTCTAGTGAGCACCTTTGTACAAGGGGTCCAGCATGTAGTCCCTCCAGTGCGTCCACCCTTGCCTCCGTGGGATCTGAACCTGGTGCTATCGGTGCTTCAGAAACTGCAGTTTGAGAACATCTGGGAAATTCCCTTGTTGACTTTCTCAGAAAGTGGTCTTCCTAGTGGCCATTACATTGGCCAGGAGGGTTTTGGAACTGGCGGCCTTGTCTTGCAAGTCGCTCTATCTTGTTATCCCCAAGGATAAGGATAAGGTGGTGTCCGCAACCTTCTTTTCTACCGAAGGTGGTTTTGGCTTTTCACCTCAATGAAGACATTTTGTTGTCCTAAACTGACACATCCTAAGGAGGTGGCCCTCCATTACCTGGAAGTGGTCCGGGCTCTAACGGTATATTTGTCTGCCACGGCTCCCTTACAGAAGTCAGACTCTGTTAGTTTTGGGAGCTGGTCCGAACAAAGGATTGACGGTCTCGTTTTCCACCATTTCTAGGTGGATCAGACAGATTATGGTCCAGGCTTGTGCCTACAAGGGACAGGTGCCCCCCTTTCCTGTCACGGGCCATTCCATCAGGGCAATTGGGACCTCTTGGGCTTTCCGACATCAAGTGTCAGTCACTCAAGTGTGTCAGTCGGCGACTTGGTCGTCCGTTCACACTTTTACAAAGTGGATGTAAGCGCATCTTCTGATGCCTGCTTTGGCCGCAAAGTTTTGCAGGCGGCCGTGTAATGTTGCAATTTTACTCTTTCTTCTGTTAAGAGAAAAGTTACCTTTTTGAATGTTAATGCATTCTGATGCATATTTTGACCGCAAGTTCTGATGCGGTTGGTTCAGATGGTGACTCCCCCCGTTAGAGAGCACCTCTGGTTGTGGGTAAAGTTATGTTGCTGTTCCCACCCCTCTTTATGGCACTGCGGTCAAGATTAATGGAGCTTTGTTCGTCAATGAACGAAAGAGAAAATAGGATTTTTGTACTCACCGTAAAATGGAAAATTGTATACTCGCCTTTCCGTAATTTTCCTTTCCTGGTGCATCTTCATGGCAGCATACATATGGGGTTGTGGCTCCGCCCCCCCCCCCCCCCACAACCTGATAGGACTGGTTAACTATAAATCAAAGACCAACCCGGCTCACAGCATTCTCTGTTACTCTCACCATTTGGGTGGGCATCTGTATGCTGCCATGAAGATGCACCAGGAAAGGAAAATTACGGAAAGGTGAGTATACAATTTTCCATTTTCCTGGCGCATCATGGCAGCATACATATGGGGACTAACTCGCCATACGGGAGGGTGCAAGAAAATTTTATAATCATCAGTAGCACAAGTATGCACCATGAATTTTCCAATTTTTCTGTCGCAAGCCAGGTTCACCTATTAAAGTGTAATGAAGGTGTCCTGGGAGGACCATATTGCCGACTTTCAAATACCTCGGGAGACTCAGCGCTGAGCAGTCCACAGAGCTGGCACTGCCCTAGTTAAATGTGCTCTGAAGACCTCCGAAAACAGGAAAGCCCTAAAGAGTAGGCTCTTTTAATTGTTTTAACAATCTAGGAGATGACTGAGCATGTTGATGCTGACTGGCCCTGCCTTAGGCCATGCTGGAGCCAAGAACATATTTCAGCTTTCCTGAATGAAAAGGTAGCTGCCAAGCAGGCCACCAGCGTTAGCTCAACATCCAGGGAATGTGGTTCTCTCACTCAACCAAGAAAGACAGCAAATTTACTTCCTGGTTAAATTGGAAGGAGAAAGACACCCCATGGATAAAAGCAGTCTGGAGTTTTAGGACTATTCTGTTCTGTCTGGGTATAATGTTAAGTGGGGCTCCTTGAGTACAAAGCCTGCAGTTCTGACATCCTTCACAGAGGTTGTAGCAACCAGAGTACAGTCTTTAGGGTTTGCAGAGTGTAGTCGGTTCAGTAGGATAGAAATTAGGCCTTGATAGAAATGTGGACCATAAGCAAGTTCCACATAGGGAACAATGGTTTCCTGTGAGGCATATAACTTCATGCAAGCCTTTAAAGGATTGCATCACTAAAGGGTTAAGGACTAATTGACCTCTGCAGTGTAGACAAAGCTGAACTTTGAGCTTTAAACATATTTGAACCTAGTCCCTTGTTCAGCCCCAGTTGTAAGAACTGTGGAACCTTGGCTGATTTAGGTGATAAAGGACTCCAGGCTTTGCTGTGTGAGATCTGCATAATTTTCCCATATTCTTAGGTAAATCTTATTCATGAAGACTTCTCTGGATTGACACAACGTAGGCACTACCTTCACTGAGCATAATTGACCTGGTAGCCACTGCCTCTCAACTTCCATGCCATCAAAAGTAATCTCTTGGAGCTGGATGGCAAAACTGTCCATGAGAGAGCGAATCCGTCATCACTGGAAGCGGCAGTGGCGATTCAATGCTTAAGAGCAGGAGAGATAGACACTAGAGCCTCCTAAGCCAAAAACTGTATATTTGCAATTATCGATACAGGAAGCTCCACTGACAGCCTAAGGATTCTACCCTTCCACTGTTGTCTAGGCATAATGCAAATCTTGCTAAAAGGAGTGAAAGACAGAAGTGCTTTGAACACTACTCGGTTCAAGAAAATGTAATACTATTCCTCATAAGCTTAACATCCCATGGCCTTAAGCAGCCTGGTCTTTGAAATGAGACCCCCAACCTTTCTAGATGGGGTCTGATGTGATAATGTTCCATCTGAAAACAATTGGTCAGTTACGAAGAACCAAGGATACTCCGGTACTATTCTGCTGGAAGAGACTTCACTCCCAATGCACCTTTTGGCTTTCTCTTTCAGAGGATGGAAATTCCCTTGTGTAAGTTCTACTGATTTTTTTTTTTTTTCCCTGTCGCTATTGCAGACAGTAAGACCTTTGTGAATGCCCTGGGTGAGATGTACAGACCGAAGGGGAGGAACTCAACTGGTAGAGGAATTGAGGATGAATTGCGACAAGTAGGTGTCTGATAAACCTACAGGAGAATCCAGCCTCCCAGATTTATGAATAATATAATTGATTTGAGGTTTTCCATCTTGCACAACTCTAACTTCCTGTGCTGCGTGTCAAATTTTTTTTTTTTTTTACTTTGCACTGGGCACAGATTACCTGTTGTGTGTGTGTGTGTGTTTTTTTTTTTTTTATGCTAGGAAGAGGGGAACCAAATCCTCTATCTCCTCTGGGTGTCCACAACCTTAACGATTGCTTTTTTTTGATACAGCTACAAACTGGAACAGAATTTTTTACTTTTCCATCAACTCTGGTAGCCTTGCTGACTGGAAGAGATTGAAAGGTGAACTTCCCACCTGTCAATGTTATATGATCGTTATGCTCATTGAATTATGCCCCTGCATGGGTGAGTTTGTCATGTTATAATTTTTCGATAAAAAATTATTGTACCAGAAAGGCGGACCTCCCTTAAACTTCCACCAATGTCACGCCAATATAGCTGATATGGGCCATTGATCCTGAAGGTTTTCCCACCAGGTGTGTGTGTAAAGCTTCGCACAGGCACCCCCTGGATTAGTGCACCCTTAAAAAGGGACTTCTGCTGTACTCCTAGGACAGGAGCCTTAGATATTTAAGGCTTCAATAATGAAGAATGGGTACTTCTCCAGTTAGTTTACTAATCTCTTCCACACCTGTAGGATTATGCCTCCTGGTGTCTACTTGGGAGTCACCACCTTTATGCTGGACCTTTTGAATTTTCTGTTTTTTGTCAGATGATATTCGCCCTGACCCTCTAATGGTCACCCTTGAGATGGCTGTAGCTTATCTACTCCCGAATAGATTGGATCTGTGTTCTGGTGTCTTGCACTCTTTTTTTGCGGGATCCACCAACCATAGCTTCAGCCATAATGCACCCCTTGCAATGACCGCGGGAAACATCGCTCTTGAAAAACATCATTTGACGTCTGACACATCCACCACAGAGTATGCCACCAATTTCAGCTCTTACAAAGCTGTCTCTATTCACTTCTTCCAGACGGGCTTAATTAAAAGGTTACTCCACTTTTTTTAATCTGCAGGGCTACAATTTTCCTGTTTGTATGACTGGTTCACCGATCTTCCTAGATGTCTGCGTCAAGACAAAAGTCTGATTCTTTGGCATCCACTGCAATAAAAAAAAAAGATACTCCCAATAGGGAATCACATCTAAAGGGATGCAGACCCTGCCACTTTCCCAGCTGGTTGACAATTATGAAACCACTACCATTAGACTCATTCAGCACATGGGCTGGTTATTGCTGATGTGCCAGTACCTGCAGATGCTACAGTATGTAGGAACATTTCAAATCTAGATCTAATTTTCGGAATAGAGCCTCCTTGAATGTGACATGTCTTGCCAGCTACATTCATGATGCATCCATCATTGGAGGAGACTGCAGCAGGTTGACCTCTAGCTTTTTCAGGGTATACAGTTTTGACAGCCTGTTTATGAGGGCATTTTCCTCTGACCCCTTCCATTGTTCCTGGATTAACTCTTCCAGTTGTTCAGTGAAGGAAATTAGTACTTTTTAACCTTGTGGAGAGTTTCCTCCACTTCACTTCAACCCAGGCAATTGCATCCTTAGCTGCCCTTGCAGAAAAAATCTCTATTGGGCAATTTTCAAAGCTTGTGCAAGCTTCCCTATTTGGACACCACCTACTGGTTCTGGCTAGAAGCGCTAGGCAATTTATGCACTGTAGCTTGTCAAGCAAAGAGTTCCCACCACGAATGCAGCAACCATTAGGGCTGGTAATCTGTGGCATTTGTAAACGGGGAGCAAACAAAATGAGAGGTGATGGTGATGACATTGATCAATCTTGTCTGTATGTCTGCACTTTGAATGGTGACTATTCTGGCTTTAGCAGGCTCTCTTCATCTTGAGGTCCTTGCAGTGGTAGTTCTGGTTGGAGGTGCTAGGCAATTTATGCACTGTAGCTTGTCAAGCAATGACATTCCACCACGAATGCAGTGACCATTAGGGCTGATAATCTGTGGTGTTTGTAAACTGCGAGCAAACAAAACGAGAGGTGAGATGATGACATTGATCAATGTTGCCTGTATGTCTGCGCTTTGAACAGTGACTGTTTTGGCTTTTAGCAGGTTCTCTTCATCTTGAGGTCCTTGCACGGCTGTATAGCGCTTGTTCATTTGACACACTAGCTTGGCAGGCAATGACTTTCCACAACAAATGCGATAATTTTGTGATGTTTGTAAACAGGGAGCAATGATAATGAGGGGTGAGGTGATGAGATTTAATCAACATTGCCTCGATGTCTGTTCTTAGATGGTGACTTGTCTTGACCGTCAGAAGGCTCCCTTCATCTTGTAGTCCTTACAGGACTATAGATATTGGCTCTCTTTTTCTCAATCTTCACTACTTACCTAATCCCTATACCTTAAAGGCAATCAGTGGTCTGACTGGACAGCGTTTCCCATAGAAACAGAGCAAAGCAGCAGATTGAAATGAAAAACAGAATAATGCTAAGTCTCCACTATTGCGACCTGAAAGTCGCACGACTTTGCCAAAAATGTGATGCGACTCGGAGCAATGCCCGTTATACTCCCAAGGTCCATGAACACAGACATGAACGGACTCGTTGGAAACCATGGAGTATGGCCCATCATGCAAATTTGCAATAACAAGTCGCACTGGTGGAAACCAAGCCCTAACACAGTGATCCCAGAGCAAGCATTGAAAAGGAGATAGGGAAAAACACAGGTGAAAGCCATAAAAAGGAAACATACCTGCAAACAATGACCACATAAGCATCCAGCATGCATGAGTAGAGAGCTCCACCATTTGTTGCCGAAAAAATGCCATAAAAACATTTAGAACTCACATTTGCCACTAGTGATGATATCAGTGCCTGAGCCTGTTTAGATCACCAACATGGAAAGCTCTAGCCAGGAAACAGAGTCCGCATCACTTCCTGTCTGTCATGCTCAGAGTATACTTGCACTGTTGCAGCCATCTTGGAAATGGCAAACGCCCAAAACACAGAGAAGTAAAAGGCATATGGAAAGAAAAAGGAAACGCTGTCACTTATGTCAAAGCTTGTTTTACAGCTTTCTTTGAGAAGCCTGCACCACCAGAATGGGGCTCCAACCATATAGCTCATTTAGAGACTGTAGAGGAAGGACTTCCACCCAGGAGAGGCTGAAATATGCCCCCCAGACCACCAGAATGGGGCTCCAACCATATAGCTCATTTAGAGGCTGTACAGGAAGGACTTCCACCCAGAAGAGGCTTAACCTGGCTGGGGCGACAATCGGTAAGGGATACCTCGCGATTCCAGTCCTGATCAGGTGAGGAAAAAAAGGAGAATGCTGTGAGCCGGGTCTGTCTTTGATTTATAGTTAACCAGTCCTATCAGGTTGTGGGGGGGGGGGCGGAGCCACAACCCCATATGTATGCTGCCATGATGCGCCAGGAAAATCCTTTTCTCTGAAGTTCATTGACTGACACTGCACTCTCCCTTCCTTTTTAGTTTGTTCTACTGCTTGTTGACGTACTGAGCTGCAGGAAGCAGGGTGAGGGGTTATTACCAGAGGGACCGCCCCTGGGCAGAATTGTAAAGTTCTCTTTTCACATGTATTACATGTTCTGCCTAGTCCTCTCCTGAAGGTGGCGTAATAACCTACGGTCAAGATTAATGGAGCTGTGTCCGTCAATGAACTTCAGAGAAAAGGATTTTACGGTGCGTACAAAAATCCTATTTTTTTTAGAAAATGCAGCCTGCACAGTGACAGCGTGATTTCCATTGCATGTGCCATTAAGATTAATGGTGCATGCCGCATGCATCCAGTGTGTTTTCTGCGCGGGTGGTTGCAGCTGCAGTGGGAGCCACCCGCACAGATGTGAACCTAGCCTCATTGATGGCTAATAACTTCTGTGTGTTAAAGTGTAGAACACGATAAATTAAACAAATAAAAAGTGACTATTGTATACACAACAATTTGTGAAATGGATAGCCTCAAGTCTAATTGAATGAATGCATAAGTGACACTAATCTGCTCAAAAGCGGTGCATATTGGATGATCAAATTATATATGGGGAAAAAAAAGAAATATTGTATGTGCCTTATGTGAGTATCAATTGCATTGCACAGTTCATATCCATGAGCAGCTAATGGAATCCTGTCAGACAGTTGGGCTCGAGTGAGGCTATCCATTTCATATAATGTGATGTGTACAATAGTTACTTTTTGTTTAATTTATTGTATTATACACTTTAACTCTGGGAATAGCGCACCATTTATATTAGTATTTGATTGCTTCCTGGTCTTCCTGCTGACGTGCTCACTGTGGGACACACATACCCTGGAGCTATGGACGCCACTGGAAGCGACCGGGGTCTGATTCCTTACTGCAGCCCAGCAAGAAAACCAGAGGACAATTCAGGACGGCCACAGAGATCCATTATATGCCTGCTTTTACCTACTTAATGTGAGTGCACACTTTTTACAATATGAATAAAGCCATGTTTTAACTGATATACTACTCTTAGAGTGGCGCTGCTCTACCTCTCTTTTCTCCCATGTTTGCCAATCCCTAAAGGACCAGTTTAAACCGGCCCTTAAGGAGATTCCTGCTCAACAGGCCCGGGAATTGGCTGAATTGCCAAGGGAATTGTGTTTTGCCATTAAGGATTCTATTCACCAGCCACCTTGCGCTTGTGTTGGTATACATGCATAGGATTCTATGGTTGAAAAAAATGGTAAGCTGAGATACCATGCAAGAGGCTCCTAACTGGGTTTCCTTTTCATGGGGATTGCCTATTTGGGGACAATTTGGACAAATATATCCATAAGATTTCTGGTGGGAAAAGTACGCTTTTGACAGGCAAAGGAAGAAATAAACGTCCTTCATTTAAACAAACATCTTCTCACGGGCATCAGCCTCTAGGCAGTCACGATGGCATCCTCTGTCAGGGTCCAGTGGGAAGCCTCGGGGTCAGGTCCAAGGACAGAAGAAGTCCTCGGGACGGAATCCTGCAAAACAGAATTCCAAGGCTTCATCATGTTGGGGCGCCCCTGCTCTCCAGGGTGGGGGGGAAGACTTCTGCGGTTTTCAGAAGTCTGGCAGCGGGAGATTCAGGACAGATGGGTCATCTCCACAATAACTTTAGGGTACAAACTGGAGTTTCTAGAGTTCACATCACCTTGTTTTCTGAGATCAAACGTTCCCAATGATCCAGGGAAAAGGCACTCTCTGTTTCGGGCATTAGACAGATTACTGTCTCAAGGGGTGATCATGGAAGAGCAAGGTTTGGGGTCCTATTCACAACCTCTTCACAGTGCCGAAACCAAATGGAGATGTCAGACCCATTCTAGATCTCAAAAATCGGAATCAATACCTGAAGGTCTGCTCGTTTTACATGGATTCAATCAGGTCAGTGGTTTCTGGCCTACAAGGAGGGGAACTTCTGGCGTCCATCGACATCAGGGATGCATATCTGCATGTACCTATATTTCCCACTCACCAAAGATTTCTGTGCTTCAAGGTAGAGCAACACTATTTTCCGTTTGTGGCTCTACCCGTCGGGCTGGCTAGAGCACCCCGAGTATTTACAAAAGTTCTTGGTCCACCTTATCCAGACTAAGGGCACAAGGTATAACAGTCCTGGCATACCTGGACAATCTGTTGCTGGTGGATCGGTCGATTTTCCGCTCGGAGCAAAGTGTGCGAGATATGACCAAATACCTGGAAAGCCTAGGTTGCATTCTCAGTCCAGAAAAGGGTGTTTTAGACTCGGGCAAAGATCGGTGCCATAAAAGAGCTAGTACAAGTGGTCAGGTCAAAGAGAGATCTCCCCATTTGCCTTCGCATGAGCTTGTTAGGATAGATGGTGGCATCATTCAAAGCGGTTCCCTATGCCCAGTTCCATTCACGACTGTTGCAAAACAGTATCCTGTCTGCTTGGAACAAAGTCCAAGCTCTGGATTTGCCAATGCGGTTGTCCCCAAAGGTGTCCCAGAGCCTCAGTTGGTAGTCGGTAACCCGGAATCTGCTTAAGGGAAAATCTTTCATAAGGGCTATCTGGAAAGTGGTAAACTCAGATGCCAGCCTTTCAGGTAGGGGAGCAGTTCTAGAAGGAACAACTGTCCAGGGCTGAAAGAGCCTTGCCCATCAACATCCTAGAGATTCGGGCAGCCCGTCTGGCTCTGAAGGCCTGGACATTCAGTTTACAGGATTGTCCAATCAGAATCCAATCTGACAATGCCACAGCTGTAGCCTATATCAATCACCAAGAGGGCACCAAGAGTCACGCAGCTCAGAGAGAAGTGAATCATATTCTACTTTGGGTGGAAAGGAATGCCTATCGTCAGTCTTCAATCTGGGAATAAGGAAATGGCAGGAGGCCTACTTGAGTCGCCATCAGTTATTCCAGAGGGAATGGTCCCTGCACCTGACATTTTTTGGGCTGTTTGCCAAAGATGGGGGGTCCTGAATGTAGATCTTTTAGCATCCAGGTTCAACATGAAGTTGGTCAACTTTGTGTCAGGACATGGAATCCACTCGCATACGGGACAGATGTGTTGGTAACACCATGGGATCAGTTCTCACTGATTTATGCATTTCCCCCTACTTTTGCAAGGGTCGATATTCCATCCTACCTTTCAAACTCTAAATTTAAATGGCTTGGCTATTGAGACCCACATTCTGAAGAGAGGTGGGCTATCCGGGTCACTTGTCCTCTACCTTGATTAATGCAAGGAAACAAGCTTCCAGAGTCATATATTATATAGTCTGGAGGGCTTATATTTCCTGGTGGGAGTCCAAGGGTTGGCGCCCTCGAAAGTATAGCATAGGCAGGATTCTTGCCTTTCTACAATTGGAGGTAGAGATGAAGCTGGCCTTGAGTACTATTAACCACTTAAGCCCCGGACCAATTGTCAGCCCAAGGACCAGAGGTCTACAATTTCGCACTGCACTGCTTTAACTGGTAATTGCGCGGTCATGCAATGTTGTACCCAAACGAAATTTGCGTCCTTTTCTTCCCAGAAATAGAGCTTTCTTTTGATGGTATTTGATTGCCTCTGCGATTTTTATTTTTTACGATATAAATGGAAAAAGACCAAATTAAAAAAAAAAAAAGATATTTTCTACTTTTTGTTATAAGAAAAATCAAATAAACTCAATTTTAGTCATACATTTAGGCCAAAATGTATTCAGCCACATGTCTTTAGTAAAAAAAAAAAATGTCAATAAGCGTATATTTATTGGTTTGCGCAAAAGTTATAGCGTCTACAAACTAGAGTACATTTTCTGGAATTTACACAGCTTTTATTTTGACTGCCTATCATTTCTTGAGGTGCTAAAATGGCAGGGCAGTACAAAACCCCCCCAAATTACCTCATTTTGGAAAGTAGACACCCCAAGGAAATCGCTGAGGGGCATGTTGAGCCCATTGAATAATTTTTTTTTTTGTCCCAAGTGATTGAATAATGGAAAAAAAAAAAGTTTACAAAGTTGTCACTAAATGATATATTGCTCACACATTCCATGGTTATATGTGAAATTGCACCCCAAAATAAATTTTGCTGCTTCTGAGTATGGGGATACCACATGTGTGGGACTTTTTGGGAGCCTAGCCGCGTACGGCACTCCGAAAACCAATCGCCGCCTTCCGGATTTCTAAGGGTGCAAAATTTTGATTTCACTCCTCACTACCTATAACAGTTTCGAAGGCCACAAACCCCCCCCCCCAAATGACCCCATTTTGGAAAGTAGACACTCCAAGCTATTTGCCGAGAGGCTTGTTGAGTCCATGGAATATTTTATATTTTGCCACAAGTTGCGGGAATATTACAAACTTTTTTATTTTTTTTATTTTTTTTGCACAAAGTTGTCACTAAATGATATATTGCTCACACATGCTATGGGCATATGTGAAATTACACCCCAAAATACATTCTGCTGCTTCTCCTAAGTATGAGGATACCACATGTGTGGGACTTTTTGGGAGCCTAGCCACGTACGGGACCCCGAAACCCAAGCACCGCCTTCAGGATTTCTAAGGCCATTCATTTTTTTCACTTCTCACTACCTATCACAGTTTTGAAGGCCATAAAATGCCAAGATGGCACAAAACCCCTCCAAATGACCCCATTTTGGAAAGTAGACACCCCAAGCTATTTGCTGAGAGGCATGTTGAGCCCATTGAATATTTTTTTTTTGTCCCAAATGATTGAATAATGACAACAAAAAGTTGTCACTAAATGATATATTGCTCACACATGCCATGGTTATATGTGGAATTGCACCCCAAAATACATTTTGCTGCTTCTCCTGAATACGTGGATACCACATGTGTGGGACTTTTTGGGAGCCTAGCCGCGTACGGGACCCTGAAAACCAAGCACTGCCTTGAGGATTTCTAAGGGCATTCATTTTTTATTTCACTGAGCCTGAATCTGACAGATGAGTGACTTCCTCTTCACTATCTGTCATGCTCAGAAACGTGTAGGCCTCTTTACTAGTGTACCTTTGCTTTGCCATTTTGGGCTCTAAATTTAGTGGTACACTAGTGAGATTCTCAGGTAAAAAAAGCACCTAGGCTGTATGCGACTGTATAAAACGCTACCAAAAAAAACTGTTAGCGATCGCAGGGATCAGGCCTGACTCTGCCAACACTGCAGTTATGTGTTTAGTGTATTGTAAGTGACAGTGATCGATCGATACTGCACTTGGGTGGGCTGGGCTGGGCTGGGCGGAGGGGCAAAATGCAGGTGCTAGCAGGTATCTAGGCTGATCCCGCTAACAATGAGTTTTTTGGAACCCTAAACTGCTGGGGACGCTAGTATAGATCTGATCAGATCAGATATTAATCTGTTCAGATACTATACCACTAAGGGAGGTGTATGCTTTGTGCGTGGGTGTTAGCGGTACTGGCACTAACCTAGCGCTGCCTGGGGCGACGCAGACCCTATCTGACCCTAAAACTTAATTGATATCACCCGTCGGGTGATCAGGGGGATAAATCTTTATTGGGTAATAAATGGCGGGTGCCCTGATGCTATAAAAAGCAAACTAACTAACCAGCGTCACCCGTAACACTTATATGGTGATCACTGGTGAAAGGGTTAACTAGGGGCAATCAGGGTTAAAACCTTTATTAGGTAGTATATGGGGGTCCCTGACGCTATATAAAAACCTGATGGGGAACCTAAATAACTAACTGGCTATCCAGCGTCACCAGTGACACTAATGCAGTGATCAGAAAAACAATCGCTTAGTGACACTGGCAAAAGGGGGTGAAAGGGTTACCTGGGCCGCAATCAAGGGGTTAAACCTTTATTGGGGGGTAGGGGGCTACCCTGGACCTAACACTAACTGCCCTGACACTTTTTACAGTCACAACTGACACTAAATGCAGTGATCTGTAAATAAATGATCATTGCAATCAGTGACACTGTGACTGGGGGGGGGGGGGGGCAGGGGGTGACTGGGGTGAAAAGTGTGCCTATGTGTACCTACGTGTCAGTGGACTGTTGGTGCACTTACTATGATGTCTTCTCTCCTTACCGTCCGGGAAAAAAGACTGCCACGAGGAGAGTGACGTCACTTTCTCCTGCCTGTGTTTACACTACACAGGCAGGGGAAGCTTTTCATTCGCAAGGAGCGATCGCGAGGGGATGGCCAGAAACCAACGGCCGTCCCCTTATCCCGGATCGCTCCTGAAGCAAAATGGACCGCCGCAGCCAGCGGGAGGGGGTCCGTTTGGACCCCCCATCCGCTGGGAGGCAGGCACGTACGGGTACGTGCTTGTGCCGGTCCGTGCCATTGTACCGACGTATAATTACATGCGGCGGTTCTTAACTGGTTAAGGGACAAGTTTTGGCTTTATCAGTCTTATTTCAAAGACCTCTTGCTTCGCATTCTTTGGTCCGGGTTTTTATGCAAGGGGTAATGCTGAAAATTCCACTAGTTAAATCTCCTTTGAACCCTGAGGGCTTGAACTTGGTTTTGTCAATGTTGCAAAAACAACCTTTTGAACCGATAAACACAAATTTCCTTGTCAGAAGGACTAAGGAGTATTGCTTTGTTTGCTATATCCTCAGCAAGGAGGCTTTCGGAATTGGCGGCTCTCCTGTAAAGAGCCATATTTGATTATTCATGAGGACAGGGTTGTGCTGCGTCATCATCCAGGTTTTCTGCCTAAGGTGGTTTCAGGTTTTCATCTAAACCAAGATATTGTTCTTTCATCGTTCTTTCCAAAACCATGTTCTAGGGAAGAAAAGTCACTACATTGTCTTGATGTGGTGAGAGCGGTCAAGGTCTATTTTAACTAGATGCTGACCGCCGGCTGTCAAATGACGGCCAGGCGTCGCACCTATTGTGGCAGGAGGCCGTCATATGGAGACACCACTCGCCACCGAAGGGGGTGAACAGCCATTGGTTATGGCTGTTTACCACGTGATCGGCCGTGATGAAGTCACGGCCGATCAGATGGTCACACCCTGACTGTGCACGGCGCATGCGCGCGATCACGTCGGTGGTGGCGTGTTCCCCGGGAACACTGCTTGTCACCGACGCTGGTAAACAGCCATTGGCCGGCTGTTTACCCACGTGATCAGCTGTGATCCTTTCACAGCCGATCACTAAAATGTAAACAAACCGCGGTAACGAGATGTTACCGGGTTCTCCTGGTCACACACCGATCGTGTGTGAGGAGATTGCGGTAACATCTCGTTACCGCCCACAGTGTACACCAATCATACTGATTGCCCCCCCAATAAAGAGGACCTGTCACCACCCCTCATTGTACCTGTCAATCACAGTCCATCAGAGTACCTGTCAGTCCATCAGAGTACCCGAGTACCTGTCCCGGCCCATCAGAGTACCCGAGTATCTGTCCCAGCCCATCAGAGTACCCGAGTACCCGTCACGGTTCATCCGAGTACCTGTCACAGTCCATATGAGTACCTGTCACCGCCCTTCAGAGTACCCAAATACCAGTCACCAAGCCATCAGAGTACCCGAGTACCTATCTTCAGCCCATCAGAGTGCCTATTTGCAGCCCATGTCTCACAGAATATACATTGGGGTGTTTGCTTTCCAAAATGGGGTCATTTTGTGGGTAATTTCACTGTCCTGGACCTTCAAAAGTGTGATAGGTAGGAATGAAATGAGATGTGTCATTTATGCTCCTAGAACGCCTGAACGTACTACTTCAATGTTCGGCCTCTCTATGTGACCAGGCTGTGTAAAAGTCCTACACATGAGGTATCGCCATACTCGGGAGGAGTAGCAGAATGTATTTTGGGGTGTAATTTTTGCTATATACATGCTATGTGTTAGAAATATCTTATAAATTGACAATTTTGTGTAAAAAAAAAAAATGCGTTTTAATTTTTTTTCCACATATTCAAAAAACTTCTGAAAAAAAATTAACCATTCAAAAGACTCATTATGCCTCACAGATTATACGTTGGGGTGTTCGCTTTCCAAAATGGGGTAATTTTATGGGAAATTCCATTGTCCTGATACTCTAGGGCCTTCAAAAGTGTAAAAAAGGAGAAAAAAACTGCGCTAAGGTGAAACATAAAATAAAATGAAAACTCTTGTGTGATAATCTTAAGAATGAGCATTTAGCTGCGGCTTCACTGTGTCACATAAATACAGAAAGAACAAAATGAATAAAATGAAAAATACTAAGCCGCGCTTAACTTACACAAACAACTAATTGTGCAAAAATTGAAATAAATAGTGAACCAATATTGGCAACTGTATGTAGATTAATATATGCCTATAACGTGCATAATACAAAACACAAATACATTAATAACTCAAACCATACGGCTTATTCCTTGCAATATGCAATTACATAAACCTGTAACAACATGGAAAAAAGGAAGGGGAAAAAAAACACCCAGTGTATAAACAATGAGTCCGTATATATGAACCACAAGAAACTAATTATCACAAGGCTGTGAATAAAGTCCTCCAAAGATAAGCCACAATAACCATAAGGGATCCACCACTGGGTCCAATGGGAAAAAGTGCTCGATCCACCACCAACATGCGATAAAATTTGCCGCTTACCAGAAAAACATGACCCCCCACTACAGAGGGTCACACGAGACTTATAAGAGTAAATGCAACTTCCAGCCAAAAGGGGTCCTCAGTGTTCTCCTGGTTCCACCACTCCAATGGGGGTTAAGTAAAAACTGCTCCCAGATGTCTTCCTCAAAGGTCCAAAAAGGGACTCAAAGCGGGGACATCTCCTTTTCTTATTATTCTTAAATCCAAATAGGCGCCGTCACTGTGGAGCTTCCAGTCTTCCACCAATTAGATCCAAGAAAAACAATCTTCTTTTAATCCAATTTTTCTGGAAAAATTACATAGCAGTATTCGCAGTAGCCACTGTACAGTTCCAAGCCCACACTTGCTCCTCATCAGGCTATCTCTGGCATGTGTATTATCCTACTACTCACACTAGCTTCTTCAAAAGTGTAATAGGTGGTTGAGAAATGAGATGCGTAATTTTTGCTCGTAGAACGTCTGAAGGTACTACATCAATGTTGGTGCTCTGCATGTGGCCAGGCTGTGTAAAAGTCTCACACATGTGGTATCGCCGTACTCAGGAAGAGTAGCAGAATGTATTTTGGGGTGTAATTTGTTGTATGCATATGCTGTGTGTGAGAAATAACCTGATAATATGACAATTTTGTAAAAAAAAAAATAATAATAAAAAAAATCTTCATTTTGCAAAGAATTGTGGGAAAAAATGACAACTTAAAAAAACTCACCATGCTACTTAATACCTTGGAATGTCTACTTTGTAAAAAGGGGTCATTTGGGGGGGGTATTTGTACTTTCCTGACTTGTTAGTGTCTCAAGAAATGAGGTACACCTGATGATCAGAAGTGATCAATTTTCAGTGATTGGCACCATAGTTTGTAGACTCTCTAACTTTCACAAAGACCAAATAATATATACTAATGTGGGTTATTTTTACCAACGATATGTAGCAGTATAAATTTTGGCCAAAATTTATGAAGAAAAATTACTAATTGGCAAAAATTTATGACAGAAACAAAGAGGCATTTTTTTCACAAAATTTACATTTTAAAATAAAAAACCCACTAGTGATTACATACCACTAAAAGAAAGCTCTATTTGTTTGGAAAAAAAGACGCAAGTTTCATATGGATACAGTGTTGGATGACTGAGTAATTGTCATTCAAACTGTGAGAGTGCTGAAAATTGGTCTGGTCAGGAAGGGGGTGTAACTGCACTGTATTGAGGTGGTTAAAGACAACTGCTCAGGTTCGAAAGACTGACGTCTTATTTTTGCTGTCAGAAGGGCCTAGGAAAGGACAGGCAGCGTCAAAATCCACTATTTCTAGATGGATTAGGCAAGTTGTAATTCAGGCCTATGGTTTAAAAGGTAGAATTCCACCTTTTCAAGTCAGGGTGCACTCTACCAGAGCGGTTAGTGCTTCTTGGGCAGTGCATCACCAATCCTCCATGGCTCAGATCAGTAAGGCCGCAACTTGGTCTTCAGTCCATACGTTCACTAGATTTTATCAGGTGGATGTAAACAGACATGAGGATATCGCCTTTGGGTGCAGTGTGCTGCAGGCAGCAGTATAGGCCTTCAAAGTCTGTTGGCACCCTGCAGGTTGTGTCTCCCTCCCCTCAAATAGCATTGCTATGGGACATCCCATGTAGTAATTACTATGGCTCTGTGCCCGTGATGTACGATAAAGAAAATAGGATTTTTATAACAGCTTACCTGTAAAATCCTTTTCCTGACACAAAGCATGACAGCATACATGAATGGGATAGGCTCCACCTCCCGCCCAATCAGGACTGGTTATACTATATTTAAATAAGTCGCCTCCCCCTAGATGGTATTCTCTTTTTCCTCAAACGCTCAACTGGTTATAACTGTGAATCAATGAAGATTTTTATTTTTGCTCTCACCTGGCAGAATTATCTGGCCAGCCGCACAGGTTCAGACTTTTTCCTGTGACGAAGCCCCTGTGTTCGGTTGTAAAGCTTCCATACGAGGGAGACACCCCCCCTTCCCCAGGTCCAGATACCGGGAGGCTGGGATACTGGTCTCTGGATGCAGGTAAAACAGTTCTGTCTTGTGGTTAGTTGAGACAGATCCAGTCTCTCCTCCCTGGTTAGTTGTGGTCCCACACACACATTTTGTTGTTAGTTTGGCTTTGGATATGTTGGTTTCTCTTACAAAAAAGCTGGAAGTTTTTTTTTTTGTGGTCGGGGCTGCCCCGTCCAAGATGGCTCCTTGTCTGTTTCCTGTGGCTGGATGCGTCTTTCAGTTAGCAGGGAGCAGTGAGATGATATTGGGTTAACTTCTGGCCCACTGTAGCAGTGGCCAGGAGCTCCAGGCGGCTGCCTGGGAATGGATTGGTGTCCACCTGTCAGGTGTGGAGCCTCTCCCACCCCCCCTTAGAGCCAGTCAAGGGAGGGTGTTGCACAGAACAGGTAATCTTTCCATGGGCTGTCATGGTGTGTCTGAATCATTATGCTGTTAATATACAAGCTGCCAAAGTAGGTTAAACTGCTGTGTATAGTTCTGTCTGTTTCATTTGCTTTACAGGTTTTGTTGTCTATCTGTAGGACTCCTAAATTGCTGCAAAGTTGAGTCTCTCTATTACCTCAGCAATGCCTGGCTTTGCAGGTTGTTGGATCACTGTATCAATGCTCTAATGTTTGGATTTGCTGTCTTTTAACCTTTGCAGGGCAGTTGCCTAGTGTAGGTGATCCTGCATTAACCTATTATTTATGTCTAAATGCAAGCGTAAAAAAAGAGTCTTCTGCTTAGGTTACAGTGCTTTAAAGAGTTGGTTTAGTACACTACTATCTGTAATTGCTTCTGTCAAAGGGGTTAACCCTTGCTCACAGCATATAGATCCATGTGCTGCTTCAATGTCTGCAAATGGATGTGGGGATGGCCACTGATATTATATTAAGGCTAAGTCCTAGCCAGTATTGCCAGGTAGGGATGGCCCAGCGGACTTACGTGTTTACTGTGTAAAAGAACTTTGACCTATGATGACACATCCATCATGTGGTACAGGACAGCCAATTGAGACATTACAGCACATGGACACTTGGACATTCCCCCTAACTTATAAATAGACCCGATCCGGCGGCCATTTTACATTCTTTCGTATGTCACTATAGGGAGAGGTTGCTGTGTGGAGCAGGGAGAGACTGCAGTGACCCAAATCGCTAGCTATTAGGTCCACAAAAGTTATTTTAAGGACTGGTATGGTATAGGTGTAGTTCAGGATATAGGTTTGAGGCACTGCTATTCAAGTCATTATTGCAGCAGCCTGTCTTTTGTCAGTGCAGAGAGGGACAGGACGCTGTGTGCAGCACAGGACGGTCAGTTTAATCATTAGCTGTTACTATTAGGTCCACAAAAGTGCTATTGTTCCAGCAGCCTGTGTTTTGTCAGTTTAAATAGGGACAGACAGGGAGCTGTGTGTGGCAGTGAGGGACAGTCAGTTTAATCAGTAGCTGTTACTATTAGGTCCACAAAGGTTCTTTTCAGGACTGGTATGGTAATAGGGTTGTACACGTATAATATTATTTCTTCCAAATATAGAAATAATATTATACTTGACTGCTGCCCTTCTGCTGCAGTAGTCCTTTATGAGTATAGGGACTGAGGTACAGTCTGCTAATCACAACCTACTAGTTCCACAAAGGTCCTTCTAAGGACTGGTAAGCTATAGCGTACTAGAGCATATAGGGTTGAGTGAGGTACAGTCTGCTAATCCTTAAGGACTGGTATAGGTCCACAATATATAGGGTTGAGGTGCACTACTGCTGACTGCTGCCCAATTCTGCAGCAGTCCTTTATCAGTATAGGGACTGAGGTACAGTCTGCTAATCGCAACCTACTAGTTCCACAAAGGTCCTTATAAGGACTGGTAAGGTATAGCAGTATATAGGGTTGAGTGAGGTACAGTCTGCTAATCCTTAAGGACTGGTATATCACGGTGCTAGTGTCAGTGCTTTGTCACGCTGCTGATGTCATTGCTCTCTATTAGGGATGAGCCGAACACCCCCCGGTTCGGTTCGCACCAGAACTTTCGAACGGACCCCAAATTCGTACGAACTTTAGAACCCCATTGAAGTCTATGGGACTCGAACATTCGAAATTAAAAGTGTTAATTTTAACGGCTAATATGCAAGATACTGTCCTAAAAAGGGCTTGGGTTTAGAACAGTCCCTGCACAAAATGACATTAAACGGAAATAACATCATTGAAAACTGCTTGCGGTTTTAATGTTATATCTGGTTCCTGCAATATGGTTGAAAATCATTGAGAAAAATGGCATGGGTAGCCCTCCCTGCCCATTACCAGCCCCTTTGGGTCTTGTACGCATATTAAGGGGAACCCCGTACCCATATTAAAAAAGGAAATGTGTGTGGCCCCCAGGCCCTATATACTCAGAACAGCAGTATACAGGCGGTGCAAACAAGACAGGAACTGTGTAGGTTTGTTGTGTTAAGTTGAATCTGTTTGTAATTTTCAACTGGTACATTTTTAAAGTGCAGCTCCAGTCAAAAAAACTATTTTTAAGCTTTTTGGAAAACATAGGGAAGGGTTATCACCCCTGTATAATTTGTTTTGTCGTCCATCTTTTTTCATCTCACTTGCTGTTGTCTCCTTCCATTTGCAAGTAGGAGATGTTTGTAAGTTGGATGTTTGAAAGTAGGGACCTGCCCTAT
Source organism: Lithobates pipiens (assembly GCF_037356315.1). Taxonomy (NCBI): domain Eukaryota; kingdom Metazoa; phylum Chordata; class Amphibia; order Anura; family Ranidae; genus Lithobates; species Lithobates pipiens. The sequence goes on along the minus strand of NW_027507788.1, from coordinate 137,985,099 downwards.
ATGCTCTGCAGAAATGGCGGAACAAGGTGTTGGTTTTGCCACAACATTGTAAGCCCTCAAAGTGACTCTTGGTGGGCGCTGGAGCGCCCTGCTGTGAACGATTATATCAAGAATTGTAATTACATGCCATTGTTGAACAGTGGTAGAAAAATTGACCTATGGTGGTTGTGGTGCTGGTGCCACAACACTATAAGTCCTCACAGTTACTCTGGGTGGGCACAGGAATGGGCGCTCCTGTGAAATATTATATCAAGAATTGTAATTACATGTCCCTGTTAAACAGGGGCAGAAAAATTGGGCCTTAGGCACTGGTGCCACGACACTGCAACCTCTCCCATATACTCTAGTTTTATTGCAGGAATTAGCCCTGCTGCAAAGCATTGCATCAAAAATTGTAATTAAACGCCCCTGTTGAACAGGGGCAGAAAAATTGGGCTGATGGCATCACCCAGAACCAGAAATGTTCTTCCAACATATCAGCGGAGGAGGAAGAGGATAGACAATCAACATAACAGGACAGTCACTCAGCATCAGCATAGGCAGTCTTGAAGGGATGTGATATTTCAAAAAAAATTATTTGGTTACATCAGCTTCAGGTGCTTGGTAGCTGTGGGTGATCCAAGACTGATTCATCTTGATGAAGGTCAGTCGATCAACTGATTCGGTGGACAGGCGCACCCTGTGATCGGTAACAAAGCCACCAGCAGCACTGAAGGTGCGTTCCGAAAAAACGCTGGATGCAGGACAGGCCAGTAGCTCAATTGCATACTGTGCAAGCTCTGGCCAGTGATCCATCCTCAAGACCCAGTAAGCCAGAGGATTTTCGGTGGGAAAGGTGTCCAAGTCTGACCTTGCCCCTAGTTATTCCTGCACCATGTAAATCAGACGCTGGCGATGGTTGCTGGAACCGATCATACCTTGGGGCTGCGGACTAAAAAATTGTCTGAAAGCATCAGTCAGACGGCCACCTTCTCCACCGCTCCTTCTGACCGATGCCTCAGCAACACGTTGTCCAGGACCAGGAGTTTGTAACCTCCCAGTCTCTGGGAACACGTTGCACAGACCTTTCTGCAAGGCCTCCCGGAGATGTCTCATCCTCTGCTCCCTCTGCGATGGCAAGATAAGGTCGGCAACCTTACCCTTGTACCGTGGATCAAGGAGAGTGGCCAGCCAGTAATGGTCCCTCTCCTTGATCCGAAGAATACGAGGATCCTACCGCAGGCTTTGCAGGATCAGGGAGGCCATGCAGCGTAGGTTAGCTGAGGCATTCGGTCCGGAGTCCTCTGGGTCACTAAGGGCAACATGATCCGCAGCTACCTCCTCCCAGCCACGTACAAGTCCACGTGTTTCTTGGGACTGTAAATCATCCCTACAAGACTGCTGATGCTGAGTGCCAGCCTCCACCTCCATGCTGACACAATCATCCTCCTCCTCCTCATCCTCTTCCTGTGTGATGGGTGGCACAGCAGGAACACTGTCTGGATAAAGGGGGCCTTGAGAGGCAAGGAAGTCCTCCTCTTCCTGCCTCTGTTCTGCCTCAAGTGCCCTGTCCATTATTCCACGCAGCGTATGCTCCAAGAGGTGGACAAGAGGTACAGTGTCACTGATGCATGCACTGTCACTGCTCACCATCCTTGTGGCCTCCTCAAACGGTGACAGGACAGTGCATGCATCCCTGATCATGCCCCGCTGGCGTGGTGAGAAAAAACCGAGCTCCCCTGACCCTGTCCTGGTGCCGTAGTCGCACAGGTACTCATTGATGGCCCTCTGCTGTGTGTTCAGCCGCTGCAGCATGGACAACGTTGAGTTCCACCTGGTGGGCATGTCACATATAAGGTGGTTCTTGGGCAGGTTCAACTCCTTTTGGAGCTCAGCCAGCCGAGCACAGGCATTAAATGATCGGCGGAAATGCACACAGACTTTCCTGGCCTGCTTCAGGACATCCTGTAAGCCGGGGTACCTGCCCAAGAACCGCTGCACCACCAGGTTAAGGACGTGAGCTACACAGGGCACATGGGTCAGTTGTCCCTGTCGGAGGGCGGAGAGGAGGTTGGTGCCATTGTCACAAACCACCATTCCTGGCTTAAGCTGGCTTGGCGTCAACCACCTCTCGGCCTGCCCCTGCAGAGCTGACAAAACATCCGCCCCAGTGTGGCTCCTGTCCCCCAAACAAACCAGCGCAAGCACGGCATGGCATCGTTTTGCCTGCGTACTTGCGTAGCCCCTGGAACGCATACAGAGCACCGCTGGTTCTGAGGACAGAGCACTGGAAGAGGCCACGGAGGAAGAAGAGGAGGGGGTGGAGGAGAGAGGTGTGTCACAACCAATAGTAGCATTTTGGAGGCGTGGTGGCGGAACAACCTCCAACACTACTGCACCTTGTCCTGCATCGTTCCCAGCTGCCAGAAGAGTGACCCAATGGGCCGTGAAAGACAGGTAACGTCCCTGTCCATGCCTGCTGGACCACGAGTCAGCGGTAATATGCACCTTACCGCTGACCGCCCTGTCCAGCGAGGCAAGGACATTGCCTTCCACATGCCGGTAGAGAGCCGGAATCGCCTTCCGTGAGAAAAAGTGGCATTTGGGGACCTGCCACTGAGGAACCGCACATTGTACAAACTCACGGAAGGGGGCCGAGTCTACCAACTGAAAAGGCAGCAGTTGAAGTGCTAGCAATTTAGCCAAGCTAGCATTCAACCGCTGGGCATGTGGATGGCTGGGAGTGAACTTCTTTCGCCGGTCCAGCAGCTGGGGCAGGGACATTTGCCTGCTATAATCGGACGTGGGTGTACTGCTAGCAGAGTGCCCGGAAGCACTTGGCTGTGACACACCTAATTCTACACCTTCATTCCTCTCAAAGCAGGTTTCAGGTGTGGGTCTTTGAGGTACGCTTGCCAACGAGCTGCATGGCAGGTCAACATATGTCTGGTCAAGCATGTGGTGCCCAAGCGGCTGATGTTTTGGCCACGTGAGATACGCTTGAGACATATGTTGCAAATAGCAGCGGTGCGATCTGATGCACTCGTCTCAAAAAAGGCCCACACCAAAGAACTTTTAGAATAACGCGCAGAGGCAGCGCCCTGCACAGGCGGAGCTCTGCGGTGTGATTCAGTCGGTGTGCTGCCCCTAAGCTGGCCCCAGGAGGGCATCCTGCCTCGTTGGACATGTGCCTTGTGGCCATATTTTGATCTCATACTGTCACTGTATAGGCTGTTTTCATCAAGATAAAAATATGGCAAAAACAGATGTATTGCCATGTAAAAAGATGTACATTCTCTAGGCTATATGGGCATGGTACGCAGCCACCTGAGTAACCTTGCGGACGCCTATGCTTTCAAAAAACAGCCCTGGAAAAAACTTCATACCAGCCTCACAGCATTATTATACCAGCCCAACAGCATAACGTCATTATTTTCTTGTTCATGAAAGGGAAAACCATACATTTTACCAGTTAATAGTGGTAAGTGATCAATCATCAAGGGGGACCCCAGGAACTCAGAACTTGGGGGGGGGGGGGGCACCTTCTGCAGAAAGAATACTCAAAGGTAAGGGGGTGGGTTACTAATATAAGGAGGAAACCCTTTATATCAGTGCCCCTTACATTATCGTATTCACTCCCCCCTTACATCAGTGACCCCCCCCCCCCCCCGACTGGCCTGGCGGTGCTTTCACTGACCTCCTCTCAGGTGCACTGTGCAGGGCTCAGTCAGTCGGCTCCAGCTTGGTGGGTCTGGTTTTATCCTATGGTCTCCTGTCCACAGTCCACACAAGTTTGACTTTTGCCATGACCCCCCATCCCATGCAAGAGCTCAATGCAGCTTCACCAGTGCCCACCAAAAGCAGCCTCACTGTGCCCACCAAAAGCAGCCTCACTGTGCCCACCAAAAGCAGCCTCACTGTGCCCACCAAAAGCAGCCTCACTGCGCCCACCAAAAGCAGCCTCACTGTGTCCATCAAATGCAGCCTCACTGTGTCCATCAAATGCAGCTTTACTGTGCCCATCATTGCAGCCCCTCCTGTGCCCCATGTCCCAGTCTGCAGTCCCTGTCTGTGGGAAGGTGTGTTCTTGATGCTTGGTACGGTACCTTGCATGCCAGCAGGATATCCATGATGGGCAGCAGCAGGCAGGGTCTGTTCTCGTTTTGAATGGGGACGGTGCTCCTTCCAGAGGATCTGTCTGCTGTGAGATGGAGTGGTCCCTGGCCACCTGCACCTTCAGCCATCCTCATTTTCCGGCCCCAGTCAGCCTGTCCTCTGGTCCTGGGGAAGTGGAGAGCACTGGGTGGGAGTTGGAGAGTACAGGGGTGGGGAGTGGAGAGTGCTGGGGGGAGCCAAAAAGAACAGAGGTGGAAAGCACTGGGGGGGGGGGGGCTGGAGAGCACCAGGGGGGCAGAAAGAACAGGGGTGGGGAGAATGGGGGGCTGGAGAGCACTGGGGGGCTGGAGAGCACTGGGTTGGGGGCTGGAGAGTGATGGGGAGAGCTGAAGAGCACCGGGGGGGAAGCACTGGGGGGAGTGGAAAGAAGAGGGGGAAGAAAGAACAGGGGGGAGAGCACTGGAGGGGGGCGGAGAGAACAGGGGGGAGAGCACGGAGGGGAGAGGACTGGGGGGAGCGGAGAGTGCTGTGGGGGTAGGACGGGGGAGCACTGGGGGGAGTGGAGAGCACAGGGCAGGGGGGAACGGGGGAGAGCACTGGGGGGGGGACAGGGGGGGGGGCACTGGGATGGTGGCTAGAGAAGGATGGGGAGAGTTGGGGGGCAGCAAGAACAGGGGAGGAGAAAACTGTGAGGGGGCCAGGAGAGTGTGGTGGAGGAGAGGGGGGGGAGGCAGAAGAGTGTGGTGGTGGTGGAGGAGAGCACTGGGGGGGGAAGGAGAGTGTGGTAGTGGAGGAGAGCACTAGGGGGGGCAGGAGAGTGTGGTGGTGGAGGAGAGCATGGGGGGGAGGAGAGTGTGGTGGTGGAGGAGAGCACTGGGGGGGCAGGAGAGTGTGGTGGTGGGGAGCACTGGGGGGGGGCAGGAGAGTGTGGTGGTGGAGGAGAGCACTGGGGGGGATGGAGAGTGTGGTGGTGGAGGAGAGCACTGGGGGGGCAGGAGAGTGTGGTGGTGGAGAGAGGGGGGAGGCAGGAGAGTGTGGTGGTGAAGGAGAGCACTGGGGGGGGGGGGCAGGAGAGTGTGGTAGTGGAGGAGAGCACTAGGGGGGGCAGGAGAGTGTGGTGTGGAGGAGAGCACTGGGGGGGGGCAGGAGAGTGTGGTGGTGGAGGAGAGCACTGGGGGGGGGCAGGAGAGTGTGGTGGTGGAGGAGAGCACTGGGGGGGGCAGGAGAGTGTGGTGGTGGAGGAGAGCACTGGGGGGGGCAGGAGAGTGTGGTGGTGGAGGAGAGCACTGGGGGGGCAGGAGAGTGTGGTGGTGGAGAGAGGGGGGAGGCAGGAGAGTGTGGTGGTGAAGGAGAGCACTGGGGGGGGGCAGGAGAGTGTGGTAGTGGAGGAGAGCACTAGGGGGGGCAGGAGAGTGTGGTGTGGAGGAGAGCACTGGGGGGGGGGGCAGGAGAGTGTGGTGGTGGAGGAGAGCACTGGGGGGGGGGGGGGCAGGAGAGTGTGGTGGTGGAGGAGAGCACTGGGGGGGGCAGGAGAGTGTGGTGGTGGAGGAGAGCACTGGGGGGGGCAGGAGAGTGTGGTGGTGGAGGAGAGCACTGGGGGGGCAGGAGAGTGTGGTGGTGGAGAGCACTGGGGTGGGCAGGAGAGTGTGGTGGTGGAGGAGAGCACTGGGGGGCGCAGGAGAGTGTGGTGGTGGAGGAGAGCACTGGGGGGGGGCAGGAGAGTGTGGTGATGGAGGAGAGCACTGGGGGGGGGCAGGACTGTACCTGCCGCATCTCCTTCTCTTGATCATAGTGCTGGATGGCTCTGTGTACTGCGGCCGCTCTGTAACATGGCCCCGCCCCCCAGACCGGCTCATGTGATATGCGGAACGTTGATTCTCTTTACTATCACATGAGCCGGTCTGAGGGGGCGGGGCCATGTTACAGAGCGGCCGCAGTAAACAGAGCCATCCAGCGCTCTGATCCATAGGAGACGGAGAGGGCGGAGGATGCAGCCGCCAGCGGACAAAAAAATGAAAAAAAAAAAAGTGAAAAAAAATGCAACATGGCGGCGGCTACGGCAGACACCTTGGGGATTCCAGGGGGGGCACTTGACCCCCCCTTGCCCCCTGCTGCGGACGCCCATGATGTGCACTGCATTACTAAGTGTTCAGGTTTGGCTTCAAAGAAAGGGTGGCAACCCTACACCTGAAATAAAGTGAATGAAGTAAATAAATAAAGTAAAGTCCCACTACGGACTACCCACCCTGTGAGTGCTAAAACCCAAGTATAGTGAAAACAAAAGGTGATAATAAATTTTCCGGGGTTAGAGCTGCCTTTACCTAGAACCTCCACCTCCTAGTGTGGGAGGGGGGGTTTTGAGTTTGGAAGATATGGATAATAGGTTATGGCGCTAAAACCCAAAATTATATACTTAGCGTATGTGTATGAATATACTATTAGTGACCTGTCTGCAAACTCAGTGGTATTATAAGTACTAATTGAACAATATAAAATTAAAGTGCAAAACTACTGTGTCAAATTAATATAAGTGCCGTATGATAGTAACCTCAAAGCAAAAAATAAAAAAAGGACAATCAAAAAATTCATATATGTGCCATATGACAGTAAAATCAAACTACAATCAAAAAATTCATACAAAAATAATTGATACCAAGTCCTTGTGCATAAAAGAAACTTTCAAAGCCACATACGATCATTGACAATGTCCCTTAGTAATATCCTGGCTAGCCGTGACACAAAATTAAGTGACTAGTGCAAAAGGTGCCAATCTTCAATACAGGAAAAAAAGCCACATGAGAAGGTTACACATGTTCCATATTAGTGTCCTAGGTGGTAATGATACCAGATAAAGTGACTAGTGCAAACAGTGCAAATCTTCAATGGAGAGAAAACAACTCAGAGATCAACTTATACCATTCAAGGAGACAGCTGAATACATTGACAGGGAAAAGGGACTGCAAGAGGCCATAAAGAAGTATGATAAAGAAGTGCAACAAAAGAAACAGAAGAAATTCAAGAGGCATGTGTTGGACTATAAGAACCAGCAGGTTTATAAATGGTAAACAGATAGCAATTACAATGACGAAGAAAATGATATATCGATAATGGAAGAATCCAGGTAAAACCCAATCCAGGGTAATGAACAACAGTGGGATCAGCCCACACAAACACAGAGTGGAACAGTAAGACCTGACATTCCTTTTACACCACTATATAGGAGGCCTGAGGGGAGAATCCCAGGAGAACAAGATCAGGACATGTATAGGGGCAACCGCACTCCCTATACATCCAATATTCCAAGACACCATAATAGATATTCCCCCCTAAGGGAACATCCCCAGCACACTCCATTCAGGAATCGAAGGTATGAAAGGGATTTTTTTCACAGGGGACAGGAACACAGACCACCAGGTCCGAGAGCAATGGATATGAGATATGGTCCCCAGAGAGAATGGAAACCTTTTCGATACCCAGTAAGAAATCAGCAACAAGGACCTCCCAGGAGGAATGGAGGATGGAACCCGAGGTGGACCAGTGACGAAAACGCAAGGAGAAATTATGGGGGATACGAACGCCATTGGGACCAAAGAAGGGAGGAGACATACAGGACACTAGGCCGGAGAACAGAAAACGCACACGAGAACGAGAGGAGGCCTCCAGAAAAAGAAGAAGGGAACAGTAGGGGAGGGCATATATCATTTAAGCCAGGTGAATTTCACGGAAGAAGAACTTAGAGTGTTGGACATGGGATTAAAATTTGCCCCCGACAAGGGCTTAGACAAGTTCGAAACATATATTGACCTCCAAAGATTCGTGAGGAAACTCAATATTAAGAAATTCTTTTGGACTAGAAACTCCCACATAATGGAAGATAATGACACAGTCTACAAGCACTCTCAGTTGAGAAACAACTCCACCTTTAACCCCAAGGTCCAACACGATGAAAATATCAAGGTTTTCAAGAAAATTATTGAAAATGACCTGAAGGACCTAGAAGTCAAGAAAACCAAAGGGAAAAGGATATGGGAAACCATTAAACAAATAGAAAAACTGAAAGGTATTGTCATCAGACCCGCAGATAAGGGAGGGGGTCTAGTTATATTAAACAAGATTATGAAAAAGAAATGGAGAACTTATTAAGCATACCTAACACATATAAGAAACTGAAGAAAAATCCGAAATCGGAATATGAAAATAAATTTAGGAAATGCGTGAAAAAGGGCAAGGACTTGGGTATTCTGAACAAAAAAGAGGCAAGGTATTTAATACCGAAGGCAGCAAAGACCCCAGTCATGTACTATGTTTTCAAGGTTCATAAAAATCAGACTCATCCACCAGGAAGACCGACTATAAGTGGGATTGATTCTCTGTTTTCAAGACTAGGGGCCTACGTTGACAATTTTTTACAACCATTGGTAGTAAAGGAAAAATCGTGCCTAAGGGACAGCAAACAACTCATTGGAGAATTGAAAGAACTGACAATCAATGAAGGTGATATATTGGTCACAATTGATGTAGAATCATTATATACGAATATTGAACAAGAAGATGGCCTCAGTAGCATTGAGTGGGCACTGCAACAACAATCAGATTTGAAGCAGGGGCAGATTAAATATATTGGAGGGCCTAAAGATGGCAATGAATTCCAACTATTTTTGGTATAAAGGAACTTTCTACACACAAACAAAAGGTGTAGCAATGGGAGCTAAATATGCCCCAAGTGTAGCGAACCTGTTCCTGAACAGGTGGGAAGAAAAACAAATATACGGGGTACACAGGCAAAACCTAAAATTGTACCGTCGGTATATAGATGACAGGGGGGGTAGACCGGAACAACTACAAGATTTTTTTGATGAGATTAACAACAACATATACCACATAAAATTTACAGGAAATTACAACAACCAGAGTGTAGACTATTTGGATTTACAGATCTATAAACAAGAAGGGAACTTGGGCACCCGTATCTTCTTTAAGGCCACTGACCGTAATGGGTATATTCCCACAAACAGCTGCCACCACCCTCGGTGGCTAGGGAATATACCTAAGGGTCAGCTTATGCGATTATACAGGAATTTCAGTAAGAGTGAAGATTTTGACCAACAGGCAGAAACCATCATAGAAAGATTTAGGAGGAAGGGGTATGAGGAATAAAACCTCCGCAAATTGAAAAACGAAATAAAATGTATGGAAAGAAACAAGCTATTAGAAGACAAAAAAGGAAAATCAAAACAGAGTAATCTGCAAATTGCGTTCCTTACTGGATATAACAGACAGTATAAAGATGTGGAACACATCATTAAAAGGCATTGGCCTATCCTGCAGGCGGATAGTTCACTCCGAAAACAAAAGAAATAAAGTGCAGCGCTTGGCCACTAAATATGAATGTGGCCTAATAAATATAAAACAAAGAAAACTGTGAAATCAAAATATAAATGTTGTGAAAAAAAACATTAATATAAATATTGTGAAAAACATTAATATAAGATGCTTCTGAAACTCAAGTGTCCAATAGAGTCAAAAATGTTTCTGAAACTCAAGTGTCCAATAGAATGAAAAACGAACTGTGAATCCAAATGATCATAAATAAATTGATGCAGCAAAATAATATAAATAATGTCCCATGTGAATATGAAGCAAAAGTAGCTAATCTTGTTTGTTCAAAAACAGTAATAATACTTGACCACGTGGACCCTTCACCTCTATAAACCAGTAATAAATGGAGGCTTACCAGATCCCCAGTGACCCCCTGTTAAGGGAGGTCAAACTGCGCAGATTCGATCACAAATCACATAGACGTCTCGGTACAGGATGCCGGAAAACGACCCAATCGTTCGGATGTCACGTGATCTTCAAATCCACTCGGATCCTCTCACAGGCCTCAAAGCGACCTATCTTCACGCCTGATCTGGTGTCTTCTGCAGGTTCCCATGTACAGCAGAACACAGCCAGGCAAAGCCAAACTCCCTCCGGACCAGCCAAGGTCAGACCCAGCATTCAGATCCTCCTAAAAAGGTCCTCCTTGGAGCAGACCTGGAGCCAGCTTGGCCTCTTCAGTTTGTGAATTGCACATATCCTGCAGGAGATAGAAAACTACTAAAACTCCCCAGCCAAGAGCGTCTTTTATAAGTGAGAGTACAGCAGAGAGAGATTACAGCTCCTACAGCCTGCACAAGTTGTGTTGCCTCCCTCCCTTTCTGACACTGGACTTATTTTTATTTTTTTTTCTTGGATAGTTCACACTCAGCACTATACTACCAAAAAAAACCCGGTTCATCTATAGAAGGGCACCAACGCTCCGGAATAAACTAATCAAAAATACAGTGGACCCACCAAAACAGATAAGAATCTCTGAGACCCTGAAAGGATTCTACAAATGTGGAAAATGCCTTCCTTGTAAAGTTAGCAAAAAGACCAACAAAAAGAAAACCACTTTCAAATCAACCTCCAATGGAAAAGAATATAAAATAAATGAGTTGATTACTTGCAACAGCTCTCATGTTACCTATGTCATTGAGTGCCCCTGCCTTAAACAATATGTGGGTAGAACCACGAGGGAGTTACGAGTCAGAATAAGGGAACACATCACAAACATTAAAAAGGGGTTTCAGAAACATAGTGTCTCTAAACATTTCAGGGACTTTCATAATCGGGATCCAGGGCAGATGGTGTTCTACGGAATAGACAAAATAAGAGGTCACTGGAGAGGGGAGGATAAAACAATTAAAGTATCTAGGAATGAGACCAAATGGATTTTTAACCTAGACACCCTCCAACCAGGGGGAATGAATATAGATTTGGACCTCAATTGCTTTCTAACCAATTTTTAATGATGGGAAATCTACCATTCTAAGTAAAAAATTTTAGTCTGGGTCGGAGGTTATGCATTCAATAAAACTAGCATGTATGTTGGAACAAACTCCCAGGGGTATACTTCCTTAAAATTTACAGATTAAGATCATATATTAATATAAACACACCAGCATACCGGCAGAGAGAACATATTAGACATATAATATACCTCATAGAGCATGTGGCATAGCCAGCGACCTATGTCCTTAACCGAGGTTAGATAGAATTTCCATAACCCTTTGTAGTCCTTGCCCAGTGAATAGTAATGGCTCAGTAATATATCATAGAGACTAACAAAAATTGAGGGCCAAGTAACTATTAGTCACGACTCTGAATCCCCCTGCCCCCTTTAGGGGATTGATAAATAACACCCTAAATGGCAGATGCAGCCTTCCGCTTCCTTTATAATTCCTTTCCTTTGGCCCCTTCTTTTTCCCAAACTTTTTCTCCAAGAATTTTTATATTTATTCTTATTACTTTTCCTCTCAAGTTTTGATTACAACTAGGCAATAGGACCTTCACCTGCCTAAATAAGATTTTCTTATTTAGAAAATAATATGAGTGTAACTTGGGTCCCTCGCTCCCCCTTAAAAAAAAAAAAAAAAGGAATAACATATGCATACCTAGAAAATATGGTTGTCATTTTTATTGTTTATTTTTATTTTTATTTCTATTTATTACTTTTTTCGTATTGGGGATTTTATTTTATTTTATTTTAATATTTCCATTTTAAATTTTCCATTTTAATTTGATTTATATTGTGGCTGGATATTTCGCAAATTCTGATGTGGTGTTTTATCCATTTTAATTTCAAATGTAATCTCCTAAAAGTGTACAGTTATATATTTGTATATTAGCTCCCGCTGAGTTTTCCATTGTGATAGGCATAGGATGTTGATAGCGGATGTTAGTATTGCGGGCACATTTACATATTTGCATATGAAAATAGATTGCAGTGCTCCACGTTCATACAAAACACTAACATAAGTGTGTGATATGGCACAGAAAGATCGGGTCACTCTCCGGTGTGTTACACGTCCAGTGGGAGGGAAGTGTAATACAAACGCTGAAGGAGGAGAGATGGGACCGTAATGTAAGGGATTCCCATATCAAAAATGGCGCCGTTAGATTTGCGCAAGCGCAGTGGAGCCCTGCACCCTATTTAAACTGGAAGGTGCACCAATATGGGCGCTCCAGAAGACGTCACTCTGACTAAACGTGTAGGGCGTGGCTACGTTACGTGCACCCTTCCTATAGCTAGAGGCGGCCGGCGGAGTTTTTATGCGAATTTTTTTTACTGGCAAATGTGAGTAGGTTTTTACTTAAATAAACGAAAAGTCTGTCTAAAACATACTACACTATGGATGTGTTTTCCCTTATATGCATATAATAACGGAGTCTATGCAAATGGAAGAGTGAACATCTCCTCAGCGCACCAGCAGCAGCATCCAGATAGCAGCACAGTGGCTCATACTGTGAAAGCCCATCCAACCCCACAGGGGTACAAGTTCTGATGAGAGCATTCACATTACCACAGCACTGAGTGGCGCATCGGGGACGAATGTTTTCTCTCCATTGAAGATTTGCACTGTTTGCACTAGTCACTTTATCTGGTATCATTACCACCTAGGACACTAATATGGGACATGTGTAACGTTCTCATGTGGCTTTTTTTCCTGTATTGAAGATTGGCACCTTTTACACTAGTCACTTTATTTTGTGTCACGGCTAGCCAGGATATTACTAAGGGACATTGTCAATGATCCTATGTGGCTTTGAAAGTTTATTTTATGCACAAGGACTTGGTATCAATTATTTTTGTATGAATTTTTTGATTGTAGTTTGATTTTACTGTCATATGGCACATATATGAATTTTTTGATTGTCCTTTTTTTATTTTTTGCTTTGAGGTTACTATCATACGGCACTTATATTAATTTGACACAGTAGTGCCAGCACGCATTTTGCACTTTAATTTTATATGGTTCAATTAGTACTTATAATACCACTGAGTTTGCAGACAGGTCACTAATAGTATATTCATACACATACGCTAAGTATATAATTTTGGGTTTAGCGCCATAACCTATTATCCATATCTTTCAAACCCTACACCTGAGAGAGTGGCTCCTCCAATTGCCAATAGGAAACACCTCTTCCACCAAACTTTAAAAGGAGGCTCCTTTCCACATATTGTCAGTTTTCGTGTTTCCTCCAGAGGGAACACTTAGTGGGGAGTCAGGGCTCTTAGGTGCTGTCCTGAGAGACCAGGCTTCCTGCTCCACCAATGTTTTTTTCCTACCTCAGAGAGCTGTTCCTCCCATTCCACGGTGCACTGCTGGATGGGCTCCTTCTCCCTCCCCATAAGTACTCAGGGAGAGTTGAGGCTGCTGTGGGCATTACTCCTAGATGGCAGTGAGGTGCAGGCGGATATTGTTTTTTTCTTTCCTTCGCCTGTTTCCCCTGACGCCGCCTCCATCTTGAGGATGGCATGCTGTGACACCATCTGCCAGAAGTGAAGTATCCAGAGGGGGTGGCGCTCACGGAGCAGGCGTACAGTGTCAGTTCTGCTGGAAGTCGCAGGGGGAGGAGGAACAGGGCTGATGCTTATTTGCTAGTTCGGTCCGGCACAATGGCGCTATTGGAGTCGGAACCGGCATCCAGCCACACACAAACAACTCAGCGCTCCTTGATGGAATCGATGGCGGCAGCAAGTGGGACAGGCACCAGCAAGGCCCAGGTAAGGGGCAGATGTGATACTGTCCCCTTTTACTATGGGGTCTCTTTCGCACTCTATTCCCCCCCCCCCCCGTGGCAGGGGCCTGTCTGGGCACATGAGGAAGCTTTTGTTCTCACAGTGCACCTGTGGTGAGCCTCCTTTAAAAAGGCAAGTTGTCTCACTGGGATTTTTTTTTTATTTTTCCTTTTTTTGTCTCACGGCAGGCCAAGAGCTCTGAACCCTCCTGCAGCTGAGCTGGAGTTGGATTGTGTCTATCGGGTGTGGGGCCCTCGTCCAGCCCCTTCATCCCAAGAGGCTTGTGGCTCTATTGCACTCCCGTGTGAAGTTCTTTGCAGGGTCCACTTTTTTCCTCTTTTTTTTTGGACTTTGATTTAGGTACCCTTGTTTCTTACTATGCCCTTGCTAAGAGCATCCGGGATGCTCCCACGGAACTCTCTGGACCTACCAAGGTACTGTTTACAGATGTTGGGGTAATATCTGGGCAACCTGTGGATGGACAGAGGGAGAGGGAGGGTGGAGTAGGAGTGCAAGGTCCTCCTTCTTCAGACACAAGAGAGGAGGCCCCCTTGCTTGTGAAGGTAACTGATGTATGTTCCAATAATGCTGCACTGGTAAATGTTAAATGTGATGATGATGATAATGCATTGCCAATATTGGTGGTCACTAGCAGTGCTACAAAGGCAGCCGAGGTGCAGGCCCAGGTCGCAGAACAGCAGGAGGAGGTCTCTGGGCCCTCTCCCTGTTCTGACGCAGTGGACTCCAGCTCTGTTGAGCCTCAGCAGCTGACCTTGCTTGCCACAGGACTTCTGACTGGGACTTGTTGTTCTGCCCTTGAAACAGCACTGCAGACAGACCAAACACTAGCACAGCTCAGGAGTCTAGCTGATCGGCCCCCTGCAGAGAATGACAAACAAAAGGTCTACTGGGATAAAGGGAAACTGTACATAGAAGATTTGCTTGCTGAGGGGTATGAGGCTGACATAGGTAGCAGGCAGTTTGTTTCTACCCAGTCAATTTAGGGGACAGCTGCTAAAAGTGGCTCATGAGATTTCCCTAGCAGGGCACTTGGGGATCACTAAGATCCAGGGGCAGTTGATACATAACTTTCACTTGGCCTATGATGCTTGCTGACATAGCTGACTATTGTCAGTCCTGTGTTACCTGCCAGCTAGTTGGCAAGGTAGGGGATGTACACAGTGCTCCGCTAAAATCTTTGCCTATGAATGACAAAGCTTTTAAGAGGGTGGCAGTGGATATCGTTGGGCCTCTGGCCATCCCTAGCAGTTCAGGCAAACGTTATATCCTGACAGTTGTTGACTATGTTACACGTTATCCAGAGGCAGTGGCTCTCTCCTCCCTCTGGACAGACAAGGTCGCCGCTGATGCTCTGCTGGGGATCTTCACAGGAGTGGGATTCCCGGCCGAGCTCATTAGCGATCAAGGCCCTCAGTTTGTGTCCAACTTGATGCCAGCTCTCTTTCTGAAAATACAGATGATGCATACCATGGCCAGTACTTATAATTCACAAACAAACGGCTTGTGCAAGCGTTTGGCACCTTGAAACAACTGTTGCGCACCTTTGTGCACTCCCAGGGCAAGGGCTGGGAACGAGATCTGTCTCATCTTCTGTTTGCTTACAGAGAGCTGCCTCAGGAGTCCACAGGCTTTTCGCCATTTGAAATTCTGTAGGGACAGAGGGTCCCTGGACCTAATCCGTGAGACTTGGGAGGGCAGGATGGCCGACCCAGAGGTCTCTGTTGTGGATTATGTCCTAAAATTCAGAGATTAAACGGAGACGCTGGTGGGTATTGTGCAGGAAAACATGACCCAGGCCCAGGCCAGTCAGAAACAGTGGTATGACCGCAATGCTAGGGAGCAGACATGTGTAAGGCTGACCGCAGGTCAAGCCTGTATTTGTAGGAGGAGTCAGGCTGCATAAAGCCTGCCCTCCTCTGCCTCCTTCCTCGTGGACGTTGAGTCTCGTGTGGCTGACGTCACTTCCGGCGGGTCGGAGGAGGACGGCGTTCTGCTGCCATGGCGCTCGTGGATGGGGGGCGGCAGCTGTTGTCTGCACGGGGGAGCCTTTCTCCCGCCTCCTTCTCTGGCTTTCCATCCGTATAGCGGATATCATGGCGCCTGCTGCACGCCACACGGCCATCTCCTCCAGAGGCATCGGGCCCGATGCCGACTCCACTGACAGTATCCCCAATGGTATATCAACCCGCAGCAGACCCGCCGCGAATATTACAGCTCCACCTGCCCTGCAAGGCTCGTCTCTTTCACACCACGTGAAACAACCTCTGCCATCTTGCTTGGAGTATGTTGGGACAGCTCCAGCACCCCTGCGGGCGAGTCCCTCCCCTGTTCCTTCACCTTCCTGGGCATGACTCTCTCCCTTCGGGGTACTCCGCCAGCACTCCGGTATTGGGGACCCCCTCTCCTTCTCAATCGGCTGTTCACAATCCCTGCCACCATACATCCCTTTCAGTAACATCCTTTCTCTCATCCTCCTATGAGAGTGAGTATGCATACTTGTATATGTATATACATTGATCCATTATAGTGAGACTCAGAGTGCATGGTGCTTTTATCAGTTTTTTCTGATTTGAATTTATTTCTATTTTCATTTAATCTAGTCACCCAAGAGCCTGCAGAGCATTGCACCCATGATCGGGGAATAACGGATGTAGTGTTGTAGTTCTCTGAGAGGGGCAGGCTGCTGGATGCACCTACCTGGTGGTATAGTCTGACACTTTCCCTCATCACCTTGTGTGTAGCCAAACATATTTGTTGCACTGCTCTGTCTTTGATGTTATTTTGTCTTTGGGGCCCCCACCTGAGCTCCACGCGGCAATAAAAAAAAAAAAACCTGACTATGGTTCTATCTCTTCCCTCCAGCCGCACCGCCTGAGCTCCACGTGGCGTGCCCCTCCCCCGCCTGAGCTCCACGTGGCGTGCCCCTCCCCCGCCTGAGCTCCACGTGGCGTGCCCCTCCCCCGCCTGAGCTGCACGTGGCGTGCCCCTCCCCCCGCCTGAGCTGCACGTGGCGTGCCCCTCCCCCGCCTGAGCTCCACGTGGCGTGCCCCTCCCCCGCCTGAGCTCCACGTGACGTGCCCCTCCCCCGCCTGAGCTCCACGTGGCGTGCCCCTCCCCCGCCTGAGCTCCACGTGGCGTGCCCCCCGCCTGAGCTCCACGTGGGGTGCCCCCCCGCCTAAGCTCCACGTGGCATGCCCCCCTGAGCTCCACGTGGCGTGCCCCCCGCCTGAGCTCCACGTGGCGTGCCCCCCGCCTGAGCTCCACCTGGCATGCCCCCCCCGCCTGAGCGCCACGTACTATGTGCTGGTTACGTTCTTGGGCAATTCGCGTTTTTGTGCTATTAATATTCTCGTGCCATTCATGCTCTCGTGTTATTTACAGTTTTCTCATGCAATTTTACGTTCTTGTGCATTTTATGGTTTTCTCAGGAGATTTCGGTCTCAGGCGATTTCGGTCTCAGGCCATTCACGTTCTTGCACGATTATGTTCTCAAAGCGATTACATTTTCATGTATTTGCGCATTTCATGCGTTTTGCATTTCATGCGTTTTGCGTTTCCATGCAGTCATGTCCTCGTTTTGTTTTACGTTCTCATGCAGTTATGTCCTCATTTCGTTTTACGTTCTCATGCACTCATGTTCTCGTTTCGTTTTACGTTCTCATGCAATCATGTTCTCGTTTTCGTTTTACGTTCTCATGCAATCATGTTCTCGTTTTCGTTTTACGTTCTCATGCAATCATGTTCTCGTTTTCGTTTTACGTTCTCATGCAATCATGTTCTCGTTTTCGTTTTACGTTCTCATGCAATCATGTTCTCGTTTTTGTTTTACGTTCTCATGCAATCATGTTCTTGTTTCGTTTTACGTTCTCATGCACTCATGTTCTCGTTTCGTTTTACGTTCTCATGCACTCATGTTCTCGTTTCGTTTTACGTTCTCATGCACTCATGTTCTAGTTTCGTTTTACATTCTCATGCAGTTATGTTCTCATTCAATTTGACGTTCTCATGCTTTGTTTTCACGCACGGTTCTCACTCGTTTTTTACGGTTTCACATGCAATTGCCGTTTCTCATGCAATTCACTGTTTATGCAATTCACGGTTTCCATGCAGTTGATGTTTTTCATGAAGTTACGGTTCTTACGTAATTTTGTTTTCATGCGATTTAGGTCTCTCATGTGATTTACTTTTCTTATGAAGTTGGTGTTTCTCATACGTTTGATGGTTTTCCATGCAATTTTACGGTTTCTCATACAAGTTGCGTTCTCGTGCGTTTTGCTGGCAGTGGATGGTTTTTAAACGACTTACAGTTCTTACACATTTATGGTTATCAGGCTTTTTTACGTCTCTCATGCAATTTACATATCAGATGTAATGTACGTGGCTGTTGTTATTCATGTGTTTCATGCAACTTCTTGCGTTTCCCTTGTTTCTGACGTTTCCCCATGTTTTTCTAGTGTTTTCTGACGTATTTCCATGTTTCTGACGTATTCACGTGTTTCCTTACGTACTTTCCTGTGTTTTCCTTCCGTATTTCCCATGTGCCGCACGTTTCATGTCTTATGCCTTTCATATCATTGCCCTTGTGTAATTTCGTGATTCTCAGGCATTTTACGTTCCTCATGCTTGTTAAGTGTCGGATGTATTGTACGTGTCTGATGCTATTTACGTGTCTCATGCATCTTCTCGCGTTTCCCATGTTTCTTTTTGTTTCTCGTGTTTTCTTGCCTTTTCTCGTGTTTCTTACGTATTCCTATATGCCGCACATTTCATGTCTTAGGCCGCGTACACACGGGCGGACTGTTCGCCCAACCTTGTCCGCTGAACAGTGTTTGGGCGGACAGTCCGCTCGTGTGTGGGGCTTCAGCGGACAGTTTCAGCGGACAGTTGGCCGAACAAGGTCTTACGGAAATTCCGAAAAACTGTCCGCTGAAACAAGGTTTCAGCGGACTGTTCGCTCGTGTGTAGGCTTGTTCGGCCAACTAAGTCTCGCGCATGCTCAGAAAGGATTTCCACGTCGGAAGGTTGCATTGCAGTGTATTGGACGTCGAAATTTTCGATCCGTCGTGCGTGCCGAAACGTCATCGCGCACGGTTTCAGCAAACTGTTCGTCCGTCGTGTGTGGCCATGTCCGTCCATGCTAAGTTTGAGCGGACTGTTTGCCGAAACTGTTGGACGGACAAAGTTGGGCGAACAGTCCGCGCGTGTGTACGCGGCCTTATGCTTTTCTTTTCTCTTGTGTACCCCCCAGGGTTTCTCTTGTGTACCCCCAGGTTTTCTCTCTTGTGTTTTCATCGATTCGCGTTTCTCGTGCAACCTGCATTTCCTAGGCAGGTCGTGTTTTCTAGCAGCCTCGGTTCTTATGCCGCTCACGGTGATCAGATCACGCTACTCATGTTTTCATTCAGTCCCGTTTCCTTTTTCGCGGGTTTCGTTCTTGTCGCAGGTATTCTTTGTCTGATCACGATTCTCTCGCTAGTTGTGTTCCTGATCAGTTGGGTGCCATTCCTCACTATCTTCAAATTTCCTAGCTGCGTCCGGCCAGGAGTTGCGCTGGGGTGTAGAATGTTTGGTTAGTCAGCTTTTCGCTGATCCTCAGCTTCTACTGGCTCAGGGGCTTTCGTGGATCATGGGGCCCTCTCGGGGCCCGGGCCGGTATCTGTAGGCTCGGGTCTCAGAAGCAGGTTCCAGTGTCGCATTTTCTTTTCAGTTCCAGTTGTGGTAGATTGGTTTTCAATTTGGCTGGCACTGCAGCCTTGATCATTGGGTTTTGTTTTAAATTCCAGGAAGGCCCGTGACACTGCTTGGCATGTTTCCAGGTTTAGGTTTTCCAGTCCTGATGGTTAAACGTCTAGTTCCTTTTTGCTTTTCTGTTTTGTTTTGTTTTAGTTTCCTTTTTTGCCTCCTTCAGCTTGTATCAGCCCTCAGTACTTTCTGGGCGTATCGAGTTAGGTCTCAGCATTTCATGCTGAATGATCCGTCAGGTTGTTTTATTTTTTTTGCACTTTCGTTTGAAGCCATCCAGGGTTTCAGCGGTGTGGACTCCCTGCTGTGCTCAGCTGACTTTCCATTGTGAGTTTATTTTATGACGTTCACGTACTCTCAGGTCTCCTTTTGCGTTGGTCACCGGGTTGGGGCTCAAGGGGGTGCTATGGCTGGCTTTGTGGTTCCTGAAGCCAGGGGAGTGGTGCTTCTGGCCCAGGGTCTCACTTACTTTAGCCAATCTACTAGTTGGCACCCCAGTTTTTCTGTTACATCTGCATGCTCGCGGGACGTGGCTTTCGGAGCGGCACTGTTGTCAGGTCACTGGAGCCTGGCAAGGTGTGGTGCTTGGTGTTGGGTAAAGCAAGCGTGTGTGTGTTACATTTGTTTAAACGCTGGGTTGGTCCTCTACTGTCTTTCCTAGCGTTTCCTTCTCTCTGGCAAATACATAACTCAGTTGCCGCCACTCCAGGTTAGACGTTATTGCACTGTGTCATCTGGTTGTTGAACTTTCTTCCTACTGTGTTATTTTTTGCCCCCCTTTTAGGCACACTGACCACGTGACCCTGGCACACTTCAGGTCTTTGTTTCCTTGTTGCTCTTTGTTCCTTTCCTCATTATCCACAGAGTGACTCTGAGTACAAGTGTAAGGCTGACCGCAGGTCAAGCCTGTATTTGTAGGAGAAGTCAGGCTGCATAAAGCCTGCCCTCCTCTGCCTCCTTCCTCGTGGACGTTGGGTCTCGTGTCCCACCCACCCATTCCCTTTTTCTTTTAATTTCATTCATTACATTTCATACTTGGGTATGACCCCTTTTAGGCATACTGACCATGTGACCCTGGCACACTTCAGGTCTTTGTTTCCTTGTTGCTCTTTGTTCCTTTCCTCATTATCCACAGAGTGACTCTGAGTACAAATAACATTGGTCAGCAGGTGTATGTTCTGCTTCCCCTGCGGCACACAAACTCCAAGCAGCATGGGAAGGCCTGTACACCATCACCCAGCATCTGAATGATGGCACCTATTTGGTCAGGTTCGGAGAAGGGTGTAAATGGCAGAAGGCCTTTCTCATGAATATGATCAAAGCCCATCATGGGCACACAACCTATATCATGCCAGTCTGCAGCAGGCCGGATCCTGAGGAGGCTGATTTACTATTAGACCTGCTAGCTGACACAAGGGAGGTGGACTCAGAACTTCTGATAAACTCCAACCTTACCCCCACCCAGGTACTTGAGCTGAAGAGAGTGCTGGCAGTACATGGTAGCAAGTTTAAAGGAAAACCTGGGAGGACGCACCTCGCTGTCCACCAGGTGGACATCGGGGCACATCCTCTCATTAAACAGTCAGCCTATCGCATCTCTCTGGAGGTGCTGGCTGACATGAAAAGGGAGGTGGAGGAAATTCTGCAGCTGGGGGTGATTTAGACGTCCCACAGTGCCTGGGCACCCCCAGTAGTCCTGGTCCCCAAAAAGGATCAGATGACCAGGTTCTGTGTGGACTACCAGAAGCTGAATGCCATCACCACTGCAGATGCCTACCCCATGTCCTGGATTGATGAGTTCTTAGATAGCCTGGCGGCTGCCTGCTATATGACAATCATGATTCTGATCAGAAGGTACTGGCAAATTCCTCTGGCCCCTGAGGCTTCGGGAAAAGTCTGTCTTCATCACCCCATTTGACTTGTTTGAATTTACTGTTATGCTGTTTGGAATGAAGAATGCCCCAGCTACCTTCCAGAGAGTCATGAATGACTTACTGGAGGGGCTGGAAACCTTTGCAGTAGCCTACCCGGATGACATCGTCGTATTCAGCCCTACCTGGGAAGAACACCTGTCACAGGTCCTGAACCAACTGACACCTGCCAAATCAAACCCAGTATGTGTCAGATAGGCATGACTGATGAGCAGTACTTGGGGCACCTGGTAGGAAGAGGCCCCCTGAAATGCGAGACGGGGAAGGTTGAGGCCATCCTGGCCTGGCCTACCCCCAAAAAAGCAAGTTGTGTCATTCTTTAGGACAGCTGGCTACTATAGGAAGTTTGTATGTAACTATAGTAGCCTGGCGAAACCACTGACTGACCTAACCAAAAAGATACCGCCCAAGGTGGTGTCTTGGACACCAGAATGTAAGCTGGCATTTCAGGTCTTGAAGGAGGCGCTGGCAAGCGCCCCTGTGCTACAGGCTCCAGACTTCACCCATCGTTTCCTTGTGCAGACTGATGCCTCTGCCTATGGATTGGGGGCAGTCCTGAGCCAGTTGGATGATGCCGGAGAGGAACATCCCATCCTCTATCTGAGCAGGAAAGTAGCATACGCCACGATTGAAAATTGCGATCATGTAGGCTATCCAGAAGTTGCAAATCTACCTTTATGGATGGCACTTCACTCTGATCACTGATCACGATCCCTTGAGCTGGCTAAATCGTGTTGCTGGGGAGATGGCAAACTACTTCAGTGGAGCTTAATTCTTCAGCAATAAGATTTCACCATCCAGCATAAGAAAGGCAGCACCCATAGCAATGCTGATGCGTTGTCGCGACAAACCAAGCCTGCAGGAGTCGGTTGCGTCAGGAGGGAAATTGCAGTTCCCTCCCATGCAACCACTTGAAGGGGGGGATGTAATGGTCCTGCATACTGAGCTAATGCATAGCTGTGTGGTTAGTAGCCATTTTGTCATTGTGCAGCTCATCCCAGCCATGTTGTCCAGTGAAAGGCACAGCACTGTGACCTTGCCCCCACCGTTTTTCTTTCAGTTATCCAATACACAAACTGGTAAGTGAGGCCAGGACCTTATCAGTCCAGTGATCAGAATACACAGACTTTTCCATTACCCAATCCACAATTTAAGGCTGGAACCCCTAATAAAACTGTCATCCCCTCAATCCAGAGAACCAAGAGATACCTGTCGTAAATACCTCAAACCACATAGCGTGCAGACAGTTTAGTATAGTTCTGAAACTTCTGAATGTTTCATAACTTCCAACTAAAGTGTCAATTAAAAAACACACTACACAGATTTTTAAAGTAGTTTATTAGGCAGCTCCGGGGGTCTTCTTCCGACTTTGGGGGTCTTCTTTCGACTTCTCCACACTTTCCGGTTCTTCTTCCGGGCTTCTCCTCTATCTTCTGCTCTTTTGCTAGCGGTGACCCGGCTTTCTCCTTTGTCGCCACCGTCGTTTTCTTCTTCTTTCTTCTGTTCTTCCGATGTTGACACGACACTCCCGCTGTAATGCCGTGGACACGGTGCACAACGACTTATATAGGCATAAGGGGCGGGGTCACCTTATGACGTCACAGACCCAGCATGCCCCGGGACTGTGACGTCATAAGGGACGGGGTTACTGGGTGACATCACCCGGTGACACTGCCCCTTGTGCCTATATAAGTCGTCGCGCACCGTGTCCACAGCATTACAGTGGGAGAGATTATTGCGTCAACATCGGAAGAACAGAAGAAGGAAGAAGAAGAAGGCGACAACGACGAACGCGAAAGCTGGTTCAGGAAAGGGAGGCGCTCGCTCGTCCCCACCACCTTTCCTGACCGGTCGAGCTGCATGCTCAGATAAGGGTCT
Source organism: Lithobates pipiens (assembly GCF_037356315.1). Classification (NCBI taxonomy): domain Eukaryota; kingdom Metazoa; phylum Chordata; class Amphibia; order Anura; family Ranidae; genus Lithobates; species Lithobates pipiens. The sequence goes on along the minus strand of NW_027507788.1, from coordinate 137,961,822 downwards.
GGTATGGGTTTTGGGGGGGACCCCACGCTGTTTTCTTGGTGTAGAGGGTTCCCCTTAAAATCCATACCAGACCTAAGACCCTGGTATGCCTCTGGAGGGGCCTTCCCTCTCGCGCTCGATGTGATAGGAAAATGTGTTTCCTATTGCAGCGAGCACGAGATGTACAGTATCCTGCAGCCGAGAACCAGCTCGATAGGATCAAGCTGAAAACATTCTCGCGGGCAGGTGCTGTAGCTGCCCGCACGTCGTATTTGGTCCGTCGGACCAGCATACAGACGAACGGGCTTCCCGATAGGAACTTGGTCCGGCGGACCAAGATTTAAAACATGTTCTATTTCTAGGTCCGTCTGACTTTTGGGAACAAGAAGTCAGACGGAGCCCACATGCGATCGAATTGTCCAATGGATTCTGGTCCGTCGGACCAAGCCTGCCGGAAAGTCCGATCGTGTGTACACAGTATTAGAAAAGAGGAGATGCCAAGACAGTAGGGAATTCTCCCTTTACCATCCAAGCAGGAACATCTGCCAAGTTTGAGAACCAATTACCCAGCTCATCGATCAAACTCTGGTCAACCCTCAGACATTAATTATAAGTATTCTTTGTCCTCAATTCTACCTTATTTCTTTGTGGCTGTATATTGTCTTTATCTCTTTGAAACATCTTTTATTTGCACCAATTTTTCCAACCTTTTCATTATTAAACCCTTAGTGCTAACCTTGTCTCTAAACCTCTTAATGTAAGCTATAAACGAACCTGCCTCCTGAAGAGCACTACTGTTTTAGAGCAAGGCCTCTGAGCAGACCTGTCTGAAGTGGCAGTGTGTGTTAGAGACGCTTATTCTAAAATCATACTTGGTATTGCTAAAATTACGAGTCTCCCCCTGCTCAGTCTTTTAAAGAGGGGGTGATGGCAGTTAAAGGGTTAATTACATAATTAGCCTAGTGACAATTGCTCTCAGGCTCTCAGATTGTGGTCCCGTAAGCTGGGCACAGCTAAGAGTGGCATTGTTACTTACGTGACAGCGTGGTGTGAGATTGGCCGGTCCTTCGTCACGAGTTAGGGAGGAGGGCAGGGATCTGACACCCGTGTTCTTCACAAACCCCAGTTTCTGTGAAACCTTATTCCAGTGCTTCTGGCATTTTCGTAAGGGATCCCTGGTCTTCGGAGGGGATCTCAATTTTGCTATGGACCCTTTGCTAGATGTGTTACGTAATTTCTCTAATCTTTCCTACTCTCGTCTGAAGCGCTTAAAAGCAGACTTACAACTTCTGCATCTAGATGACCACTGGAGGTTACTGTTTTCACAAGAGTGGATTACTCCCTAATTTTCATCGGCCCATCATACTAATTCATAACTTGATTATCTCATGGTCACACACAAAGATTTGCCTAGAGTTGAGTCCGCCTGCATTGATGTCATCTTGTTCTCTGACCATGCTCTGGTTCACTTGACACTCGAAGTGGGCTCAGTTATACCGAGCCCCCCATCCTGTTGATTGAATGAAGCACTGCTACAATCAAAAGATACAAGGGCTGTGCTGCAGGCTGACTTGATGGAATACTTCTCCCTTAATCGGGACTCCGTTAAGAACACGTTGATACTCTGGGAGGTACATAAGCCAGTTGTCTCCGGGGTCCTGATTAGAATTGGGTCCCGAATTAAGCTGGAATGTGCTCGTTGGACATATGAGCTTATGTCGAAGCTGCACAGTTTAGAATGCTCTCACAAAGCGAGCCTTGCGCAGTCCACCTACCAGGATCTCATCAGGGTCAGGGAGGAACTTTGGTCTCTTCTTTTTCATAAAACAAAGCACAAATTAGCATGGGCTCATCACACTATGTATGAATATTCTAACAAACCAGGTACATTATTGGCCTGAGCTCTACGTGGGCCTCGAACCAGAACTTTTATTCGTTCAATCATGGCCTCTACAGGGCAGATGTTTACCACATGTACTGCCATGGCGGCAGAATTCGGCACCTTTTATCAGGGACTTTACAACCTTAGTCATTATTCCGTGACAGGTCCTCTCACGACTGCACTATCAGCAATTCAGTCCTATATAGCATCTTCTGGCATGCCATCTCTTTCCTCCAAGGTGCAGGAGGAATTGGAGGAACCTATTACGGCAGAGGAGCTGGGGGATGACCCTTGCAGATTCCAAGCCTAAGAAAGCCCCTCGCCCGGACGGGCTCACTCCGGCTTATTATAAAGCCTTTTTTGAGCCTCTGTCCCCACACCTAGTCTATGCGCTCAATTCCCTTACAGAGGGGCAATCCATGCCTATAGATACATTGAGAGCTTACATCTCCTTGAGCCCTAAGGAGGGGAAGGATCTCTCAGAATTTGGAAGCTTTCGTCCCATAGCCCTATTGAACACTGACCTCAAACTATTTGCAAAATTTTTGGCTAACAGACTGCTTCTCCGCATTCCACACTTAATTCACTGAGACCAAGTGGGATTTGTACCATTGAGGGAACCCTGAGACAACACCATCTGGGTTGTGGACCTGATTCATGCTGCCAGGACTGCCCGTCACCCCCTTCTCTGGCTGTCTATGGATGCAGAGAAGGCTTTTAACAGGGTGATAGCGGGTGGTTCATGCATGCCACATTGGAGCATATTGGGTTAAGGTCTTCATTGATGAGCTGTATTTCCTCTCCCTATGCGCGCCCTTCAGCTGCAGTCAAGGCCAATGAAACTCGCTCAGATTTTTTTATGATCACAAATGGAACACGTCAGGGGCTGCTCCTTATCTCCTTAGAGCCCTTCATGTGTACGGTAAGGTCAGATCCTGGAATCCTGGGCTTACTGGAAGGCCTCTGGCATGCATAAGTGGCCGATTTTGCAGAGGATCTGATCTTCTTCTTGGCTGACCCACTGGTGTCTCTGCCAAAGATATTCCATTTGTTACAGACATATGGCACCCTGTCCAATTTTCAAATCAACCTGTCTAAGTCCTCTGCTCTTCCCATCTTGCTAGATCAGGCCACGGATGATAGTCTCCATCCCTCCTTCCCTTTCCGATGGGTGCCCAGAGCGAGGGCCACTTAAGCGACTTGGTAACCGGTCGCGGCCCACAATGAGCGGAGCGCGTAGGTGGCATGTCCGTGTCCACTCTGCATTTGGAGAGTGGACAAAGACACAGCCCACGATACTTTTTAGCAGATAGTATTGGAGGTAGAACACAAGTCGGTTTATGTCTGCCACTACTTAGAGGTGAATGGAGGGTCCAATTGGTGGGACTGTCAGACTGACCGTGTGAAAGGGGTCCAAGGTTGCTTTCACACTGCTGCGCTGTGGTTTACCCGCACCACGTGTGCAATGCAGTATACCTTTGGCTTTCCTGCAGTTTTCAATAGATTTCTATTATATTCTGAAGGTTTGGTGCACTTTCAGAAAGCTCACCAATCTCGCAGGTAATAATAGAAGTCTATGGCTCAGTGCAGGTAACCCGCAGGTAAATTGCTCTGCACTTTCGGATCAGTTTGAAAGCAGCCCATAAACCACTGCAGAAAAGATATGCCCATATATACACTGATTTTAGTAATAAATAAAATAAACCTTTAATAACAGTATTCTTTGTATTCTATCCCAGAGCAGGAGGTCGCGGGCCACATCAGAGGGCTCTACGTGGGCCACATGTGGCCCTCGGGCCACTGGTTGGGCACCCCTGACCTATATGATCCTAATGAGATGATATAGGGTATCCACGATCCTACACCGTATTTTCCGCAAGTACCTGACACTTGCCGGCGACTCACTACTTGGCCTAGTACTATGTAACACATTTTTTTGGGACTGTCCAAAAATTAAACCATTCTGGCAAGAGGGGGTTTGCACTATCAAACATCAGACCAATGTTGATCTAGCTGACACCTCATGCAATGGGCCGTTATAAAATACAAGGCCTCTCTCACCATCCAGCTCCTAAATGCAGCCAAGACGTGTATTCCCTTGTGCTGGAGATCTGTGAATGCACCCTTGAGGTCTCCCTGGTTCTCTAAAATGAATGAGCTCAGGGGCATGGAGGGCCTTACAGCCACCTTCCACAATCAGGAGGAGTCCTTTCGTGACACATGGAGACCATGGCAACATTTTGTTTTCACTGACGCGTATCTACAAGAGGACTCCCAACACAGCTGATTTTCTCTCTGGTTATTGCAAGGCTCTGTTTGCGCCTCTGTTTCTTTCTGCTCTCTAAGTCCTTAGCTTCTGTCTTTCATCTCACGCCCCCATATATCTGCCTCCCTTCCACTGTTTTCCTCACTTTTCCCTCCTATTGCTCTCCCCCCTTTTAATGTGATCACATTCAGCTTGGGGACTCCCTTGCTCTGGCTTCCTCGCTGTTATTATGTAGCCAATCCAATATGAAAGACTTTGTCCCTTTCTCAAATTGTGCTGACCGCTTGGGGTCTTCAACTGATCCAGGTATTTCCCCCTTTTTTATTTCACAGGGTTGCATTACTGTGCTAGGGCTTTCAACATAGAACTGGACATATGGAAATGCTTATCGTTATGCCCTCCCAGTTAAGATTATTTTTATATGCGTTAGACTTGTTACATTGAAAATGTCTCAAATCTGTTCAGCTGCCTTTGAAGTTGCAACGGATATTCATTATGTGTCTCTAGTATGCGTATGTTATGCCACGTACACATGATCGGACTATCCGGCGGACTTGGTCCGGCGGACCAGAGTCTGCCTGACAATCCGCCCGTGTGTGGGCTCTGGCGGACTTTTTTTCCCCAAAAGTCCGGCGGTCTTAGAAAGAAGTTTTGACTTTAAATTGCAGTCCGGCGGACAATCCAGCCGTCTGTGTGCTAGTCCGCTGGACTTTTGAATTGAACGGACTTGCTCACACGGAGAAAAGTCCGCTCATTTTGAACGTGGCTCCAGGTAGACGGAACTAGCGAAGGACGTCAATGTCGCCTCCTCCATCGGCGAAATGGACACCTCGCTGGCTCCGTCGCCTGGTATGGGCTTAAAGGGGAAGCCCTATGCCGAAAAAACGGGGTGGGGGTCCCCCCCAGGGTCCATATCAGACCCTTATCCGAGCACACAGCCCAGCCGGGCAGGAAAGGGGGTGGGGACGAGCGAGCGAGCGCCCCCCCCCCTCCTGAGCCGTACCAGGCCGCGTGCCCTCAACATATGGGGGGAACTTTGGGGAAGGGGGGCCTTCCCCAAAATGGCCAAAAATGAAAAACGCCTGTAAACAAAATGTGGCTAAATGCGAGTGACCGCGTTTAGAAGTGTTTGCCGCTTGAAATGCCTCTAAACTCAGCTTCTGAACCCATTTTTTTGCATTCTAAAAAAAGCCTCTAAACTCAACTGCTTAGAAACGATTATACACGACCCTGTGTACATGTACTGATAAGATAACATAGAGGAGAGTTTAGGAGCAGTTGAAAAAAATGCCCAACTGCTCCTAAACGTCTGTTTGTTGTTTTTTTATTTTCCTTTAAAATGTTTATACTTCTCCTGTGTCCAGGGCTTGTGTTTCCCAACAAAAACATGCCATATTTTGTGTAATATTATTACCTATGATTGTAAGCTCCATCTAGTGGCCCTAATGCTTTTCCCGATTGAGGTATGTAAAAAAAGGAAATAATCGCATTATGGTCACTAAGTGGCACAATCATAGGTGATGATTACATTTCACAAAATACAGCATGTTTTGTTAAGGCTGTGTGAATGTTTGTCAGATTTGTATAGCAATGTTTTTATACCTAGACCACTATACTATATTGGCTACATTTACTAATTTGGGTTCTGCCGCTTTGTGCCCATCATACGTACATATACGTCCTGGAGGAAAAGTAGGGATACAAGGATCATGGCTGCAGCTGCAACCATGATCCTGGTATCATAAAAAAAAAAAAAAGTAAATTCATTAACCACTTGCCGACCGGCCCATAGTAATTATACATTGACATTAAATACCAGGGTTATGGCAGCAGCTAGCTGCCATAACCCCAGTATTGTTTTTTTACTATGGTCGGTTCTCTTTCAGTTAAAAGTCCCATGGGCAGATTCACCACTGGATCACTTTTAAGAGCATCAGGAAGGGTGCCCCCCCCCGCCACTTCCCGATCGTTCTCAGGCTTACCTGACCCATTGGTAAAGCTCAGGAGTGACCTGATACAGCCATTTGTTGGTTTATGAGAAAAGTGAGGCCAAGATGGCTGCCACTCGTCTCTATGCCCTTGGAGGACCGGAGTGACGTCTAATGTCACTTCAGGATCCTGGGCCATAATAAAAAAAAAACCTTTTTTAAAACCAAAGCTAAAAAAAATATTTATTTTGCTTTTAAAAGGTAAATGAAAGATTTAGGGTCTTTTTGAACCCAGATCTCTCAATTAAGAGGACCTGTCGTCCTTATTTCTATTACAAGGGATGTTTTCATTCCTTTGTAATAGAAAATAAAAGCGATAAAAAAAAGTAAAGGGACAGTGTAAAAATAAACCGTAAAATAAATAAGAAAAAATAAAAAAGTAAAGCACCCCATCTCTCCGTGCTCATACCAAACACATAATAAGTCGTGCGAGCATATGTAAACAGTATTCAAACCACCCATGTTGAAACATTATTCTCTAGGGTCTCTGCTAAAAAATATATATATATATATATATACGCTATATTACCAAAAGTATTTGGATGCCTGCCTTTACACGCACATGAAATTTAATGGCATCCCAGTCTTAGTCTGTAGGGTTCAATATAGAGTTAGCTTACCCTTTGCAGCTATAACAGCTTAAATTCTTCTGGGAAGGCTGTCTACAAGGTTTAGGAGTGTGTCTATGGGAATGTTTGACCATTCTTCCAGAAGTTCATTTGTGAGGTCAGGCACTGATGTAGACGAGAAGGTCTGGCTCACAGTCTCTGCTCTAATTCATGCCAAAGGTCTTCTATCGGGTTGAGGTCAAGACTCTGTGCAGGCCAGTCAAGTTCCTTACCCCAAACTCGCTCATCCAAGTCTTTATTGACCTTGCTTAATTTTTTCTTGATATTTGCATTTGATAAACCGCTGCACAAATATTGTAATTTAACAAAATATTGTAATAATTGCAACAATGACCATTTTATTTTCTAGCGCCTTTGCTTTCAGAAAATATATAATGTGTGGGGGTGCTAAGTAAAGAAAAAAAGCAGAATTTTACATGTATGTGAGAACTTGCAGAATTGGCTTGCGCAAAAAGTAGTAGTAAAGAAATTTGCCTTATTTTTATACATATATTTCAGTGAAATGTTGTGGCTTGCGATCTTTTATACTGTCTTGGAGTTTTTCCTTATTTAAGTAGTCTATATATTTATACATTGTCTGCAATTTGGTCACAGTTTCTTCAGACACATTTAATAAACAATAATGGAAGAAAACATCTAATTTGTTACTAATTGTAAGGTTTCAACATATTTATTGTATGACATTACACAGTTGTCAGAATCTGAGACTTTTTATTTTGAACACCTAGAGTAAAAGAAAATGGGACTATTATCCAAAGCAGATTTCTATTTTCTTTATTCTAAAAAGAACAGCTGGAAACCAATTGGTTGCAAACCCCCAAAAGACTTTTCTGTTATTCTTTTATAAAACAAATTAGCCAGATTGTTTAGCATACAGCCGTATGTATTAGTACAGTGGCAGTTCTAGAAGTGTTGTATAAAATCCATCAGTACGTCTTGAACTCCTGGCATGGCAAAAGCTAATGGTGTCAATATGTTGTGCCCCAAAATGAGTAATCTGGATATTGTTGTAAATCTCTGGTAGGAACAGAAGGCTGGGATTTTTACTGGCCAAATTTCTAGGTACTTTAGCTATGGTCACATGGAAGCTGGAGGAAGTTGGTGGATCTATGACTACTAAGCCTCTGTTGCGAAACCTTTGGTTTAGATTTTCCACAAAGCTTGACAGTCCTGGAACAAAGATGGGTGCCAAATAGAGCACACGTGAATGAAAATCTTTCAGTCCATCAAAGCTTAAAATGAAACTTGGAGAAAGGATCCTCTGAATTTCAGTCCTAATTTCTTGAAGGACAGTATGAACAATTTCCATTTCATCTGAAGTGACCAAATGCAAAAGGCACAATGTTAAATGAAGTTCTGGCAGAGGAGTGAGGAATGGGGCTATTTCTGTGTTATTTTTTATCAGAACATCTTGTACCTCTTTTATAGAGCTTCTCACTTCTTCGCTGCTAATACGGACTGCTATAAAGTGAGTAGGCCTTACTTTTTTAGTGCTTTGTTTCTGCAAATGATTATCTTGGGTACTATTCTCACAGTCTTCGTCTTCATCCAACAAATCAGAGGCCACTTGTTTCATCTCTTCCTTATCATTCTGTTCTGTTTGTACCACAGTTTTGTGCTGTGCAATTACGTCTAAGATTGTCAATCCGCTTCCAGTTGAACCAAACACATCATCTGTGCGATTAGTTTTGTCCCAGACCACCAGTTCTTGATATTTAAAGTACTGGATGCGATGTTTAGGTATGGCAAGGACATCTATCCCAGCTGAAGCTAAATCTTCCCAACAAAAATCTGAGAATGGTTTTTCAATTACCCCCACAAATCTATCAAGATAACCAATTAAAAAATGCTCCTTGGGTAAATTTGGGTCCCATTGGATTCTGGAGATGACATCACTGGCTGTCTTCATAGGAGGCTTTTTTCCTATTGGTTTACTGGGGCTCTTGTCTTTGCTTATGCTGTCTTTATGGGCAGTAGGTTGTTCAGAAGCATCAGATGCAGCGACATGAGTGTTTCGACATCTGTCGCCAAATCTACATGTTCCTGCAAGAAAAAATTGGCATACTGTGTCATCAGATGACTCCTTCTCAGGTTCTTCTGTTTCATTCTGTGAGGTCTCATCTTCCATTTTGGCATCAGCATCACAATCACTTCTCTCCATTTTTAGTTAAGGTCTCTAAAAAACAGGATAAGATAAAAACACAAAAATTAAACCCTAAATTAGGACTGTAACATTACAAATAAATGATGGTCAAATATTAGTATTTTCTTTTTAGAGTCAAATATGTTTTTATTGTGTTTAACATTATAAAATTGCATATATAACATTCAGATGTCAACATCAAGGGTTAACGCAACATACATCACATTTCCATAGTATAGAACGTATCAGTGTTAATGAGGGTACCAACGACTCTTCTTAGTATTTTCTTTTTAAAGGAAAATGAAACATTATATTAAAAAATATTAAAGACAGCCCAACATTTTATTGTAGTAATCTTTATTTTAAGATTTTGGTAGCATGTAAAAGAACAAAAGAAGTTTTTATTGCTATCTGCAGTCCATTGCATAATGTTTTTCCTTGCTTCTTTTTACATGGGCACAACAGGAAGTAGTATCAAACCCCTACTTTTTACAGTTGTCACTCTCCTTATTGGAAGGTTTCCCTCTGTTATGTCAGTGACAAACATTTTTATTTGTATTCTTTTCCTGTGACAATTAACACCAGCAGGTACATGAATAATAGTTTATTTATGGGGCCTTGGAACAAAACCATTAAATAATCTCTCTATAAACATCATCCTAAAACAATTCCTTTACCAATATAGAATACTAATCATTTTCATAGGAACGTTATAGTCTCCCAAACTTGATATGCTGTGCATTCATTTTATCCAAATGCATTTTCCAAATTCTATTGTGATCTGCATAATACACTGTGTAGCCAACTCTGGACCCCAAAACAGTTGCATTGCCTACTATGGTGATATTTTCATAACCACGATAAGCGATGAGCAATACAAACTTGACTGTGGGTTTAAAACTTTCAAAACTATCTAAAACTAAAACATATTTTGTCTGAAGTTCTACTTTAAAGCATGTACTGCAACTCTGTTCTAAAATTTGCAGATTATAGATTTTAGGAGCTGTAGAGAGGCCAGCTATGAGCCACTTGTGATTGACGGGGGTGGAAGTCGAGAGGATACAGGAGTTCCATTTGTTGGGAACAATAATTAGGGAGGATCTGTAATGGACAGGGCACAGGTCTGGTGGACAAGTTCTTCAGAGATTGTGCTTCTTGAGGAAGATTTGAAGGGCAGGTTTTTCTGAGCGGATCCTTCTTAGCTTCTATAAGGCTGCAATTGAGAGTGTGTTGACTTCTCACATCTCTCTGTGGCAAGGTATGTGCACGGTCCATAACAGAAATGCCTTACAGAGGGTTACTAATGGGGGCGTATTTACCAAGTATTGAAGAACCAGGGGAGAGAAGGTGCCTTCAGAGAGCTATTAATATCCTGAAGGAGAGCTCCCATCCTGGGAATGCCTTGTTTACAGTGTTGCCCTCTGGCAGGCGATTTTAGGAGTATTTCCTCTCTTACTACCGGGCTGCAAAACAGTTTTTTCCGCAGTGCCTACATTTTTTGAAAGCTAGAGGCTTTTTAGGGTTAAATTAAATATGCAGTATGTATTTTTTTATGCAATGTATGTGTTGTTTTTATGAAGATAATGTCCATGTGAGGTATGTGATGTCTTTTATGTAAGGAGGCTGCATCTGCATTTCATTTTATGATTTTTACTGTAAAATGATAATAAATTATTCTGATTCATTAAATAAAATCCTTTTTTTGACCATTCTGGTTCACATTTTTAACAGAAGATTTTGACACCTGCTAGGCCTGTGTCCATGTTCAGGATAATGCCTATGGCTTTTTTTTATTGTTCAGGATCCATAGGGTGTGTAGTAACTATGTGAGTAATTGTAGATGTAGAACATCCTTTGGACTCCAATGACCACTCTCTCTCCCAGCAGTTTGCTGCACTTTCTGACAGGATTTGAAATATGCTGTAGCTGGATTGTGGACCAGAAAAGGCAACAGGATGTATTCAATAGACATGTGCATTTTGTTTCGTTCCAAAGCAAAATTCGGACGAATTTTCATTATTTGGACATTCGGATGCATCCGAATTACCGAATTACAATGCTAACGAATTCAACCGAATTCGGACGAAATTCTAATAAAATTTGAAAAATGACCCGAATTTGGGGCCACGTGTCTCGGGGCCACTTATAGCTAGGAACCCCAAATTTGGTATGCAAACACAGCACTACAACATATCCAAATTTGGGGTTTCTAGCTCCAAGTGACCCCGAGTTATGGGGCCCCAAATTCGGGTCGCAAAATGTCAAGCACTTTTCTGCAGCAGAGAATGACATTTTGCGACCCGACTTTAGGGCCACATATCTCGGGGTCACTTGGTGCTAGAAACTACTAGTTCTACTGTGTTTGCATACCAAATTTGGGGTTCCTAGCTATAAGTGGCACCGAGATACGTGGCCCCAAAGTCGGGTCGCAAAATGTCATTCTCTTCTGCAGAAAAGTACTTGACATATTGTCCATATCTTGGGTCACTTAGTGCTATGAACCCCACAACTTGTGGCAGGTGACGTGGCAAGTGGAAAATCCACAACTTGGTCATGTGGCACTCGTGGCTGGGCACGTGGCACTCGTGGCAGGTGTCATGGCAAGTGGACAATACACAACTTGTGGCAGGTGATGTGGTAAGTGGACAATACACAACTTGAGGCAGGTGACGTGGCAGGTGGACAATGACATACAGCATATGTACTTGCCTTGCGATCAACATCCATGACTTCTTCAATCAGGCATGCTGACAACTTCATTGATGTGATAAATATAAATGAAATACGATGTGTGTGTTTTTTTGCACTTGTACACTGCAAGTATGAGAAGTTGATGTGACAGATGTATATAATTAAGTAACTAACCATCCTCCAAAATTTCTAATTCAAATAGAAAAGAAATATAATTTAATAGAATAAAATAGAAAAAATATACAACCATCTTCTGAAATTCAAATTTCAAATAGAATAAATTTGAATTTCGAATAGTATGAATTCTAATTTTTTAATTAATTCATTTTAAATCTGGATAGAAAAGAATATAATAAAATAGAAAATAGACTAGAAAAACGATAGATTGTGTTTTCATACCAAATTTGGTGTTTCTAGCTATAAGTGACCCCGAGATATGTGGCCCCAAAGTCTGGTCGCAAAATGTAATTCTCTGCTGCAGAAAAGTGCTTGACATTTTGTGACCCGACTTTGGGGCCACGTATGTTGGGGTCACTTGGTGGTAGAAACCTAAAATTTTCATACTTGCAGTGTACCAGTGCAAAAAAAAAACACACATCTTATTTCATTTATATTTATGGTATCAATGAAGTTGTCAGCATGCCTGATTGAAGAAGTCACGGAATATCGATCGCAAGGCATGTGCATATGCTGTATGTCATTGTCCACTTGCCACAAGTTGTGTATTGTATTTGTCCACTTGCCACGTCACCTGCCACAAGTTGTGTATTGTCCACTTGCCACATGACCTGCCACGAGTGCCATGTGACCTGCCACGAGTGCCACGTGACCTGCCACGAGTGCCATGTGACCGGCCATGAGTGTCACGTGACCAAGTTGTGGATTGTCCACTTGACACGACACCTGCCACGTGACCTGCCACGAGTGCCACATGGCTGGCCATGAGTGCCACATGGCTGGCCACGAGTGCCACGTGACCTGACACGAGTGCCATGTGACCGGCCACGAGTGCCACGTGACCTGACACGAGTGCCATGTGACCGGCCACGAGTGCCACGTGACCAAGTTGTGGATTGTCCACTTGCCATGTCACCTGCCACCAAGTGACCCTAGATATGGGCAATATGCCAAGTACTTTTCTGCAGCAGAGAAAGACATTTTGCAACCCGACTTTGGGGCCACATATATCTGGGCCACTTATAGCTAGAAACCCCAATTTAGGTATGCAAACACAGTAGACCTAGCACTACAACATCCCCATATTTGGGGTTTCTAGTACCAAGTGACCCCGAGATACGTGGCCCCAAAGTTGGGTCACAAAATGTCAAGCACTTTTCTGCAGCAGAGAATTACATTTTGCGACCCGACTTTGGGGCCACATATCTTGGGGTCACTTATAGCTAGAAACACCAAATTTGGCATGCAAACAAAATGGAACAAGCACTACAATGTCTCCAAATTTGGACTTTGGGGCCACATATATCTGGGCCACTTATAGCTTGAAACCCCAATTTAGGTATGCAAACACAGTAGACCTAGCACTACAACATCCCCATATTTGGGGTTTCTAGCACCAAGTGACCCCGAGATACATGGCCCTAAAGTCGGGTCACAAAATATTTTCGAATCCGGTTGAAATATTTTTGAATGCGGTTGAAATAATTTGGAATCATGTTAAAATCATTTCGAATCCGGTAGAAGTATTTTTGAATTTGGTTGAAATATTTTTGAATGCGACCGATTTTTCAAATTCGGTAGAAAACTAAACGAAATCCGAAAATGAATTTAACTAATTTAACAATATAACTAAACGAAATTAATTAATTAACGAATTAAAACGAAACTAGACAAATTTTTTCCTTTTGCACATGTCTAGTATTCAATATATTTTTTTTAAATACTTTTTATTTTTTTCTGAAAAAATTGTACAATATTTAACATTTTAATTGCAGATTTTACCTCTCTACCATGTCCGCTTAACCACTTGCCTACTGGGCATTTTCACCCCCTTCCTGCCCATGCCAATTTTCAGCTGTTGCAATTTGAATGACAATTGAGCAGTCATGTAACACTGTACCCAAACAACATTTTTATCATTTTTTTTATAATTTTTTTCCACACAAATAGAGATTTTTTTTGGTGGTATTTAATCACCAATGATTTTTTATTATTTTTTGCTAAATAAACGAATAAAGACTGAAAATTTTATAAAAACATAAATAAAAACTTTTTTATAGTTTGATATAAAATTTTGCAAACAGGTCATTTTTCTCCTTCACTGATGAGGCTGCAATGATGGGCATAGATGGGCTGCACTGATGAGGCGGCACTGGTGGGCACTGATGAGGTGACAGTGATAGGTGACACTAATGAGGAGGCACTGATGGCCACTGATTGGTCCTTACTGACAGCACTGGTGGGCACTTATTGGCTGGTGGGCAGTGTTGGGATTGCACATATAATCAGACCTGGTTCGTGGCGATCTCCCGTTATGAGCCCCGATATAGCCACCTCAGTGGACCGGGGCTTAGAAATCCTCACAGCTGAAACTCCAAAACTTTCAAACCTCCACGACTGATCCGTGTACATGAAAGAATGAATGGGGCCATGTATCGTGAGATTTTGAGTGCAAACCTCCTCCCATCAGCAAGGGCATTGAAGATGAAACGTGGCTGGGTATTTTAGCATGACAATGATCCCAAACACACCGCCCGAGCAACAAATTAGTGGCTTCATAAGAAGCATTTCAAAGTCCTGGAGTGGCCTAGCCAGTCTCCAGATCTCAACCCCATAGAAAACGTTTGGAGGGAGTTGATAGTCCATGTTGCCCAGCGACAGCCCCAATACATCACTGCTCTAGAGGAGATCTGCATGGAGGAATGGGCCAGCATACCAGCAACAGTGTGTGACAACCTTGTGAAGACTTACAGAAAACCTTTGACCTCTGTCATTGCCAACAAAGAATATATAACAAAGTATTGAGATGAACTTTTGATATTGACAAAATACTTATTTTCCACCATAATTTGCAAATAAATTGTTTCAAAAGTCAGACAATGTGAATGTCTGGATTTGTTTCCACATTTTGTCTCTCATAGTTGAGGTCCTATGATGACAATTACAGGCCTCTCTCATCTTTTTAAGGAGAACTTGCACAATTGGTGGCTGACTAAATACAATTTTGCCCCATTGTATCAATGCAAAAAAAAGTTTTTAACCCGCCGTTTTTTCAGGAGCAGTGATTTTAATGATACTTAAAGTGAAACAATAAAACTAAAATATCCCTTTAACCACTTGCCGCCCACCCACTGTCAAATCACGGCTGGGCAGTGCGGCTCTCTTTCTGGGTGGATGTCGTATGATGGCTTCCCAGAACGACCGTTCTAGGCGTGCAGCGACCACGGGGCATCGTGTTGCTGGGACATGGTTGCGGCTCTTTAACCATGTGATCGGCTGTGTCCAATCACAGCCGGTCACATGTAAACACGGAGATGCCACCCAAATGTGAAAGCCCGAGTGCTTTCACACTGGGGCAGTGCACTTACAGGACATTAGAAAAAGTCCTGCAAGCAGCATCTTTTGGGGAGAAATGAATGCGAAAATTTAAATGAATGCGAAAATTTAAATGAATGCAACACGGGCGCTTTGAAAAGCACCGCTAAAACGACGATAAAGTGCCAATAAAATTAGCGTAAAAAGGGTTCTTAAGGTAACCAATCTAATACGGATTGCCATATTGTGATTTATTTGCCATGTATGTGTGTCTCTGCTCTTGGAGTTATTCTTAGGTTTTAAATACACCGAAAGCAGCCTGAATATAGTATTGAGCTATATTGTTCATAACCTTTTGAGCCAACATGGCGTAAATCCAAATTCCTGCAAGACTTTACCCTCTACAAATCTGCCCTTCTCAAATACAAATCCTGCATCCACACTGCTAAACAAACCTACTACAACACTCACCCAAACCTCATCAACTCTTTTTTCTACTCTTAATTCCTTACTTCATCCCCCCACTGCCCCCACCCACCAACTTGCTTACTGCTCAACAGATTGCTAACCATTTCAAAAGCAAAATCTACACAATTTGCAAGGAGAGATATCCAGCATTCCTCCCCTACCCAACACATCAGGTCCAACACCATGCTTAATTCTCTCCTCCTCCTGCCCAGTTACCACCAATGAAGTTGATAAACTCCTTTCCATGGCCCACCTCACCACCTGTCCCCTGGACCCGGTCCCCTAACAATTACTGTGACCACCTTCCTGCTGTATCCTAAACTCCCTAACTCACATCTTCAACGCTTCAAACATGCATTGGTTACCCCCATACTTAAAAAAAAAAAAAACCTCACTAGACCCCACCTGTTTGAATAACTTAAGACCCATCTGCCTCCAAGCTCATTGAACCCCTCCTCCATGACCAAATGAGTCGCTACCTCACAGACAGAAACCTGCTTGACCCCTTACAGTCTGGCTTCCATCCGCAACATTCCACTGAAACTGCCCTACTAAAACTCACCAATGACCTACTAACTGCTAAAACCAATGGCCATTACGCCATACTCATACTGTTAGACCTCTCTGCTGCCTTCGACACAGTTGACCACCTGCTCCTCCTCAGCAAACTACAGTCAAATTGCATGCCAAATCAGCGGGTATTGTTGGCAATAGCACCGTCCAAATCAGTGCAACTCCGACTTTGCGGCACTGCACAGATCCCCAAATGTAGTTTCTGTACTACTTTTGCCGACTTTGGAGTGTGATTTGTATAGACATCAGCTTCCAAAAAGGTATGTATACTAATTTATTCTTTACAGGGATATTACAGGTGTAGGGATTTTAGTTTTTGCATGGACTTCCACTTTAACTGATTATTGGTAGTCCCCTCATTTGTAGCACATTGAAATAAATGTATAAGTCCATTGTACAGTGGTGTATTTAGGTTTTGTGCTGTCCTAGGTCTGACTAAACCCATGCACCCCTAATTTAAATATGACCCACCCCTTCTTGTCAAGGTCACATCCCTTTCAGGTTAGGGCTCGCCCTGCCATCTGTAAGCCACACCCCTTCCCCTTTAGGCTTCACCTTTTTGTCTTAGAGCTCCTCCTCTTCCTCTCGCTACAATAAAAGTGGGTACGAAATGTAGCCTCATCACTGCCCTTCAATGCAGCCTCATCAGTACCCATCATTGCAGCCTCATCATTACCCATCAATGCAGCCTTATCAGTGCCCATCACTGCAGCCTCATCAGTGCCCATCACTGCAGCCTCATCAGTGCCCATCAATGCCTTCTCATCAGTGCTCATCAATGCAGCCTCATCAGTGCTCATCAATGCAGCCTCATCAATGCCCATCAATGCAGCCTCATCAGTGCCCATCAATGCAGCCTCATCAGTGCACATCACTGTAGCATATCAGTGCAGCTTGCTGCACAGAGTGCTGCCTAATCAGTGGCAATCAGTGCAGCCTTAACGTCTTTAATGAA
The DNA here is from genome assembly GCF_037356315.1 of Lithobates pipiens. Lineage (NCBI taxonomy): Eukaryota > Metazoa > Chordata > Amphibia > Anura > Ranidae > Lithobates > Lithobates pipiens. The sequence continues at coordinate 137,944,756 of NW_027507788.1, read as the reverse complement.
TTTGCATTGATTTCAGCATGCATGGAAGCACTTTGCACGTGCTGAAATCAATACAAACTCATTAAACAGTCCACATTCAGTAAAAGTCATTAATATACAGATCATGATATTGCAATATCCATTTTACAAACTCATTAAACAGTCCTCTTTTAGTCAAAGTTCATGTACTGCAAAGTTTGCAGTACAAGAACTTACACTGACGATGGACTGTAATGAGTTTGTAGCATGGATCGCTTTATTTCAATATCATGATCTGTATATTAATTTCCATACTGAGCACAGATTGGCTGCTTGGCACATGCACCCAAGCAACCTACCTGTGCTCAATATGGAAATGAATATACAGCTCATGATGTTGCAATAAAGTGATCCCATGCAAGTGCACATTACAAGAGTAATAGTAATTTACTCAATTTTAGCTGCTGTCCTGGCTAGGGGGTTCACTTCGTGCTTCCCTCTCTCTCTTCCTCCTGTCATCAAACAGACCCCACCCCGGGCCAGGGAAATGAACGATGCAGTGAAAGCTTACTTGCAGTCAGTCACCGTTCGCTTATGGGGCCCCCCCGCCAAGCATGCCGTCACTCCACAATACCTCTACAGCAAGCCGGCCATCGGAGCCTGAATTTGTGTGGGCGAAGGCCGCGGGGTCCGGGACTCAGGAAGGAGGGGGTGGCTGCCCCCCCCCGCAAATTGCCCCCCTAATCCTGGGCCTTATCGGCCTAGGCCTAAATACAGCACTGCCATTGTGTAATGTCTAATGCCTGGTACACACAATGAGATTATCTGACGTTTTTCTTTTCATGCTAATCTCTAGAGATGGGCTCAGGCATGTTAGAAATCCCACATGCCCTATCCCGCCAGGAAGCCAACACTGCACACAGCTTGCAGCTACACAGATCGGGAAATGTCTCACTGCCTGTTATTAGCCGTGTGCAGTGTCGGCTTCATGGCGGGTTCGGACACATGGGATTTCGAAAACGCCCTGAGCCCATCTCTACTAACTCATACTGTGGCTGGATTCACACCTGTGCATTTTTGTGATTTTTGCATTTTGCAGATTTGTACTACAGTCCATTTAACATGGTTTCCTATGGAACACGTTCTGTAGTGCAAATCTGCAAAATGTAAAAAGCACTAAAAACGCATAGGTGTGAATCCAGCCAAAATAAAGAGGTTACTAAAGTGACGAAAATTCTCGTACGACAGAATAAAAATTCGGAAGTGATATACCGTATATACTCGAGTATAAGCCGAGATTTTCAGCCTCTTTTTTGAGGCTGAAAGTGCCCCCCTCGGCTTATACTCGAGTCATCGCTGTCTGCCCGCTCGATCAGCGTGTCGAGCAGACAGACAGCGGCCATTCTATAATTCAAAAGCCGCGCCTCCGGCTCCGCCTTCGCCTGTGATAGGCGGAACACTGAATTTCCCAGCAGCCTGTGTTCCGCCTATCACGGACATCATATCATCCTCGTACTACGGACGAGGATGATACGATGTACGTGATAGGCGGAACACAGGCTGCTGGGAAATTCAGTGTTCCGCCTATCACAGGCGAAGGCGGCGGCGCAGCTTTTGAATTTTACAATGGCCGCCGAGGCGCCGACGAAGAGGGCACGGGACGGAGGCAAGGCAAGGCACGGCACGGGACGGGACGGGACGGGACGGAGGCAAGGCACGGCGGCAAGGCACGGAGGCAAGGAGGCAAGGCACGGGACGGAGGCTCGGGACAAAGGCTCAGGACACAGGTAGGCTGGACACACACACACACACACACCACACACACACACACACACACACACACACACACACACACACACACACACACACACACACACACGGATGGATACACACACACACAGGGATGGATGGATGGATGGAGACACACACACACAGGGATGGATGGATGGATGGATGGAGACACACACACACAGGGATGGATGGATGGATGGACACACACACACACAGGGATGGATGGACGGACACACAGGGATGGACGGACACACAGGGATGGACGGACACACAGGGATGGACGGACACACACACAGGGATGGACAGGCATGTCTTACCCTCGGCTTATACACGAGTCAATAAGTTTGCCAGTTTTTTTGGGGGTAAATTGGGGGCCTCGGCTTATATTCGGGTCGGCCTATACTCGAGTATATACGGTAATGTGTTGTAATGTATTTGTATTGTATCTTCGTTAAAACCACAGTTAATTAAAACCACAAGGGATTTTTTTTTTTACCACTACTAGTCCTTATATTGGCTTTTAAAATTTATAAATGCAGCAATTCAGAAACGGGACAAGGTTTTAGTACTGGGAAACACTTTTTGAAAGATAAAAAGTGCATTTTATATACAACTATATAGCTCAGACCAAAATGAGGGAAAAATTAGGAGGAAAGAGGGACAGAGGGACATCCAAATCAGGGACAGCCCTTCGAAATCAGGGAAAGTTGGGAGCTATGTTAATGTGTTTGGGTTTAAAGGGATGAGGTGACAACCCTACTACATAGTTGTTAGTAGACCTAAAGGAAATTGTACAATGAGACTCTAAGGTGTATGGTGAGCCCAGGCTTTTCTGACATGTTGATATCATCTAGCTCATTTGACAATAACAACCCTTTTTAAAACTTACCAGGATTCACTGATTTAGAGAGATTTCTGATGCTTCCTCCTGTGCTTCCACCCCACACCTTCTGATCTGATACTTTGTACTGGAGTTGAAGTCACTGTGACTCACCTATTTACTGCTCTGTACGTCACATGGGCCTTAGTTACTAAACAAAACATTGTGCACAGACAAGCAGGAAGTACTATAGCTCTGTGATCAGAATGACGGCTAAACCCCACCTTTCCTTGCAATGTGATCTGGGATGGGTGATGTACAAAGTTCTTCCACAAGAGGGCAGGCACCTTCTTACTTCTCAAATGTGTCAGTCTCAGTACAGCCGTATGCTTTTCATGTCAGCAACAGCCTGGCAATTCTTTTTTAAGGATTATAAACTTGTTCCGCTAACCTTCTTCTGCTAGTTGCTTGGCTGCCTCTGTCTTTTTTTTTTTTTTTTAACAACACGGTTGGTTTTATTGAGAAGACAAAACATAACAAGCAATATGCAGACATCTCAGCAGACTGATACAGCACAGAAGTAGTCCAAAAATAAGATAACATAACAAACGAGCCAGAACAGCAAATCTATATACGAGAAAAAAAAAAAGAAAGGAAAGAGTGTTCCCATACAACAGGCTCACAGATAGACCCCTAACATACCCTTACCAAAAGTACAAGTACGGAGGAAGGGGGAGAGGGGGAAGGTGGGGGGGAGTGGCAAAGGGGGGGGGGCCAACAGGGGGGGGGGGAAGGGGGAGGCCCAACATCAACATCCCAAGAATTCAGAACTGTTCCACCCAAGGTAACCACACCCGATCAAACTTCTGCGGGCACCCTCTAACCAGATAAGTCAACTTGTATAGGGTGGCTGCCTCTGTCTTTAATGCTTTTCCCGGTCGCTGACTATGAACAAGCATACAATAACCAGTTTGCTGAGGTGAAGTCAGAACTCCCAATCGACTGAACAGTTGTTCTGGGTCAGCGTCTAACTTTTTTCCCCCCCAGAAAATAGATTAGTAATGGCATACAGCCTTATGTTTTCTTCAGGTTCCCTTGGTCAAAAACCCTATATGTGTACATTACGGATGAGCTGAATGTATCTCAGAAAAAATTTGATACATTGAATACAATCCCCATTGAAGTCGTTGGGAGCCGAATCTGCCAAATGAAATATCCTTATTTTAAAGGCTAATATGGCTAAGTTATTGCCAAAAAGAGCATGGGGGGCTAACACTGCCCTGGGGGGCATATACCAATACACTTTTTTTTTAACATCCTTTTGCAGGAAGCTATGACTTTTTTAATGCCTAAAGTACACCATTAAAAATCTGAAATTCCTTTAACCACTTCTTGCCCTCTTTATAGTAAAAAGACGGCGGGCGGGATGCACTCTCATTCTGGGATGGCATCATATGTGTGGCGATCACGGTCGGGCCATGTTCCTAGGACACAGCATGACCCCAATCTCAGTAAAGAGCCGATGACGCAGCTCTTTACCCATGTGATTGGCTGTGTCCACAAGTGCCGTTTATCAGCTTTCCTGACAGAGTGTGTGGCGAGGAGAGATGATCAGCAGCATCTCCTCGCAGGGGAGACCTGTACAGGTAATCAGGTCACTGATCATCAGTGCCCTGATTACAGTACAGCCCCAGCAGTGCCCATCAGTGACACCAATCAGTGCCCTAACTGATGCCAGTCAGTGCTGCCTTTCAGTGCCTATCAGTGGCGCTCATCTGTGCCGCCTATTAGTGTATATCAGTGTCACCTATCAGTGCCCATCAGTGGGCATATTAGTAATAGCTCCCAACTGTCCCTGATTTCGAGGGACTGTCCCTGATTTCCCTGAGCAATATTCCTGATTTGGAGCAATGTCCCTCTGTCCCTCTTTCCTGCTCATTTGACCCTCATTTTGGTCTGATCTATATAGTTGTATTCAAACTGTACTTTTTATCTTTCAAAAAAGTTTTTCCCAATGCTAAACCTTTCATCCAAATTATAAATTGCTGCATTTGTAAATTTTAAAATCCAATATAAAGGAATAGTAGCGGTTAAAAAAGTCCCTTGTGGATTCAATTAATCTTTTTTCTTTGTTAATTCTCCTTTAAGTGGGTGTGTCAGGGGTTGTGTCCTATACCTACATACATTTGCTAGTAGGTGTCCCTCATTCCCATCTCAAAATGTTGGGAGGTATGTATTAGTGCCTCCTCATCAGTGCCACCTAATCAGCGCCCTTCAGTGCTGCCTCATCAGTGCCCATATGTGCCACCTCATCAGTGCAGCCAATCAGTGCTCATCAGTGTCGCTCATCATCACACATCGGTGAAGGAGAAAAATTACTGATTTACAAAATTTACTGACAGAAACTAAGAAAAACATATTTTTTCAGTCTTTTTTTGTTTATTTAGCAAAAAATAAAAAACCCAGTAGCGATTAAATACCACCAAAAACAAGCTCTATTTGTGTGGAAAAAAATGATAAAATTTTCATTTGAATACAGTGTTGCATGACCGTCCAATTGTCATTCACAGTGTGATAGCGCTAAAAGATGAAAATTGGCCTGGGCAGGAAGGGGGTGAAAGTGCCCAGTAGGCAAGTGGTTAAATGACATGCCTGGTGCATGTCCTGAATCAGCCTGTGAAGTGGCGCATATATACAAGCTATACTACCTACTGCAGCATAGCTGACGTTTACAAAAAAAAAAGGTTTAAATTGCCTGTTATTTACTTTTCCCTGCAGCAATTCTTTAGTTTGTAAAACAAAAGTAAATGTTCAACATTAAAGGGGATGAGGGTCTGGTACATATTGTTTTTTTTGGGGAGGGGGGGGGGGGGGGTTGGGGGAGGTACATGGCATTTTTTTACAAAATTAAAAGAAAAGTATTGAAATTAGTTTTAGCTGTGCTTTTCAGCCGATAGCAGGGCGCTTTTAATCCCTGTTAACGGCCAAAAAAGGGTTAATACCACCCCTGTAGCATTGCTGCCGAAGCGATGCCTATTGATTTCAATGGGCAGGGCGGTTTGAGAGCGGTGTATACACTGCTCCTAAATCGCCCCAAAGATGCTGCTTGCAGGACTTTTTCTAATGTCCTGCAAGCTCTCCACTACAGTGTGAAAGCACTCGGGCTTTCACTCTGGAGCTGCAAGGGAGGTGTTTTTTAGGATGCTATTTTTACCCCTTTAGCGTCTAAAAAACACCTCAGTGTGAAAAGGGTCTTACCTAGGTGGATGAAGCATTGGTCCCCCGGTGCCTCTTCACTGAGAACCAAGTGATTAAACATCTCCGATGGCCCGGTTCTCTCACCTCCCTGAGCAGAGAGCTGCTGACTGTAAATGGCTCTCCACTCTACCCCCCCCCCCCCCCCCGCTCACTGGAGCGCTGAGCTGGGGAGGGGGCAGCTCGCTGAGAGGCTGAGATGGGCATTAGTCCAGGCACCTAGTGGATTCAGACTTCATTGTCGGGATGATGCAGTGCCTGGACTGATTCCAGTGACATCAGCAGAGAGCAGACTACAGTCTCTGCTGAAAACGTGTCACAGGAGTGCAAAACGATTTGCACTCCTGTGACCCATAGGAGAAGCCCAGCCAAACAAGCTCCGCCTGGACTTCTCCTTTAACCACTTCAGCCCCGGACCAATTAACAGCCTAAGGCCGCGTACACACGCGCGGACTGTTCGCCCAACTTTGTCCGTCCAACAGTTTCGGCAAACAGTCCGCTCAAACTTAGCATGGACGGACATGGCCACACACGACGGACGAACAGTTTGCTGAAACCGTGCGCGATGACGTGAACGGCACGTACGACGGGACGAAAAATACGACGTCCTATACACTGCATTATAGCTTTCGGCGTGAAAATCCTTTCTGAGCATGCGCGCAACTTTGTTTGACGAACAAGCCTACACACGGGCGGACTGTTCGCTCAAACAAGGTTTCAGCGGACAGTTTTTCGGAAATTCCGAAAAACCTTGTCCGTCCAACTGTCCGCTGAAACTGTCCGCTGAAAGCCCACACACGAGCGGACTGTCCGCCCAAACACTGTTCAGCGGACAAAGTTGGGCGAACAGTCCGCCCGTGTGTACGCGGCCTTAGGACCAGAGGTCTTTTTACAATTTCGCACTGCACTGCTTTAACTGGTGATTGCGCAGTCATGCAATGTTGTACCCAAACGAAATTTGCGTCCTTTTCTTCCCACAAATAGAGCTTTCTTTTGATGGTATTTGATTGCCTCTGCAATTTTTATTTTTTGCGATATAAATGGAAAAAGACCGAAAATTTTGAGAAAAAATTATATTTTCAAATTTTTGTTATAAGAAAAATCGAATAAACTCAATTTTAGTCATACATTTAGGGCAAAATTTATTCAGCCACATGTCTTTAGTAAAAAAAATGTCAATAAGCATATATTTATTGGTTTGCGCAAAAGTTATAGCGTCTACAAACTAGAGTATATTTTCTGGAATTTACACAGCTTTTAATTTACGACTGCCTATCTCATTTCTTGAGGTGCTAAAATGGCAGGGCAGTACAAACCCCCCCCAAATGACCCCATTTTGGAAAGTAGACACCCCAAGGAAGTTGTGGAGAGGCATGTTGAGCCCACTGAATATTTTTTTTTTGTCCCAAGTGATTGAATAATGACACACAAAAAAAAAAAAGTTTACAAAAAGTTGTCACTAAATGATATATTGCTCACACATGCCATAGTTATATGTGGAATTGCACCCCAAAATATATTCTGCTGCTTCTCCTGAGTACGAGGATACCACATATGTGGGGCTTTTTGGGAGTCTAGCCGTGTACGGCACCCCGAAAACCAATCACTGCCTTCAGGATTTCTAAGGGTGCAAATTTTTGATTTCACTCCTCACTACCTATCACAGTTTCGAAGGCCATAAAATGCCAAAATAACACAAAACCCCCCCAAATGCCCTTATTTTGGAAAGTAGACACCCCAAGGAAGTTGTGGAGAGGCATGTTGAGCCCATTGAATATTTTTTTTTGTCCCAAGTGATTGAATAATGACACAAAAAAAAAAAAAGTTTACAAAAAGTTGTCACTAAATGATATATTGCTCACACATGCCATAGTTATATGTGGAATTGTACCCCAAAATATATTCTGCTGCTTCTCCTGAGTACGAGGATACCACATATGTGGGACTTTTTGGGAGTCTAGCTGCGTACGGCACCCCGAAAACCAATCACTGCCTTCAGGGTTTCTAAGGGTGCAAATTTTTGATTTCACTCCTCACTACCTATCAAAACCCCCCCCCCCCCAAATGACCCCATTTTGGAAAGTAGACACCCCAAGCTATTTACTGAGAGGCATGTTGAGTCCATGAAATATTTTATATTTTGCCACAAGTTGCAGGAATTTTACAATTTTTTTTTTTTTTTGCACAAAGTTGTCACTAAATGATATATTGCTCACACATGCTATGGGCATAAGTCAAATTACACCCCGAAATAAATTCTGCTGCTTCTCCCGAGTACGGGGATACCACATGTGGGGGACTTTTTGGGAGCCTAGCCACGTACGGGACCCCGAAAACCAAGAACTGCCTTCCGGATTTAAATATAAAATGCTACCAAAAAAAAACTGTTAGCGATCGCAGGGATCAGGCCTGACTCTGCGATCGCTGCAGTTATGTGTTTAGTGTTTTGTAAGTGACAGTGATCGATCGATACTGCACTTGGGTGGGCTGGGCAGAGGGGCAAAACACAGGTGCCAGCAGGTATCTGGGCTGATCCCGCTAACAATGTGTTTTTTTGGAACCCTAAACTGCTGGGGATGCTAGTATAGATCTGATCAGATCAGATATTGATCTGTTCAGATTCTATACCACTACGGGAGGTTTATGCTTTGCGTGTGGGTGTTAGCGGTACTGGCACTAACCTAGCGCTGCCTGGGGCGACGCAGACCATGACCCTAAAACCTAATTGATATCACCCACCGGGTGATCAGGGGGTTAAACCTTTATTGGGTAATAAATGGTGGGTGCCCTGATGCTATAAAAAGCAAACTAACTAACCCCCTGATTGCCCCTAGTTAACCCTTTCACCCCCTTTTGCCAGTGTCACTAAGCGATCATTTTTGTGATTGCTGCATTAGTGTCGCTAGTGTCGCTAGTGTCGCTAGGTAGCTAGTTATTTTTTTAGGTTCACCGCCAGGTTTTTATAGCGCTAGGTACCCCGATATACTACTCAATAACGTACAATGTCGATGACGTACAATGGCAATACGGCGGTCCTTAAGTGGTTAAGGAAGCCAGCTGGAAAATGTAAAATACTGGAATATAATTTTTTATCTCTCTGCCTCAAAGAAAAAAAAAGGTAGGCTCTCTCTTAAAGTCAATACCAGTGCCCTTCAGATTTGGTACAGATTTTAAGAGGAAATTCTGTGCCAGAAACAAAAAAAAATGTCATGGCCCCCCCCCCCCCAAATCCATACAAGACCTTTAATCTAAGAACACAGTCTGGGGAGCATGCAGCGTATGCCCCCTTCCCCTCCTGAATCTTACCAGGCCACATACCCTCAATATGGGTAATAAATGGTGGGTGCCCTGATGCTATAAAAAGCAAACTAACCACCCGTCACACTTATACGGTGATCACTGGTGAAAGGGTTAACTAGGGGCAATCAGGGGGTTCAAATTTTTATTAGGTAGTATAAGGGGGGCCCTGGCGCTATATAAAAACCTGACGGGGAACCTAAATAACTAACTGGCTAACCAGCATCACCAGTGACACTTATACTGTGATCGCTGGTGAAAGGGTTAACTAGGGGCAATCAGGGGGTTAAAACCATTATTGGGTAGTATATGGGGGTACCTAGCGCTATAAAAACCTGGCGGTGAACCTAAAAAAATAACTAGCTACCTAGCGACACTAATGCAGCTATCAGAAAAATGATCGCTTAGTGACACTGGCAAAAGGGGGTGAAAGGGTTAACTAGTAGCAATCAGGGGGTTAAAACCATTATTGGGTAGTATATCGGGGTACCTAGCGCTATAAAAACCTGGCGGTGAACCTAAAAAAATAACTAGCTACCTAGTGACATCAGTGACACTAATGCAGCGATCAGAAAAACGATTGCTTAGTGATACTGGCAAAAGGGGGTGAAAGGGTTAACTAGGGGCAATCAGGGGGTTAAAACCATTATTGAGTAGTATATCGGGGTACCTAGCGCTATAAAAACCTGGCGGTGAACCTAAAAAAATAACTAGCTACCTAGCGACACTAGCGACACTAGCGACACTAATGCAGCAATCACAAAAATGATCGCTTAGTGACACTGGCAAAAGGGGGTGAAAGGGTTAACTAGGGGCAATCAGGGGGTTAAAACCATTATTGGGTAGTATATCGGGGTACCTAGCGCTATAAAAACCTGGCGGTGAACCTAAAAATATAACTAGCTACCTAGCGACACTAATGCAGCGATCAGAAAAATGATCGCTTAGTGACACTGGCAAAAGGGGGTGAAAGGGTTAACTCTAGGGGCAATCAGGGGGTTAAACCTTTATTGGGGGTGGTAGGGGGCTACCCTGCACCTAACACTAACTGCCCTGACAGTTTTTACTTTTACAACTGACACTGAATGCAGTGATCAGTAAATAAATGATCACTGCAATCAGTGACACTGTGACTGGGGGGGGGATCGGGGGGTGATCGGGGGGGGGGTTGTGTGCCTGTGTGTGCCTACATGTCAGTGTAGTGTTGGTGCACACTTACTTTCTGTCTTCTCCTCGTAGTCCGGTCAAAAAGACCGCCCCGAGGAGAATGACATCACTTCCTCCCTGCCTGTGTTTACTATACACAGAGGGAGGAAGCTTCTCATTCGCCAGGAGCGATCGAGAGGGGATGGCCAGAAACCAACGGCCATCCCCTCATCTCGGATCGCTCCTAAAGCGAACCGGACCGCCGTATCCAGCGGGAGGGGGTCCGTTCGGACCCCCCACCCGCTGGAAGGCAAGCACGTACATGTACGTGCTTGTGCCTGCCTGTGCCATTGCGATGACGTACAATGGCAATACAGCGGTCCTTAAGTGGTTAAGGAAGCCAGCTGGAAAATGTAAAATACTGGAATATAATTTTTTATCTCTCTGCCTCAAAGAAAAAAAAAAGGTAGGCTCTCTCTTAAAGTCAATACCAGTGCCCTTCAGATTTGGTACAGATTTTAAGAGGAAATTCTGTGCCAGAAACAAAAAAAAATGTCATGGCCCCCCCCCCCAAATCCATACAAGACCTTTAATCTAAGAACACAGTCTGGGGAGCATGCAGCGTATGCCCCCTTCCCCTCCTGAATCTTACCAGGCCACATACCCTCAATATGGGAGGACATCTTGATGTGGAGGATGTGGGTGGTGAGCTCATTTGGAATCTCAAAGTCCCCTTTAAAAATAAGGGGACCCCGAGATACCAGCTCTCTCCATGTGAATGAATAAGGGGTACATTATACCCCCTACTCATTCCCCCAAAAATAATGTTATTTGTAAATACACAAATACACTTTGACAAGTCTTTTAATGGAAATTAAAAAAAACCGTACACTCCCTCTTAAAATCAACATCAGTTCCAAAGGTTCTGATATGAATTTAGAAGGGCACTGTATTTATTTTTATTTTTTTTTTGAAAAAAGAAACTAAAACGACATACTTTTCCCCAAAAAGCTAAGGAACACCCCAAAACTAAAGGCTGAGGCACTACGAGTTTCCTCACAGTTTATACCATTGGGTGCCATTTTAAAATTCCTGCCACCACTATCTGACAGAAATAATGGTTAAGGCTGAGGGAGCTGAGTGCTGACGTCATCCCCTGGGGGAGTGTTGTGAGCGCATGTTCTGTGCTCTTGCTCCTGATATTCACCCTAGAGGAAGCCCCTTTCACACTGCTGCTTCTGCCTCAGCAGGATCAACTATTTTCCTGTTTTGTTCCAAAGTCCAACTTCATTGACTTAGTCACCTCAGACTGCCTGCGTTTCTCTTCAGCATCAGCTGCTTGGCTTTGTAAGTACACAGGACCTTTCCTCATTTTGGGTCTAGTTTTGCAAGATGTCTAAAAATAAAATGAATTTTGGCCCAAAGATTAGTTAAAAGAAGAGTGTGAGTTATTAATAAAATACATACTCACCTTTCCCCCGCTGCCTCTACACTAAGAAGTGAGCGATCAAAGACTGGTGATCGATCAGTTCTCGATCTTCATTAAGCAGTCACTGGCTCTCTGCTCTGCCCTTCCAGTGCTTACTGGAACGCTTGACTGTGAAGGGCGGGAGTGCCTGGCACAGCCACTCAGCGGCACATTGAGAGGCTGAGCTAGGTGCCAGTCCTGGCATCTGGATGGATCCTAACATATCTCTCCAGAGCCTGGACCTGCTGAGTGAGGTCAGCGGACAGCGGGCTTTAGTCCAATGTCTGCTGAATACAGTGTGAAATGTCCTCCCCGTCTTAAGTCGGGATTCTACAAGCCGTTGGGGGAAGCCCTGGCGATTAGATCGCATGGTGCCACATGCACCAATTCCATAATCAAAAAGGTGATGAAAGTGGTATGCTCGTGTAATAATTGTTAACATACAAGTGGTACCCCTTTCCAAATAAGGGTGACACCAAGTCCCACACTATCTTACCAGCGCTCCCTATGTAGTCTGGGCAGTTCTCCAGCTCTACGTAACTATCTCTTCCCACGTAAGCCATACAACTATATGTATAGCCTGTTGCCCTGTCACAGAGCTTATACATCTTGACCCCATTTCTGGCGCGCTCGCTGGGAAGATACTGTTTGATGGACAAGCAGCCAGAAAATGTAATCAGGGACTCATCAACATAGACAACTTGATCAGGAGTAAACAAGGCTGCAAAACGTTGGTTCAGGTGGTTTACGAGGGGCCGAATTTTGTAGGGTCACCCCAAGGACAACAGAGTTCATTGTCATTGAGGTGCATGAACCGCAAGATCTGCTCGTATCGTGTCCTGGTCATGGAGGCAGAGAACAAGGGCATATGATGAATTGGGTCAGTGGACCAATATGACCGCAACTCACTCTTTTTAGTTATGCCCATGAGGAGGGATAGGCCCAGAAAAGTCTTAAATTCGGAAACCGTAATTGGTTTCCAATCTCCGGCAAGGGTCAGTTGGGGATTAGAGGTGATGGATTGGCCAGCATACAAATTGCTTTGGTCCACAATAGATCTATAGAGATCTTCGGTGAAAAATAGTGAATATAAATCAAGTGATGTAAAATCAACTGTTTTGAATTCTGGGTTGGCCAGTGAATGGGGGAAGTATGGGTACTGCAGAAGTGGTGGGCTCCCAATTAGGATTGGCGAATGCAGCAGGAAGGGCACTATGGGCTCAATGGGCCTGTGTTTGTCTTCTTCTTGGTGGCTGCGGGACACTACTTGTGCTTGCCACCTCGCCAGCTTGAACTGCACTTATGGGACTCACCACATCACCAAGTGTTACTGCAGTGCTGGATGTATGACCAGGATGTACAAGGCCGCTGGTGCTTGCCAGTTCACCAGAAGGAATAGCGGCGCTAGTACTGGCTCTCTGCTCCATACGAGGGACATGCGGTTCTTGCACCTCAACGACAGCAAAAGAATGGGGTCTGGTACACCTGACCTTGGCAGGGACCACAACTCCATCGTCAGAGCTATCTGACAGGGTGCCACTGCTGTCTACAGGTTCGTATTCTGAGCCTGAATCTGACAGATGAATGACTTCCTCTTCACTATCTGTCATGCTTAGAAATGTGTAGGCCTCTTCACTAGTGTACTTTCGATTTGACATTCTGGTCTCTAAATGTGCTGGCATGCTAGTGAGACTCACAAGAAAAAAAGCACCTGACTGTCAGTGACTGATTCAAACGCTACCAAAAAAATTGTTAGCGTTCGCAGGGATCAGGCCTGACTCTGCGAGCGCTGCAGTTATGTGTTTAGTGTTTTTATGACAGTGATCGATTGATACTGCATTTGGCTGGGCTGGGAGGAGGGGCAAAATGCAGGTGCTAGCAGGTATCTGGGCTGATCCCGCTAACACTGCGTTTTTGGGAACCCTAAACTGCTGGGGACGCTAGTATAACTGTGATCAGATCAGATATTGATACGTTCAGACACTACACTACTAAAGGAAGGTGTATGGTGCGTGCAAGGGTGTTAGCGCTACTGGCACTGATCTGACTCTGCCTGGGGTAATGCAGACCCTAACTGATGCTAAAACCTAACTTTGATCACTCGCCGGGTGACCAGGGGGTTAAACCTTTATTGGGTAAAATATGGCAGGTGCCCTGATGCTATAAAAAAAATCTAGCTAAACTGCATCACCTGTGACACTTATACAGAGATCAATGGTGACGGGGTGATCAAGGGGTTAAACCTTTATTGGGGGGTTAGGGGGGGGTCCCTTGACCTATCTGGGCCTAAGACTAATTACCCTAACACTGATTAGTGTCACTAATGACACCAGTACAGAAGTGTAGTTTTGTGCAATGCACTCTGTGATTTCTTCTCTCCTTGGTGTGGAACGGAAAAGACCAACATGAGGAGAGATGACATCACTTCCCCTGTCAGTGTTTACAGTTACACAGATAGGGGAAGGATCTCATTTGTCAGGACCGATCACCAGATCCAGGCCAGATATCATTGGCCTGGGCCTGGGGATTGATCGGTTCCTGATCGAATCCAATGGTCATGGCCGACCGCACGTGCGTCATATAGCTACGACGATTCGTGCAGCCAGGCCAACCTGCCGCAGTATAACTGTGGTGGCTGTTCCGGAACAGGTTAAAGGGGCCCATACACTGCAATTAGTTAGATCTTAAATACATTTGATTTAGTGCAAGAGCCTGTTTGAGTTCCTATAATTTGAATTACTTGTTCAAGTGCATCTTCCTATTACCTATTTTGCCTAAATATTGAAATAATATATTGTACAGAGATTGGCCAACCAGATACCATAGTGCATGACCATCTTAAGTGCCAAATTTGGAATATAGATGTGCCATGACCCACTTGTAATTTCCTAACGATATTTCTTGGGCATTATACAAGACACGACTAGGCATGATGGGAATTGTAGTTCCTGAACAACTGGAGGGCCACAGTTTGAAGACCTCTAGCAGGCATGGAACTATGGTCTGGGTGGGTGCTTAAGTTACTCTATCTCGGAGCCCACCCAGTGGGAGTGGCGCTCTTGCTGTGCTTTCTGGGAGAGGGTATTTAAGATGCGAATGTCACGTGGTTTGGGGTTCCGCTCCAGAAGGGTGTACTGACTTCATGGTCCTGGTTCTCCTGACCAGCCCCCAGGCTAGCCCGAGGCAAGGAAACTAAAGGAGGATTCTGAGGTGTTTGAGTATCGTCTCCGGTTTGGGAGAGACCCATCAGCTTCATAGCATTCCAGGGGAGGACTCTTCAGAAGAAGACCATGAACGGGTTGGTTTCTTAGCAAGAGCCTGGAAGGGCTGAAGTACCTAAGAGAATCCGGTCTCATGGATATAGCCAAGCTGGCTGAAAGATCCAGGTATCACACGAGTGTTCTACAAGTTTAGTTTTCCTACGTGTTCTACAACAACGTCTGTGACAGAGACTTGTACCTGAGTAAGCAAGGTGCTTACTCAGGTACAAGTCTCTGCCACAGACGTTGGCTGCTAGGCCTTGCGAGAGAGGGACTGTCCAACTTGAGTGAATATCCAGTTGTGAATGGCTATTCTCTGAATTCAGTCAAAGTAAACAAGTTCTTCAACATTGACTTTGACACTAAGAGTACCTGAACTTCCCTTCCAACCCTCTGATCCCATTTTATGAGACTGTTCATTGTCTACATTTTTTGCAAATAAAATCCATTTGAGTGGATCTGTCGTCAGTCTCTCAAGTTACTGGGCCATCTACCATGGGTAACCTCTAGACGTGAAGTGAGGAGAAAGAAGGTAACATAAGCCCAATCTAATCTAACCAGCAGCTCCTTCGGGGGTTAGTGCTACATATATATATATATATATAATATATACACACCCACACACACACACTGAAGCAGGAAGCAATATACACTGGCCCAGAAGTGAATCTGTACACAGTACGTAGGTGTGTGTTTTGAGGCCAAATCATTTAGACTTACACACATGACCCACACAAACGCCACCCCATGTAAAAAAAAATTCAAAATTATCTTAATTTGCAAGTAAGCATCATCTCTTCCTCAGAGAACAGTGAGTGGGGCATGGTGGTGGGAAGAAATTAGCAGCAGTACAACTTCCTGGAGGGGCGTAATGTCATTCCTGTGTACTGGCCACAGCTTCCGGGAACCAGATATGCGCCATGGGTACATACCTCTGCACACACAGCAGTTGTGCATCTCACATACACAGCGGTTGCGCATCTAGCTGCAGGAACCCAATTTTTATGGAATTTAATAGTAAGGCAGATGCAGATTTACAGGACTGGACTAACAAATGTTTATAGTAAAAGACAACTGGTGTTTTCTATTAAACAAGGTCTAAATGGGCCATTGACATGCATCACAGTTTAACTTAGGAATGAGTCTTTGCAAAGTTAGGCTAAATGAAATCCTTTCTTATTTTTGCTTGGGGATAGAGTGCAGAGGGATTAGAAGTCTTGTCAATTTTTGGGGATGTCTACACCCCTGATAGGGTGAAGACACCTACCAAATTTTGCAATTTTTTTCCTTCAAATTTATTCACTTCCGGTCACATAGCCAAACTGGAATTGAGGGTAAAACCCTACGTATGTATTTTCTTGGGGACACACAAGTCAATCTAAATATGAGTTTCCCCATTAGGTAAAATACACTCTAGCATTTTGCTCTGTACACCCCAAATTATTAGGTATCTTTGGGGTTTATTTACTAAAGGCAAATCCACTTTGTACTACAAGTGCACTTGGAAGTGCAGTTGCTAGAGATCTGAGGGGGACATGCAAGGAAAATAAAAAAAACAGCATCTTTGCTTCTACATGATTGGATGATAAAATCACCAGTGCTTCACCTCAGATATACAGTGAGTACACTTGTATTGCAGAGTGGATTTTCCTTTAATAAACCCCAAAATACCTAATAATGTGGGGTGTACACAACAAAGTGCTAGAGTGCAATTTGCCTAATGGGGACACTAGTTAGATTGACCTGTGTGTCCCCAAGGAAAGACATTGGTAGGGTTTTACCCTAACTTCATGTTTGGCTAGGTGACAGAAAGTAAAGCCAATTTTCAGAAAAGGGACACAAAATCCAACCTAAAAAAATAGTCTATAGAATGTGCTAGAGCGATTTGTATTTGGCCTCTCTTTTACTAGATGGGTGAAACTACTCTATAATGAACTTAGAGCAAGAATTAAGATTGGTAAATGAACGTTCAGAGATGCTCCAGCTGGAGAGAGGGACGAGACAGGGCTGTCCCCTGTCTCCCCTATTGTTTCTCTTGCAATAGAACCCCTAGCAATTATGACTAGATCACGACTAGGCATACAGGTGTTCCAGCGCCAGCTGGAAGAAGACAGAATTGCGCTGTTTGCAGGTGATGTTTTGTTTTTTCTTGGAGATGTTGAATCTTCGCTAAATACAGTAATACTAATGGTTGGCGAGTTTGGGCAACTTTCTGGTCTGGTCATTAATTGGGACAAGTCGGCTCTGTTAGCAGTCGACCCACTTGGTGACCAGTTACTGCCGGGATTTCCCCTCCTGAAAGCCGTGACCAAGCTAAAATAATTGGGTGTTTGGATTGCTAGTGATATAAACCAATATGTCAATGATAATTTACCCCATTGCTATTGAAATTAAATCAAAAGGGAGACATTTGGTGCCACCTCCCTCTGTCTGTCGCAGGGTGTTGTAACCTAATTAAGATGATATGGCTCCCACAGATATTGTATATACTCCATAACTCTCCAACCTGGATTGGTCAGAAGTGGTTTAAGAAGATTAAATCCCTGTATAGGGATTTAATTTGGAAGAAGGGCCAATCTAGGATTGGACTGCAAACCATGCAATTACTGATCGAAGAAGGAAGTATGGCGATCTCGCATCCGAGATTATACTTTTTGTCATCTCAGCTCCAACATCTAGTGGGCTGTGGAGCCCTAGGGGGTGGGAACTCCAGCAACAAAATGATGATAATGGGAGCCCCACATAACACACTAGTGAAGGCATTATAAGCAGACTCTTTTATATATAGATGCCCAACGATAGTACTAGTTACTAAAGTGTGGCAGCCAACAAAGGCACCAATGGGGTAACTGAATATACCCCTCTATGGCATAACAAAAATCTGGCCAAAATGAGGGGTATAGAGAGACCCCGGGAATGGGAAAGACAAGGCATTAGCCGGTTAATTCAATTATATAAGGGAAACCTTATGAAGACAATCATAGATTTAAGGCGGAAATTTAACATTTCAAACAAGGCGTTTTATAAACATCTCCAGATTAGACATGCCATTGAAGCTCAATTCAGGTCCCAAACCATTGAGTGGATTCAGATTCCGGTACACCTAAAAATAATTAAGCCAGTTTCAACGAAAAGGCTTAATTTCCATGTTCCATGCCCAGTGGTAGTCATGTTCCCTGTATTGCTTTCTTTTATGTGATCACGCTTTTATTTTTATTTTAAAACATATTTTATATTCTGTATTCGCTGATTTCATGCCAATAAACAGCCATCCGATATTTTTCATCTACACTATGGGAAGCTGTTCTTTTTTGTCCCTTATGTGATCCTCTATATGAGTTTGGAGTTACCTACCATTCCTGGTTTTTTTGGAGTTGAGTTTTTCCGTCCATTCCACCGGGACCCTGGAGAAACAGGAATCTTGGGGAGGACGACACGGATCATTTCTCCTATGACCAGAGGACCTACAATAATCTCAACGGCTGGTAGACCTGTGGGGATCCACCTATCTCTATATGCACATATGACCTCATGGTTCTGGTAAGAGTACCCATCTTGTTCGTTTTTACCTAGAATCCACTGCTTTAAGATGTCTTCAAGATCACCTTCTAGCTTCTATATTATGTGAAATATCCCAATTTATGTCCTGTGAGGACTCTAAGGACTTTTTGCATTCACCGAGCATTTGGACTTCATCCACTTTCTTTTTTACTATTTGTCACGTGTTTTTTCACAGTATTTTTTAGCGCTACATTATATTGTTTGAGTTTTATATATGAATTTGGTTATGTTCGTATGTAGCTGCTGGTTCACGCACTAATTTTTTTTCTTTTTGGTTAGCGCAATATTTTTCCCTTTTTTTTATAATCAATAGCTACCTGCCACATATTCCCTTGCCAGCTGACCCCTCTTCTATTCCTCACAGGGTGGTCCTTCTTTGGGACCGTTTATTTTTACCCAGCTTGGTGGTTATTTTGCCTTTTTTTCTAAGGCTTCTTCCCTCTGAGAGTCCCTCTTTCCCTACCTGAACACATTCTTTCAAAGATATTAGAGTTCTTTGGTTCTATATGGCATCTAGTATCAGCCCTTCACAGGGTCACAGTACCACAACCTGTTTTTCTGTTGCTGTTTTCAAACAGTTCTTTGACAGGTGGCCGTTTGATCTTCTGCTGATCCTTACTACTTCCGATGTTGACTGTCTGTTCAGGTCAGATGACTCTTCTTGTTTTTTTTGTGGGTCTGTTGCTGCTATTTTAGCTGGTTTGTTGCCTTCCCCTCAATTTATTGCTTTGGGACATCCCAGGGTCTAAGAATCAATTAGGCGTCCTATACTGTACCATTAGGATAAAAAGAATTTTGACATACCCATAAATTCTATAATTTGGAGTACAGTACATGGCACAGGTCCCTCTCCTTTTTTCTTTGTGATCTCCTTATTGCTTGCTAAAAAAATGGAGCCATATGGTATAGGCTGGGTTATATGGGTATACCTGAAGGTAGAGGCATATAACCCATGGTCTAAGAATCAACACCTGTGTCCTGTACTGTACTCCAAGGTATAAAATTTAGAGGTGCGTCATTTATTTATTCTGGGCACTAAAACCCATGCACTGAGGTCTAGCTGGCATTGATTCTCAGGACCAAAAAAATAACATACCACTGTTTTTAATTAAATAAGGATAGTCATACTAGCTCACTACATATGTAGGCTTTGCTTTGTGCTTGTCGTTGATATGCAATATCTTGCTATTCTTCCTATCTCACTACTAGTCTACTAAGGTTTGGCCTAAAGCTGGGTATACACGGAGAGAGCTTTGGTGAGTTGTTGATCAACGGGTCCATATTCTCAGGACCAAAAAAACAACATACCACTGTTTTTAATTAAATAAGGATAGTCATACTAGCTCAATACATATGTAGGCTTTGCTTTGTGCTTGTCGATGATATGTAATATCTTGCTATTCTTCCTATCTCACTACTAGTCTACTATGGTTTGGCCTAAAGCTGGGTATACAAAGAGAGAGCTTTGGTGAGTTGTTGGTCAACTAGTCCAAATTTGAGCAATGGGTGACTATTTTGGCACCCTCCTGTGCCACAATCTTTGATCTGAAAATCAGTGGAGCTGCATTGGAAATTGTCAGCTAAATATTGACTGCATCCAATCAGATGTAACCATTCTTTAGGTTCCAACACCAGAGGTTGTCAGCATACAAAAGCTGGCAGGGGAGAATACTCCATCTACGCTGTTCAGTGTGTATCCATGGATTTCTCTTGTTCAGCCCATGGAGCTAAACAAGAGCAATCTTCCAGTGTATAGTCTGCTTACTAAAACACACTCCCTGCATGCAAAACACCCAATGTGCCAATATAACTGCCCGATTGATTCATCTGAAGTGTAAATTTTAAAGTGTATGTACATCCAAAAGTAAAAAATTATTATATTGCAGTTTATTGGTCCTCAGTTGTAACATATTTCCTGTCCTAGGGTGACCATGCTTACATCTGGTACATGAGTATTTACTGTAAAGAGTACCAGCACTGCATCTGCGTCTGCCATCCTAGGATAGGAAGTATGTTAAAACTACACAACACCTCCCCTTCTTATCTCTTAACATAATGGGTAAGGGAGATTCTATAGTTTCAAGGTAACCTGGGCAGGGCTAATGAGATGGCATGAGTTAATACTGCTGAGTGCAGAGGTGTTTTCTGTCAGAATAGACCTGACTTAAAGGGGCTGATGAAATATGTGAAAAAGTGAATAGGGTGTTACCTTTAAAAGTAAATGCACCTTATAAAATACTTTACAGGTGGTATTAGACTCTAGCTAGGCTGGTAGGTTTTATTCCAACCTATTCTCCCCTTTGCTTCCATGGATGTTCCCAAGAGGGCACTATGGTGCACATTTGATGGACATGTCCAAGGGTATGCAGATTATGGGTCAGATTCTACACTCTTCTTTGCAACTTATTCCATACCAACCTGAAAAGGGATCCTTATGAGGCTCTTCTGTGTAAGCCAATTACAGAACTGCTTCGTCCGGAGTGTCAGCCGGTGCTGCATCTCTTTACTACAACTAAACTAACTTCAGCAAGGGCATGGAAGACACCCGTACTCAGATTTGAGGCGGTTAAAAACCGTATGAATGATATTATGGTAAATGAAAAGCTGACAGCTATACTTTCAGACACTCATAACAAATTGCTTCAGGTTTGACATCCTTGGGTTGCCTACATTCAACCTTCCAAATTTGATTCAATGCTTCTCTCAATCTGCCCCCCACCCCGTGGTCTCCCCTTCTTTCTTGCTTTTCTTTCCTTTCATATTCTTGGTCTGCTACCCCCTCTTCCTCTTCCTTTCTTTTGTCACCTTTCTTATTTATCCTTTTAGCTCATCAGGCCACCAGGCATTTGCCTGGGTGGGATGGTTACATGGTTAACTTCTAGCATTCCTATGTAGTATATCCTTGATAATATACTTTTCAAATATATGGTTTGATAGCAAACTGCACTGAAAACTCCGTAAGGATGTTTTCTACCTATATTTGGTGCAGCATGTCTCAGAATACAGAGGTTCCGGGCTGTGATATCAATCTTCCAAATGTTATGTATAACTATTCTTGGAATCTCTAGGATGTATCTACCTACTTAATTTTGTTTTCTCTATTCATATTATTATGTTTATTCGAAGATCAATGTGATGAGTTCTTAAGTTGGAATGAATATTAATAAAACTCTTTGTAAAAAAAAAAAAAAAAAAAAAAAGTAAATGCTAATTATTACACCAGCAGAGTGTGCTGTTCATATACAGTATCTCACAAAAGTGAGCACAACCCCTCACATTTTTGTAAATATTTTATTATATATTTTCATGTGACAAT
Organism: Lithobates pipiens; assembly: GCF_037356315.1. Taxonomy (NCBI): domain Eukaryota; kingdom Metazoa; phylum Chordata; class Amphibia; order Anura; family Ranidae; genus Lithobates; species Lithobates pipiens. The sequence continues at coordinate 137,922,884 of NW_027507788.1, read as the reverse complement.
ACTGAAGAAATTACACTTTGCGAGTGGTTAAAGAAGGGCACAAATAATGCAAGGGGTGTACTCACTTTTGTGAGATACTGTACTTGTTTCTTTTATATCTTGCATACTCTAACAGTGAGCTTTTCTTGCCATAATTCCAGACTCTATTCCAGCCCACCTAAGAGTTTTGGGTGTTTCCACACACATTTTTCTGCCCTTCTTTAACCACTTGCCGCCTGCCCACCTTCAAATGATGGTGGGGCGGTGTGGCTCTCGTTCTGAGTGGACGTCATATGATGGCTTCCCAGAACGACCACTCTCGCACACCCATGGGGGCGTGCAGCGTGGCAATCATGGAACTGTGTTGCTAGGAGACAGCGCAAATCAAATCTCTTTACATGTGCCCGGCTCTTTAACCATGCTGGGCACATGCAAACACAGAGATGCCGGTAATCGGTGCTCCTCGCCTCACACTTATAGAGTGTGAGGAGAGATGAGAGAAAATCAGCGGCATCTCCTTGCAGAGGATACCTAGGTATGTAATCAGGGCACTGATTACAATTAAGTGCCCACCACTGCTAGCAATCAGTGCCCACAAATGGCAGCAAGCAGTGACCATTAGTGATGCCAGTCAGTGCTGGCTATCAGTGCTGCCCATCAATGCCCATCAGTGCCGCTTATCCATGCCACCTATCTGTGCCCACCACTGCTGCCTATTTGTGCCCACCAATGCCACCTATCAATGCCCACCAGTGCCACCCATCAGTACTGCATATCTGTGCCACCTATCAGTGCCTATAAGTGCGGCATATCCATGCCTCCTCATCAGTGCCACCTAATCAGTGTCCAAAGGTGCTGCCACATCAGTGCCCATCGGTGCAGCCTTTCTGTGCCCATCAGTGAAGGAGAAAAATTACTTATTTACAAAATGTACTGACAAAAACTAAGAAAAACTTTTTTTTCCCAAAAATTTGGGTCTTTTTTTTAGGAAAAAAATAAAAAACTGAGAAGTGATTAAATACCACCAAAAGAAAGCTCTATGTGTGTGTAGAAAATGATAAAAAATTCACATGGTTACAGTGTAGCATGACCGCATAATTGTCATTCAAAGTGTGACAGCTCTGAAAGCTGAAAAATGGCCTGGGCAGGAAGTAAGTGCCCTGTATTGAGGTTAATTGGTATATTTATATTGCATTAGCATTCACACAGACTTTACATACTATTGCCGCAATGTGTGTAATATGTTTATTCCCTATGATCGGCAGCTCAGTCTAGTGACTGTATTGTGGCATTTTCTTGAAATACCTAAAAAATACAGCAATAAGGGCACTACATGGAGCTAATGATCATAGGAAATAAACATGTTACACAGACGATAGTGAATATTCATGATGGCTGTGCAAAGGCTTAAGGCATTAACACAAATTTTTTTTTAATTACTAGACCCCCTAAGTGCTTCAGCACATTCCAATGTAATCTCCATTATGTAAAATAAAAATCCAATGGGGAGAGCAGGACCCCACATAGCAGCCCCAGCAGGAACTGGAGTGCAGGTATTATTGAGTGATAGAGTCCCCAAGATATATATAACTGATATATATATAGAGAGAGATATATAACTGTTTGGTGGTTACAATTTTCCAACATCTATCAGAACATTTAAAAAGTATTAAGTATTAGGTTTGAATGGATTAGTCCTTAAATTTACCACTGAAATGTCAGCACTAAAGGCACCTGAATCATACCCAAAATAAATTATTTTAAAATAAAGTGTTTTTCCCTTTTATTTCAAGTCATTGTAAAATATGAGTTAGTGTTAAAACAATCTAATTAAAAACAACTCCATCTGTGAAGGAAAGAGGTTTGCAGCAGCAATGTCCTTTGTTTTCTAGAACTCATAACTACATCTTTTTCAATCCATGCCACAAACGCCGCATAGAAGATACTCCTTGTGCCAGAATCATGGGTATCTACATCCATTTGTCCAGTCAGCTGGGTGTTAGATAAGCAGCCTATATAGTGTTTGCCATATCTTCCATCTCCAGTCATCAGTAGTGAACATTCTCCCAGCTAGGCCTCCTCCTTAAATCTTTCTAAAAATCTTTCTGGTAGACTTGCCATGGTGCTCCCCTTCTGGAAGTCAGTTGAAAGGTCCAAAAAACAATCTTAAGGGAATTATAGAACAAGCCTTCTTAGGGTGAAAAATGAACAAGAAAGTAATACAAAAAAAATTTGAAAATGAAAGGCAGTGGACAGTCTGGAGTAAATTGCCCTGGCAGCACAGGAGGAGAAGAGGGTTTGATAACAAGTAAGGGATATCTGAATGGGTTGCTGCACCCAAGTCTCCTTGCCAGAAAGGTTAGGAGCAGAATGGCTCAGTCTTTATTTCCTTTGCATGTGTTAGTCACCATTGTAGGGTAGAGAGGAGTGAGGAGAGCAGGAAGAGCCATTTAGGATACAGGGTCTGTTCGACAATGTGTATCAGTCTCTTCTTGGGATGCACTGATGAAGGATGTTCGCATGCTAGGAGAGTACTGGTGGACCCAACGCCATAGAGTGCAGAATAAATTAAAAAAAAAGCAATAGATTAGAATTCAGTAAAAGTAGTCATAAAATGCATATTAGCACAATTACATAAACACATACTGCAATCACTAGGGGCTTATTCCCACCATGTCCATTATGGTTAATTTTTCTGCACTTAACCATTCTCCTATCCATGTTCAGTGTAAACGGGGTACATTATAAATGTGTATATAGACTGTGCTGCCAAAAAATGTGAATCGAGATTACTAAACAGTTTACCACATATAAAAGTACAATAAATAAATAAACAGCACTAAAAAATCTTTCCTTATAGTTGAGCTCCTCCATGCCTCTTATCAGTTTGGTTGCCCTGCTCTGCACTTTCTCCAGGTCCCCAATATCCTTTTTGTGAACTGGTGCCCAAAATTGAACTGCATAATCCAGGTGAGGTCTTGCTAATGATTTTTAAAGGGGGAGGTTTATATTTCTTACTATCTGTAATCGTTTAATTCAAGAAAGTATTTTGCTAGGTTTAAAAATTGCAGCCTGGCATTGCATGCTATTATTAAGTCTATGATCTAGTAGAACCAGACCTCAATGCCTTCCACAAAGGTAGCTGACTCCTTTTGTAGAAGGCACCATCATAAATGCATTGGACACCTAATACACCTTCTATATTTACCAGGCCACACACAAAAGAATGACATTTGGCACTCACAGAACCCAGATACTTTCTACTCTTCCATACACACAACATACTCTTGCATTGACCTCTTCTTGGTCCAGCGAGGGACAATTCCTCTCATATTGAGAGGCAATATCATGTGGTCTGACCATCCTCTATTATCATTGTGATTTATGCTTACATTTGTAAAAAAGGCTTGGCAAGGTATTGGAAATTGAACGAAAGCCCACTCCATCATTTTCAAATCTTGTCAGACATGGCTCGGGAAATAGACACATACTTCTCATAAACACCACTGGGGACAATGAGCTCATGATGGTACTAGAAGCCCACAAACTGTATATTCGGGGGCTCTTTAATAAAGAGAAGCCAAAATCACCAAACTTCTCAATGACAGTCATGTTCTAGAACTCAAGATTCCACTAGAGAAACATAACTCCTATCCCTGACACACCAAATCAACTCTTATGCCGTGTACACACGACCGGACTTTCCGGCAAACTAGGTCCGACGGTCTTCCCGATGGACTTTCGGCGGAGTTCCGACAGACTTTCCGAACTAATGGACTTGGCCACACACGAACAGGCTAAATCCGTTTGAAAGTCTGTTCGTTTTAAACGTGATGACGTAAGATGGGACTAAAAAGGGAAGTTCAATAGCCAGTAGCCAATAGCTTCCCTTGCATTGTATTTGGTCTGTTCAGACCAGCATACAGACGAATGGGCTTCCCGATAGGAATTGAGCCTGTTGGACAGATTTGAAAGATTTTCTATTTCTAGGTCCGTTGGAGTTTTTAAATAAAAAACGATCGGATTATCCCATACACGATCAGATTGTCCGACGGACTGATTCCGTCGGACCTAGTCTGCCGGAAAGTCCGGTCATGTGTACGCAGCATCAATAGTACAGGGCAAAAACATTCCTTACCCACTGCCACATTTTTGTTGGCATCTTACAACCATGGCACTAAAAGACTAACAACCCAACGATGCCGCCTTATGCGTTCCAACAATGTGACGATCTGCGCTTGCGCCAAATTTTGTGCCCACACCCCTGAGTCCAGGTTCAAGCCCCACCATCCAACAGTTGGAAAGCATATGGCGGCGTCGCGCATGCCCACTCCAGTTGGTAGCAAAATGTGATGGGTAGCCGAATGTGACGTGACACTGGCAAGTCTCTTGGCCCAGATGGCTTGAATATATACAATATTATAAAATGCTTTTACCACATCTGACACCACACTATACGATAGCTCTCAATATCTTTAAGGCCTCATGTACATTGCTGCTGCTAAACGGACGTTTAGGAGCAGTTGGACATTTTTTTCAACTGCTCCTGAACTCTCCTCTATGTTATCTTATCAGTACATGTACACAGGGTCATTTATAGTCATTTCTAGGCAGTTGAGTTTAGAGGCCTTTTATAGAAAGCAAAAAATTTGTTCAGATGCTGAGTTTAGAGGCATTTCAAGCGCCAAACGCTTCTAAACGAGGTAACTCGCATTTAGCCATGTTTCAATAAAAAATGCAGTATATAAACGCGGCAAGACGGATGTTTGAAATGTGAGTTACTATCTGTCAAGTTAAATCGTTCAGGAGAGGTTGTAAAAACATCTTGTGTACATTAAGCCTAATGCCGCGTACACACGATCGGACTATCTGGCGGACAATCCGACGGACTTTGCAGCTGAGGTCCGCCTGACTTTCAAGTGAATGGACTTGGCCACACACGATCACTCCAAAAGTCCGGCGGATTCGAACGTGATGACGTAGAATAAGAAAGTTTATAGCCACTAGTCAATAGCTGCCCTAGCGCCAGTTTTAGTCCGTCGGACTAGCACACAGACAAACGGATTGTCCGCTAAAAGCCGAGTCCGGAGGACAATTTTGAAGCAAGTTTTATTTCTAGGTCTGCTGGACTTTTGGGAAGAAAGAGGCTGCTGGAGCCCACACACGATCAAATTTTCCGGCGGACTCATCACTCTCATTTCTTTCAGGAGTCACTGAGAGCCCACATTACAGTGATATCCACAGAAGGGAAACTGTGCCAGTTACCTTTCTTTTCATTCCTAAACATTGATATTAAACTCCTTACAAAAATCCTGGCCAACTAGTTTCTTCCTCATATTGTAAACATATTGAGACTTGATTAATTATACTTGACTAAGTGGATTTTAGCCTCTCAAAATGCTCAGTTTAATCCATGCTCCTATCATCTCCAACCCTCCCTGTCTCCCTTTCTTGATGGATGCTAAAGAGGCCTTTGAGTAAATTGAGTGAGAGATAATATGATGGCATAGTTTACTAGAATTTATTATAACCTGCCTGGCCATGTTAAGGTTAATAGGAACCCTTATAAGCACCCTTATAATCTCCATTTTCACATGCTAGGGGTGCCCAATATTCCCCCCTTTCTTTTGATCTGTCAGCTCAATGTTTTCCACCTTTTTATGGGTTAATAAACATCCCGGACTCAAAGCCCAACTCTTCAATATTCGCAATGCATATGGGGGCTTTGCTATCCATGATTTACTTAAATATTACTTATCCTGCCACCAGATCAGACTGATAGACACAGTAGAGTCGAAGTACTAAAACTAGAGAGTGCAAAATCTGGGGCAGCTGTGCATGGTAGCCAATCAGCTTCTAACTTCAGCTTGTTAAATTAAGCTTTGACAAAAAAACGGGAACTGGATTGGTTTATATGCACCAAATTTTGCACTCTCCACTGTTTCCTATAGCCCAACTTTATGCTGAACTGATTGGATGGAGTGTTACGGAGCTTACTCGTGAAACAACTTTTCCAATCCTCACACTTAATCCAGATGGAGCATTGGCCCTTCACTGAGGCTCTGATAACTGTCACTGGCCCTACAACTAAAGCTGACCATTCATTATACAATTTTATTATTAAATTTCCTTTAGATCCTTTAGAGCCTGCCTGATTCCATACAAATTGAGAGTGTTTAGGTTTCCCCTCATATTATATGGTTTTGGAAAATTGTACAAGAAAATCGTATAATCTATGGCCAGCCTAAACCACTTCCTTTCTTCCCTACCATCACCAGTAACATTCTTTAGACCCCATACTAACTTTAAAACATTATATATGGACACAGACCTTTCCATATTTTACACACACCTTTCTCACTAAAAAAGACACAAGAGGGCGCACACACCTCATGCATTACCACTGACAAATTTATTACGTATACCAAGACAAATGGATACTCACAATCGAATAAAAGCAGTATGCATATACATCAAAATCTCCAGCAGAACAGGATGTGCATGTCATAGGACCACATCTGATTGGACGGCTAACGCGTTTTGGGGGACAGCTTTCCTTCCTCAGAGCTCCTCCCCTTTCTCAACCAAAGGCAGGTCAGATAGTTCTGTACCTTCAGCAATGGGAGAAAGGTCTTTGTGTATCTTTTACACCAGAACAGTACTAAGAATCCTCAAAACGTCATTCTGAACTCCTCCAACTGCACTAGACTCCACCAAACCAACTTTAATATACAGTATTTAAATGCTACTGGACTCCAATGGTTATTCAAAAATTCTATCCAAGTATCTGTTGGAAAATGTTGGCACTCATACAGTCCCTGATAGGAGAAAATCAACGTTAAATACTCACCTAAGCTGTGTTTTTTTTCAAACCATTTTAGGCGAACTTAACAGAGTTTAGCATCGTTTGGTGTCTAGGCGTTTATTTCTTTATTTGGCCAGAATTTTAATGTATTCTGGCTATTGAAATGAATAAATTCTGAAGTGCTAAGCACCGCCGGTGTTTGTAATTTTTGTGCCCAAAAGTTCCTTTCAGGCTGCCTCTAAACTCTGCTGCTCCTAAACTCCTCTAAAAGCTTTATGGCTCAGAGTAACTTACAGAATAGGTGTTAAATGTTAGGGAGAGTTTCGGGGTTAAAGTGGTTATAAACCCTTACAAACCACTTTGGCCTACAGGTAAGCCTAGATTAAGGCTTACCTGTAGGTCCAAGAAATATCTCCTAAACCTAAACGGTTTAGGAGATATTTGCCCGAAGACAGGCACCGCTGTCTACGTCGCATGCGCCGTAGACAGCGGCGCGCAGGCGCACAGAGTGCGCCATTGTCAATGACGAAGTTGCCGCGCGTGTCGGCTCTCGTGTGCATGCGTGGGAGTGACGTCATCGCGGCTTTGCCGAATGACAGCGGAGGAGCTGCGAGACCCCACCGAGAAGATGGATGCGCCGGACTACAGGGGACATCGGTGACTTCGCTGGCTCCTGTGTCAGGTAAGTGACACATAATGGACTACTATGCAATGCATGGTAGTCCATTATGCTTTGCCTTTGCAGGGAATGAAAGAGGAAGTAAACTCATCAGGGTTTACTTCCTCTTTAAGGGTGAATTCATGGGTTAGGTCTATGTTGTTTTACATGAGTCTGAAAGCATATTACATTCTGTATGCATACTGTACATTGCATCTGTTTACATACATCATTGTCACCCAGTTCCATGAAATACGTGATATACTTGGGTCACCTGAATCTCGTGTTACATCATCTTTTACCATAATTTCTGCATACAGTTCATTTTATAGGCCTTTTTGTGGTGTTCTTTATTTGACCTTGTTGATGCATCCTATATCACTACCTCCAATCTGTCACATTCATGGCTTTGTGACTTTCAGCTCTTCAGCACGTATTCTCTGTTGTCTGATACTGTGCTAGACTCTATACTCAACCTGTGTGAAATATGGGCTTTCCAGCGTATCCCAAAACAAATACACTTATTTTAGTGTGCTCTATGAAGAAAACATAGAATCAAATTATTCAAATTAATTCCAGCCATATATGGTTCAAATCTCCGCAGTAGCTGGCCAAGATTCAAACCATGTATAGGCAGGCTGAATGTACCGATCAATCAACTTGGGTACAACCAGCCTTCTGGATTTTACATGTGATTATTGCAAATGACTGTTATAGCCACTAGCAATAATCACTGTCTTCTCACGGAAGAGATGGCTTCCACTGCCCCCCCACCGGGAGAACACCATGGCTATGAAAGGAGGCATTACCCTGTCAACCCATGGTTGCAGGAAATACATTTACTCGGTCTTTGGATGGCTTTTGTCTGAGCATAGGTACATGGAGAAAAATCTGAATGACCGACAACAAGTCATGGTATACTCACCCTATGGTGACAACAGCTGTGAAAAATTCTCCTCTTGTTTTACACTTTTATGAGGCTTTCTTACAAAGACATGATCCAACAAGAAAAAAATGTTTTTATGATTTAACTACCACTATTAACCTCTAGGTGTACTCCTTAGTGCCCCTGGGTGGTTGTAGTAAGCCTAATTACTGTAAGGATAACTCAAAATCAGAAGCACTGCTTGATATTTTTTTTTTTATGAAAATTTTATTTTAAGAGGAACTCCACCCTAACCACATCATTCCAGAGTGGGGCAGGGATAGTTACCTAGTTATATAGTTGGTAAGGTTTAATAAAGACTCCATCCAGTTCAACCTGAGTTTGTGGATATGTCACTACCATTTTTAATATCCTTGTATATTGTGTTAGCTAATAAATCAATTGAGAGATTTATTGCTTATCAGATATTGCTCTGAGACCCCAGCAATAAGATTATACCCCAGCTCTAAAACAGCCAAACCAAACAACGGCCTTTATGTTCTTCATATATTTCTAGAATTTTTTTGTGAATCTTGTGTCCTTTCAAATATTCCATAAAATTATCCAAGGTTGTCACAGCCAATCTGGGAGTCTGGAAAAAATCCCCACCAGAGTATGAGACAGCAGTGACCTGATATGATGATCCTGCTCCATGAAAAATAGAGAAATACATTTCTACTACTACTGGTAGCAGCTTGGCAGGTTTATGGACCCAGAGAGGGTAAACTGTAAATACACAGTACACTATTCCCCCAATAAAAATGCACACACTATACAAGAAAAGCATCAATGAAGATCTGACCACAAGGTATTGCCAGGCAGGTGAGAATCTTAATATTCGCAGCAATGTGTTACTGGTAGCAACATAATGTGTTGATGGTAGTGTGGAGACCCTTTCAGATGTGCTACCACAGACCATGTACCTGGTTAGCTATGTAGAAATCTGAGACTGAATGTTGACAGTTTTTTTAGTAAGTGCTTCATTGGAGAAAATTGCACTTTTTACATTTTCTGGAGTTTCGCATATTGCATACTGTATCTGCCTATTTTATAGATGCAACAATCTTTGAATTTCCTTTCAGTACATCAGTAGCTCTGGCTGTATAATGCTAGCATCCCAGCTACTCACCGAAGGGGGTGGGGACTGCCTGTCAATCAATGGGACATTTTCATATCGAGGATTGCCACTGAACAAACCGCTTTGATTCCTATAGGTAACATAAAAGGAGGAACACAAAAACTCACAACAAGAACAATAAATAATAAAGACCGTAAATATTACAGCATCTTGTAGCATTGTTTCCTATTGCTTTGGTTGGTATATAATCAGTAATTTTCTAATTCTATTTATTACCATCAAATAGCACTCTTTGACTGCTATTTTTTTTATATTTCATTTTTTCTATTTAACAAGCTAAAATCAACATCAAAAGAATTGGAGTATTTATTTTCTCTAAAAGTAGGTCACTTCTAAAACACAAAATTACAATAGTCTTGTTGGCATAGATAAATAAATAGAAAAAGTGTGATAGCATCTCTTCTTGAGGAAACAGTCCTTCAGCTGGCCATGTTACCAATGCCAAGGCATTGAGTATCTGATCTCTGTCAATGGGGAGGATTCTTGTTTAGGCATAGCCAGGGCTTTTTTTTTCTGCCGTTTCGCCACCTCCGGTGCTAGTCACTTGCTGCTCACAGCGCTGCTTCTGTATTCAAAAGTGGCAACGCTCCACTCCCGCAGCTGCTTATAACTCTCCCTGCTCAACACAACTTTATATAAGAGCAAAGAAGGGGGGGGGGGGGGGTCAGGGAATCTACACAGCCTCTGTTAGTCTCATGGAAGCACCAGCTGAAGCTCACCAGCAGTCTGCACTGTCCAATCTCCTACTGTAAGTTGAAGCTGTGCTAATGCAGCAGCCCCTCTCTCTTTTGCTTTCTAGGCTGGTTGGAGATCACTTGGGGTGGGAGGAGAGCTTTCTAATGGAAGGGGGGCTCTATACTGGAATCTGGGAGGAGAGCTTTGTACTGGGGGGGGACTTGGGGGTACACAGTGCACCTTTGAAGCCTGCACCATATACGTATCGCACCCCTCAGCCCTGCATGCTGTATGTAGTGCACCCCTCAACCCTGCACTCTGTATGTAGCGCACCCCTTAACCCTGCACTCTGCAAATAGTGCACTCTTCAACTCTGTATACAGCACAATCTTCAACCCTGCACTCTGTACATAGCACACGCTTCTACCCTGCACTCTGTGTTTAGCGCATACCTCAACTCTGCTGTCTGTATAAAGTGTACTTCTGAACTCTGCAATCTTCACATAGCGCACTCCTGAAAACCTGGTATGTAACAATGCCCCACTGTTCAATTTGGCCACACCCACAATTTGATGCAGAAGGTTGGCCGTGCCCAGCAAACTCCATGCCCTAAACCCCTCCGAGAGTGGGGGAGGTTGGGTTCCTGCACCTACACCTTTTCTCTGAGAAAAAAACTCAAGGGCATAGCTATTGACTGGCTAGCACTTCCTGAACACCAACCCCCTAGCTCCCCTTGGTAGAGACCGTGTAAACAATGCTGTGGCACTGCTCATGTAGGAGAGCCCCAATTGCTGTTTTATAAGCAGCATGTCAATCACTATTTGTTCAGGTTTAGTTGCTAATCGACTGGCACTTCCTGAAATGTTCATAAAACATTAACAGGTTAACTGGAAAAAAGATTAGAAAACAAATATACTTCTTTAGCATAAGATACCAGTCTCTGTAGTGGATTTTGTTTGTTGGGGGGGTTAGCACTTCAGTACTAGCAGCTGTTAACCAATATGTATTAGTATAATTGTCACAATTCATTTATGGGCTTATATATTTGCCAGTACTGTATCTTTGTCATTACGTATCATATATATATATATATATATATATATATTTTTGTGAACAATGTAATTAGTCATTGTCTTGTAAGAGTTATATTAATTCATGTATTCTAAATGGCAAAATTAAGCTTGTTACTGTAAATTAACAAGACAAACCTAATTCTAATAAAAAAATTAATCCTCTAAATGTATACCTTGGTACATTACACGTTTTCAATCTGTGTATTTTTTATACAATCAAAACGCTTCAGTGGGAAGGTTTCTGTGTGGGTGACCCAAAGTGAACTAAGCAGCTGGCAGGTGAGTGCTACAAATCCTCTTAAAATGTAAATTATGAATGGAATTGTGTTTTAATTATAAATAAGAAAACTAATTTTTTTGGAGATATACTGTTCCCTTTTAATGATGATTGAAATAAACATAAATGGTTATTTTAATAACTAAAATTGCACAAAATATGATCCCTAACCACTGTGTTACTTTTACAAATTGGAAATAGTCTTAATGCTCTGGGAGTGATTTAGCCTTGTTAAGCATGCTATATATATGGGCACATTTGTCTGCAAGGCTCATTGTTTGCACATTAGACATGAGCACAAATAGCCAATTTTACTTCTCCAAAATGTTGATGAAATTTTGCCTATTTATTAAATGGAGTTTTCCATGTATTTATTGATGTATTTCGTTTTTAAACAACAAGAAGACAGTTCCCCTTCCCTAATTATTTAATCTAAGAAGACAGTCCAAATAGTGACTTAAATGTAAAAATACTTCATAATTGTTTTTCCTCTTTGATTAGCATGCTGTTATAAAAATAATATTACAAAAAAATGCTCAAAAAAAGTAAAATATTTATGTAAAATTCCTTGTTATTTCAAACATTTTTGGTGTTAGTTGAATTTTTTAAAACAATACAGAAAATCAGCAAATTGTGCACTTTTACGACTACAAGCAAGCTGGTGTTACTGTCTCCTCATGTCCACATTTTCCATCTAGAAGTGTCTTCAATAGGTTGTGTTTACATAGGAGGTTATTGTTGTTGAAGTTACATTGATACAAATCTTTTTAAATGGACTTCTTTATCATTGGGCTAGAATGCATGCACAACTCAATGAATTCGCTCTGAGAAGGTAAATTGAGGACTCATTATAATGTTGTCATTTTACATGAGTACTAATAGCTTTTGTCATCTTGACAATGGCTTCTCCAAGAGCCTCAAATGGCAGTGAAAACATTGCATGACCATTAACTTAAAGCAATGTAGAGTAGAGTGCATACATTTATCTTAAAGAAAAATTTATTGAACGCAGTGATTGAACTCTTTAAAGCTACCAGCCTAACGTAGCTTCAGTTTACAAGGGTTTTTCTTCTAATTGAATCTCGCATGGAGAAATTAGAAGACACTTTTGGAAGAATCCCAGTGAATGTGAAACTGTTAATTTTATGACAACATCAGGTTTGATGAAATTTCATACTTTTAACTTTTTTTCATAATTTTACCTAGACAATATTATAAACCAGAGAAATATATGAGAAATGAAAAAGTGGATTATTCCCCATAGTGGTCAATCAGATTCTAGATAATTATAGGAGGTTTCTGCCCCAGTCATCTGTTTTTAGAAGTCCCAGCCATTTGCTCTGGATCTAATGCTGCTCAGAACTTCTTGGGCTTATGCAGTACTAGTCATAGTTGCACAACAAATAGTTGTAGCATGCTGGAGAAACCTGAGCTACTATGAGCTGATGGGTGGCAGTGCAAGTTTCATTACTTTCTATAGAAAAAAATACTATAATGTTTGTTTACAAATCTATATTCATTTCTCTGCCTTTTTTTTTTTAAATAATCTGAATCAGTATTATTATTGTAATAAATAAAAAGCCCCCATGTGGCTGCCGGCCTATGTATGCGGCTACTCACATGTACTGTGAGACGGGGGCGTTGGAAATAGGCGGGGCCGAGACCCGCAGGCTGTTGTGGCTGCCGCAGCTACTGCTGTAACTATAGAAACTGGGCAGGTGAGGTCTGCCTGCTGTGCGGAGGATCTCTCTACGTGCCTGAGGGTTAAATGGGTCATCCTCGTCCATGTCATCATAGTCCAGGTCCCTGCAACATAGTGCAAACAAACAATATAATACTTTAACATGGATTATTAACTTATATAAAACATATCAGCAATAGATAAAATAAATAAACACACAAAATAGAAAAATAGGATGGTTACCCTGGGTGACCTCACTTTAAAGCAGATCTAAACCCAATTACTGAAATCTCAAATAAACTTTGCAAGTAAATAAATAAATAAAATATCTTCAATATCTGAAATATTCACTAAAATAATACCAAGTGATCTTGTCATGAAGATTCTTGTTCATGAACCCCTTGTTATGGAGTGAAAATGCTCCCCCTGTCTCTCAAATGCTCTCCTGTATTGTCTCATGCACTTACAATGGAGACTGCAAGTGGCCCCTTCCTCTCCATCTCTTTTAGGCCATTTTTTGATATAATTTTGTTTAATTAAGCAAACATTTATATCAGCCTCAAATTGGTGAATAACTGCGCAGATAACAGATCAATATCCTAATACTGTAAAATCCTGGTGCACAAGCTTTCAGTGCGAAACCAATATACAGCACTACCCCAATTTAAACTTACCAAAATAAGTAATATGTGCAAACTTAAAGTGTTTTACCTGCAGACCTTGGACTGAAAACCATAATCACATAAAAATGAATACATAGTGATAAATGCTAAAAATAGGTATAAACAGCCATTAATAGGGTTCATTTTTTCTGTGTGAGAAAAATCTTCAACAAAGTGATTCATGCAATCCATCCCTACATAGTCCAGTAACCTCCAGTACAATATATCTCCAATGTCCATGTCCATATACACATCCAATGTGCTCTGTATGTAAACTGCTGTGCTCCTCTTTCATTTTTATGATCACACACCCTTGGACCCCTGTGAAATAAAACTCACCAAAAGCTAATAAGCGGGTCTGGTGCCCTTGATTTATAGGAAAAATAATGTTCTTCATCTCATTCATTGCAAGATACTGATTAAATTATACATAAGGCAGAATACAAAAAATTTTAAAACAACAAAATTGCACTCAACACACACACAGTAGTTGCTGGCCACCCCAGCACTCAAGATGACTTGTATAATCATGCAATGGTGCCCCACGTCAACAGCACATCCTACTTGCGTGTGGACTTGCACTGCACTAGTGTGAATGACTTTGGAGGCTTGATTTACTAAAACTGGAGAGTGCAAAATCTCGTGCAGTTCTGTTAAGAAATCAGTTCCCAGGTTTTTTTTGTCAAAGACTAATTGAACAAGCTGAGGTTAGAAGCTTAGAGTAAATCAACTTCTGAGTGTTCAAGCCCCACCCAATGTGTTTTGCCTTCCAAGACATTATTAGGAGCACTTACGTTTGCACATATTAGTTATTTTGGTAAGTTACATAATGGTTTCACACAGAATTAGAATATCAAAATACATTATTTATAGCTGTTGAAAATAGTTTGTTAACAGGCAACACAGATAATAATAGAATTCACAAGCATCCACCAGATGTAAAAAGCTAACAATGGCATTGTTGGGGTTTATTGTTGTTCACCAGTGTTAGGCATTAAATTTGGAAATTAATTGTAACAGTTAGCATTTGTTGTGTATTAATTAAAAAGTGAAAGGTTAAAGCTTAGCTAAACCAAAATGTTTTATATACTGGAGTTTATCAGTTTTTAGATGTGGTGGCTATTATTTTCCTTTTTTGGACTTTTTTCCCCTTTACGTTTCTCCTGATAATTCTGCTAATTACTGTACACACTTTCTCTAATACTCTTCTGATTTGTAATGCAAACCCCTCCCCTTCCTTTCAACACCATTACATAAAGGTATATTGCTTTGTAGTTGACAGAAATTAGATAAGAAAGCGGATAACTATTAGGGTATGAACTATTAACCACTTAAGGACCGAGCCTCTTTCTAAGATTTGGTGTTTGCAAGTTAAAAACTTTTTTTTTTTGCTAGAAAATTACTTAGAACCCTCAAACATTATATATATATTTTGTTAACACCCTAGAGCAGTCATGGTGAACCTGGGCACCCCAGATGTTTTGGAACTACATTTCCCATGATGTGCAACTATACTGCAGAGTGCATGAGCATCATGGGAAATGTAGTTCCAAAACATCAAGGGTGCCAAGGTTCGCATTACTGCCCTAGAGAATAAAATGGCAGTCATTGCAATACTTTCTGTCACACCGTATTTGCTTTGCACAACGGTCTTACAAGCACACATTTTTTGGAAAAAATACACTTTTTTGAATAAAAACATAAGACAACAGTAAAATTAGGCAAATTTTTTTATATTGTGAAAAATAATGTTACGCCGAGTAAACTGATACCCAACATGTCAAGCTTCAAAATTGCGCCCGCTTGTGGAATGGCGCCAATCTTTTACCCTTAAAAATCTCCATAGGCGACGTTTACAAAATTCTACAGGTTGCATATTTTGAGGTACAGAGCAGGTCTAGGGCTAGAATTATTGCTCTCACTCTAACAATTGCTGCGATACCTCATATGTGTGGTTTGAACACCATTTTCATATACGGGCACTACTCACGTATGCGTTCGCTTCTGCACGCAAGCTCTTTGGGATGGGCACTTTAAAAAAATATTTTTTATTTATTTCACTTTAAATTTTTTATTTTGATACAGTTTTTTTCCCCCAAAAAATTGGGTCACTTTTATTCCTATTACAAGGAATTTAAACATCCCCTGTAATAGAAAAAAAGCATTACAGGACCTCTTAAATATGAGATCTGGGGTCAAAAAGACCTCAGATCTCATATTTACCCTAAAATGCAATAAAAAATAAATACATTTTTTTTTAAAATGTCCCTTTTAAGAGCTATGGGCGGAAGTGACATTTTGACGTCGCTTCTGCCCTGCAATGATATGGAGACGGGATGGGGCCATCTTCCCCTCACTCATCTCCATGCCTAACAGGAAGAAGAACTTGATTGCCTCCGCTGCTACCGCAAGCGGTGGAGGGTACCGGAGCGCGACCAGGGGCCCTCTCACGCCACCGATAAAAGTGATTTTGCGGCGAATCTGCCACAGAGACCAGTTTTATCTGAAAGTGGCCCGCCCGCTGAAGAATAGGATACCAGGCTTATGGCAGCTAGCTGCTGCCATAATGACGATACACCTCTTCAAAGTAGGGACGTAAAACAACGGCCGGCGGCCCTTAAATGGTTAAGGTATTCCCAAATCAAAAGCCTTGGTTGTATGGTAAAGTAAGGGCTCAGCTTAGAGCAAGAGATGTGGCCTTTAGATCAGGTGGCCCTATGGTCTACAAGAAAGCTCAGAATAAATTAAAGAAAGGCATTAAGGGACTAATGTCGTGTACACGTGACCGGCATTTCCGGCAGACTAGGTCCAACGATCTTCCTGATGGACTTTCGACGGAGTTCCGATGGACTTTCCGAATAAACGGACTTGGACACACACAATCACACCAAAGTCTGACGGATTCGACCGTGATGACGTACGACCGGACTAGAATAAAGAAGTTCATAGACAGTAACCAATAGCTGCCCTAGCATAATTTTTTCCGTCGGACTAGCATACACACAAACATATTTCTCGATAGGAACTGGTTTCGGCGGAAAAATGTGAAACATTCTATTTATAAAGGTTGTCAGATTTTTAGACAGCAAAGGTCCGATGGAGCCCACACATGATTGAATTGTCCGGCGGATTTGTTCCGTCGGACCTTTGCTGTCGAAAAGTCCGGTCGTGTGTACGCGGCATTAGGGTAGATATAAACAGCACATTGAATCTTATTTTGAAGATCAAAATTCTTGTCGCAAGGGGATTAAAGCAATGATAGATTTTAAATCTAGGAATACACATGAGATGGGAAACCCATAATAAAGAACTAGTGGAGGGCGACCATTTATTGGTAATAAAAACACATTAGGTCAGGTTACATTTGAGGAAGATTGAAAGGCAGCAGGACCAGATGAGGTATCAGGCAATATACTGAGGGGATGTGCAGACCAGTTATCAGTTGTTTTTACTGATATATTTAATCTGTCACTGAAGAAGGCTGCAGTACTTTCTTGTATTAGAGCTACTACTATTGTCCCAATACCTAAAAAATAAGCAGTAACATGCATAAATGATTATCGCCCAGTTGCACTAACTCCTATCATTATGAAATGTTTAGAGAGGCTCATATTTTCACATCTTAAGGCAAGCATTACTTCCTGTTGTTCTGGATAAGTATCAGTTTGTCTATCGTGCAAATAGATGCACAGATGATGCAATTGCTATTGCATTGCATGCTGCCTTGACACATCTTGAGCACTCAAACACATATGTTAGGATGTTATTCACTGATTTTAGCTCAGCATTTAACAGTAGTCCCTGGCAAAATAGTGAAAACGTTAAAAGCTTTGGGCCTATGTCATTACTGTGCTAATGGATTATGGATTTCCTAACAAACAGGCCACAAAGTGTGAGAATAGGAGATCAGGTGTTTAACACTATTATTTTGAATACAGGGTTACCATGGGTATGTGTGTTAACTCTGGCCCCGCTTACATTGTTTACGCACTACTGTACAGTGGAACCTTGGATTATGAGCATAATCCATTCCAGGAGAATGCTTGTAATCCAAAGCACTCGCATGTCAAAGCGAGTTTCCCCATAGAAGTCAATGGAAACTAAGACAATTTGTTCGGCATTGACTTCTATTGCATGCAATACCGCATGTGGTCAGAGGTGGGGGCGCGCCAGGGAGCCTCAGAAATACTCAGGGACAACTCGGCTGAACTCAGAAAGCCTCGGAAACACTCGGGAACGGAGTATTTCTGAGTGTTTCCGAGCATTTCCAAGTGATTCTGAGTATTTCCGAACAGCTCCAGTGTCACCGGCGCCCCCACACTTCTGCCAAAATGCAGTACTGCACACCTCATTAGCTTGAATTTTGCTGGTTTTGCAAGACAACACTTGCAAACCGAGTCAGAATTAAAAAAAAAGTTACTTGTCTTTCAAAACGCTCGTTAACAGCGTTACTCGTTAACCAAGGTTCCACTGTACTCCCATACATGCGTTTAACACTATAGTGAAGTTTGCTGATGACACCACTTTAGTGGGACTCATTGGAGATAATGATGAGACAGCTTATAGGCTGGAAATTCAACATTTGGTTGAGTGGTGTATAGAAAATGATTTCATACTCAACGCAAAAACTAAAGAAATAATAGTGGATTATAGGAGATCAAGAAAGATCAATCATTGCCTGGTATATATAGGTGGTGAAGAGGTGTAAAGGATGGACACTATTATATTTTTGGGAGTGCATATTACAAGGGGGTTGCCATGGTCTCAAAATACGTTTTTTCTAGTGAAAGAAATCGCAGTAGAGACTGTTTTTCCTTCGGAGACTGAAACAGGCTGGATTGCCTTGAGGGCTTCTGATCAATTTCTATCATTGTACCATTGAGAGTATTCTTCTCCACTATGCTGTAATGTGGTATGCCAGCTGCAGGGCAAAGGATAAAAAGTACCTGTCTCGTGTGATAAAAACAACACAGCCTTCATAGAAACAGAGCTACCAAATTTGAACACAGCATATGCCAGCCAATTAAAAAAAGCGGCAAAAGTTATTAGTATTGATCCAACCCACCCAGGTTACAGTGTGCTTGTCCCATTGCCATTGAGGAAAAGAAATAGAATACTTAAATCTCACACTAATTGCTTAAAGTACCGATTTTTCCCTAGGGCTGTATTGTCCAACCCCACCAGGTACAGTGTTTTACAAATTTTATGTGGAATAAATTTTTTTTTAACCACCTAACTTCTTCAGATCCGCGATATAGCCAAATGAAAGCTACATCGCAGACCTACTTTGCCAGGAGGGCATCAATAGACTTCCTCCCATGCCCGAGCGGCCTGCGCGCCCCCTGCAGCTCACGCAGAGTTCTCTGTGATCAGTGAGTCAATCCCAGCGAGTCGATCCTGACCCCTTACCACGTGATCAGCTGTCAACCAATGACAACTGATCATGTTATGCACACAGAACCAGTAATCAGCTATTTTTTCTCCTCGCGCTGATAGCATGAGGAGAAAAAAAAAAGCCGATCACCGGTGGTTCTCAGAGGGACATTGGTCCCGATCAAGGAGAGTTCCAGCCAGCTCATCTGTGCCCACCTGTGCCACCTGCCATTGCCACCTACCAGTGCCCACCAGCGCCACCTACCAGTGCCCACAGTGCCACCTATCAGTGTTACCAATCCGTGCCTCATCAACAGTGCTGCCCATCAGTGTCACCTACCAGTGCCCATCAGTGCCACCTACCAGTGCCCATCAGTGCCACCTATCAGTGCCATCTATCAGTAACACCTGTCAGTCTCCTTCAGTGCCACCCATCTGTGCCCATCAGTACCGCCTTATCTGTCCCCATCAGTGCCGCCTTATCTGTGGATATCAGTGCCCATCAGTGCAGCCTATCAGTGCCCATCAGTGCAGCCTATCAGTGCACACCAGTGCTGCCTCATCAGCACATATCAATGAAGGAGAAAAATTACCTATTTGCAAAATTTTATAACAAACTATGAAACATGATTTTTTATTTTTTTTCAAAATTTTCCATCTTTTTTTTGGTTGTTTAGCAGAAGATAAAAACCCCAGCTGTGATTAAATACCACCAAAAGAAAGCTCTATTTCTGTGAAAAAAAATATGATTTAATTTGGGTACAGTGTTGTATGACCATGCAATTGTCATTCAAAGTGCGTCAGTGCTGAAAGCTGAAAATTGGTCTGAGCAGGAGGGGGGTTTAAGTGCCCAGTAGGCAAGTGGTTATATAGATATGTGGACATGTGCTAGGAGTATGAATGTGTTGTTTTGTTGGGAAGTGTTTCATTGCCACTGTAAGGAGTATCAGGATACATTTTTGTTGTATGTGTACAATGACAATAAAGTATAAATATCTATCTATCTATAATTAGAGATTCCACGTTCAGTCCACAGGAAGTTACAAGGACACACCATTTCTGACGGGGTCAACAGGTATTTTTTGTACTAGTTGAAAATGTACTTAGCCTTCAAATAGACAAAAATATTTCCAATCACATCTAAGGACTTGTAAGCAGGAATACATAAAATTTTTTAGATATATATAGTGAGGTTGATTTACTAAAACTGGACAGTGTTTAATCAGATGCAGCTGTGCATGGTAGCCAATCAGCTTCTAACTTCAGCTTGTTCAGTTAAGCTTTGCAACAAAATCTGAAAGCTGATTGCTTTCTATCAGAGCTGCACCGGATTTTCCACTCCCGTTTTAGTAAATCAACCCCTATATGTTATAGAGTAAAGTTTTAATGGTTATGGTAAGTGGTAAGGTTGGGATAAGGGTCAGAGCTAAGATTTAGAGGTCAATGTCAATTTTAAGGGTTAGGCTAAAAGTTTAGGTTCAGGTTACACATTCATTTATAGCGTTAGGTTAAGATAGTGAGTAAAGGATAGCTTGCTAAAGTCAGGATATGTTTTAGAGATACAGTCATGGCCGAAATTGTTGGCACCCCAGAAATTTTTCCAGAAAATCAAGTATTTCTCACAGAAAAGTATTGCAGTAACAAACATGTTTTGCTATACACATGTTTATTCCCTTTGTGTGTATTGGAACAAAACAAAAAAAGGAGGAAAAAAAGCAAATTGGACATAATGTCACATAAAACTCCAAAAATGGGCTGGTCACAATTCTTGGCACCCTTAACTTAATATTTGGTTGCACACCCTTTGGAAAAAATAACTGAAATCAGTCGCTTCCTATAACCATCAATAAGCTTCTTACACCTCTCACCTGGAATTTTGGACCACTCTTCCTTTGAAAACTGCTCCAAGTCTCTCTTATTAAAAGGGTGCCTTTTCCCAACAGCAATTTTAAGATCTCTCCACAGGTGTTCAATGGGATTTAGATCTGGACTCATTGCTGGCTACTTTAGAACTCTCCAACGCTTTGTTGCCATCCATTCTTGTGCTTTTTGGCATATGTTTGGGGTCATTGTCCTGCTGGAAGACCCAAGATCTTGGATGCAAACCCAGCTTTCTGACACTGGGCTCCACAGTGCGACCCAAAATCCTTTGAAAATCCTCAGATTTCATGAAGCCTTGCACACATTCAAGGCACCCAGTGCCAGAAGCAGCAAAAGAAACCCAAAACATCATTGAACCTCCACCATATTTCACTGTAGTTACTGTGTTCTTTTCTTTGTAGCCCTCATTCCATTTCAGTAAACAGTAGAATGATGTGCTTTACGAAAAAGCTCTATCTTGGTCTCATCTGTCAACAAGACATTTTCCTAGAAGGATTTTGGCTTACTCAAGTACATTTTGGCAAACTGTAGTCTTGCTTTTTATGTCTCTGTGTCAGCAGTGGGGTCCTCCTGGGGCTCCTGCCATAGCGTTTCATTTAATTGAAATGTCGACGGATAGTTTGCACTGACGCTGATGCTCCCTGAGCCTGCAGGACAGCTTGAATTTCTTTGGAACTTGTTTGGGGCTGCTTATCCACCATCCGGACTATCCTGGGTTGCAACCATAAATATTTCTCTTCTATCCAAGGCCACAGAGATTAGCTACAGTGCCATAGGTTTCAAACCTCTTGATAATGTTGCACACTGTGGACAAAGGCAAATCTAGATCTCTGGAGATGGACTTGTAATCTTGATATTGTTGATATTTTTCCACAATTTTTGTTCTCAAGTCCTCAGACAGTTCTCTTCTCCTCTTTCTGTTGTCCATGCTTAGTGTGGCACACACAGACACACAATGCAAAGACTAAGTGAACTTCTCTCCTTTTTATCTGCTTTCAGGTGTGATTTTTATATTGCCCACACCTGTTACTTGCCCCAGGTGAGTTTAAAGGAGCATCACATGCTTGAAACAATCTTATTTATCCACAATTTTGAAAGGGTGCCAAGAATTTTGACCAGCCCATTTTTGGAGTTTTGTGTGACATTATGTCCAATTTGCTTTTTTTTCCTCCCTTTTTTGTTTTGTTCCAATACACATAAAGCGAATAAACATGTGTATAGCAAAACATGTGTTCCTGCAATACTTTTCTGTGAGAAATACTTGATATTAAAAAAAAAATAAAAAATTCTGGGGTGCCAACAATTTTGGCCATGACTGTAGGTTGGATGTCTGTAAAATTTTAAACCACAGTAAACGTTTAGTGTACCAAGGGCTTACAGTGCTAAGCCAAGTAGTCAGCACATGCTAGAACACTAAGGCCGCGTACACACGCGGGGACTGTTCGCCCAACTTTGTCCGCTGAACAGTGTTTCGGCAAACAGTCCGCTCGTGTGTGGGCTTTCAGTGGACAGTTTCAGCGAACAGTCCGCTGAACAAGGTTTTTCGGAAATTCCGAAAAACTGTCCGCTGAAACTTTGTTTCAGCGAACAGTCCCCTCGTGTGTAGGCTTGTTCGTCAAACTAAGTTCCGCGCATGCTCAGAAAGGATTTACACGCCGAAAGTTATAATGCAGTGTATAGGACGTCGTATTTTTCGTCCCGTCGTACGTGCCGTTCACGTCATCGCGCACGGTTTCAGCAAACTGTTCGTTCGACGTGTGTGGCAATGTCCGTCAATGCTAATTTTGAGCGGACTGTTTGCCGAAACTGTTTGACGGACAAAGTTGGGCGAACAGTCCCCGCGTGTGTACGCGGCCTAATGAGTAGGTTAAAACCCAATCCAAACTTTGAAAACAGATATGCAGTCAGTTTTACCATCCCCATTTTCATATTTTACCTCTGCTTTTCAGCAATTATACAGGGAATCGAAATATGACTGTGCAGTTCAATGGGCATCCGATTACTCTAGTAATCAGACCCAGTGTTCCCAGTAATAGATCTGGTCAGACAATCCTCTTTCTCTGCAATTCATGTAAATGAGATGAAGATTGTGCTGAGGGGTGTGGCTGGTACACAGTTCTGTTGCCACAGAGCACTGCAGAGTGAGGGCTGGAACCAGCAAGGACACAATATTTTAGGGCATTGCCTAGCAAAATCAATCATAAATCATTAAATGGTTCAAGGCTATAAAGAGATAAGAGTGCAAGACTTCAACTTGGCTTTAAATAAGTATATTTGTGACTTCTTTTACACATTTATCTATTATAGCATTTTAACTGACGTGTCTGTTTTTCGTACCAAAAGTTTTCTTTTTGTTTCTAGTACTACTGCAGTACAACTCATGCGAGTGCATGAACATTTTTCCTTTTGCCCATCATCTTGCATAGACCTAGTAATGCACATAAAAATACACATATACAATACTAGGTGGAGCGATGTGCTGACGTTATGGCTAGTTTATATCTTTTTTGGGGATCTTCTATGACCAAGTCTATGACCAAGTCTTCTTGAGGGCAATCTCTTTCTTTCAATCCAAAGCTCCCCTGGATGGAGAGAGGCCCTGGCTGGGTTTTGAACCGCAAGCGATATTGACCTTCTTTAACAAGAGGTCCTTGCAAGCTCGTAAGCAAGCACTCTTTAGGGTGGAGGTATTAACTAAAGATCACACACTTCTGTGGTGATGGATGGTGTGTTTACCGTTTGAAGGACTTTGTTTCATCACAATTTGGTCTGTATACTTTCAATATTATTTAGATATTTTTTTTCACAACCATATTTTCACATTTTCAAATTTAATTTCCTATTTTTTTATTATAATTTAGTGCAACTCTAGGATTTGTATTTGTTACTGCATGTATCTCACAGGAGAGTTGCAACTCTTTAGGTGTAACATTTTAAGATAATAGCGCAGTTTTTCCCTTGCTGAAATAGAAATAAAACTGTGCAGTTGTTCAATGTCTGACCTTCAACTGCCTCATAATACTCAACATATGTTTAAAAGTACATTTCCAATCAGCCTTTAATCTAATAATCCAGGTCTGCATTAATAAAGTAATCTGCAAGATGAACGCATGCACTCTGAATTATTAGGTAAAGGCTTTCTTGTAAAGTGGAAATGGGATTCTAAGTAAAGTCTATAATGAGGATTTAATAATACAAACCAAAAACACCAACAAACATAAATGTATGAAACATATTTACACAAGTGCACATTATCGCCCGAATCATTTGAAGAAGTGAAGGAAATTTTCCTCCCTGTGCATATCGGCATACTTACTCGCAATAATACAAAATATGTACAAAGAAATACTGTATTGCTGTGCCTGCTTTTGTTTTATGCCAGGAAAATTATCTTATAAAAAATTAAAAGATTGCACAGCACCAAACCTAAGTCTCTACATTGATCTAGTTAACAAGGTTCTACTCAAATATGACCAAGCTTACCGTATATACTCGAGTATAGGCCGACCCGAATATAAGCCGAGGCCCCCAATTTACCCCCAAAAAAACTGGCAAACTTATTGACTCGTGTATAAGCCGAGGGTGAGACATGCCTGTCCATCCCTGTGTGTGTGTCCGTCCATCCCTGTGTGTCCGTCCATCCCTGTGTGTCCGTCCATCCCTGTGTGTCCGTCCATCCCTGTGTGTCCGTCCATCCATCCCTGTGTGTGTGTGTGTCCATCCATCCATCCATCCATCCCTGTGTGTGTGTGTGTCCATCCATCCATCCATCCCTGTGTGTGTGTGTGTCCATCCATCCATCCATCCCTGTGTGTGTGTGTCTCCATCCATCCATCCCTGTGTGTGTGTGTATCCATCCATCCCTGTGTGTGTGTGTCTCCATCCATCCATCCCTGTGTGTGTGTGTCCGTGTGTGTGTGTGTGTGTGTGTGTGTGTGTGTGTGTGTGTTTGTGTGTCCAGCCTACCTGTGTCCCGAGCCTGTGTCCCGAGCCTCCGTCCCGTGCCTTGCCTCCTTGCCTCCGTCCCGTGCCGTGCCTTGCCTCCTTGCCTCCGTCCCGTGCCGTGCCTTGCCTCCTTGCCTCCGTCCCGTGTCGTGCCTTGCCTCCGTTCCGTCCCGTGCCGTGCCTTGCCTTGCCTCCGTCCCGTGCCTTGCCAGGATCGCCGCTCTTCGTCGGCGCCTCGGCGGCCATTCTAAAATTCAAAAGCCGCGCCTCCGCCTTCGCCTGTGATAGGCGGAACACTGAATTTCCCAGCAGCCTGTGTTCCGCCTATCACGGACATCGTCTCATCCTCGTCCGTAGTACGAGGATGAGCGGATGTCCGTGATAGGCGGAACACTGACTGCTGGGAAATTGAGTGTTCCGCCTATCACAGGCGGAGGCGGAGGCGCGGCTTTCGAATTGTAGTATGTCCGCCGTCTGTCTGCTCGATACGCTGATCGAGCAGTCAGACGGCGATGACTCGAGTATAAGCCGAGGGGGGCACTTTCAGCCTCAAAAAAGAGGCTGAAAATCTCGGCTTATACTCGAGTATATACGGTAAGTTAGCCAAACATGTCCTAAAAAATTAAAAAAAGGTATAATACCCATGGATATGTTTATTTAAATAATTGTATGTATCGTGTTGCGAATTTGTGCGTGAGACGTTTGTTATTTTATGGCCTGTTTAACAAGTCATGATGTCTTGTACTGTTTGTATCCTTAATACATATATGCTGTAATAGATGAATAAAACACCATAAAGAACATAAATGTAATTGCAATGAGTATGGTGAACAAGGAGATCTGTGTGACTGTCAGAATGTAACTCACCTGTTCTGGAAACGTTTCCATGCACGAGGCAGGCTGCATATGGCAGCTGTGAAGGAGAGAGCCGACAGAAAAGAGAACAGAAGCAGAAACAGGATGCCTTCCATTCCATCATAACAAAGCCCTTTTAGAGCATCCACATAGTCCTGCAAAAGAGAAAAAAACACCTTAGATATTTAATGCATTCATTTCTGAGGTTGTTTTTTTTCTTTTTGTGATGGGGCCACTTCCCTCATACATTTTTACAGAAAACCTAATACATAGAAACCACAAACCACCTAAAAAAAAAATACTGGGGAAGAATGAAACCTTGAATCCTATTTAGTGGTATTGAGTAATAACTCCTCTGTTAGGTACCTTAATGCCCTGTACACATGATTTCCGACTAAAAATGTCAGAACGGATTATGTTGTCGGCAAATCCGATCATGTGTGGGCCCTATCGGACTTTTTCCGTCAGAATTTCCAACACACAAAGTTTGAGAGCAGGATCTAAAATTTTCCGACAACAAGATCCGATCTGACTTTTTCCGATCATTTGTAGAGAATTCGGACAAAGTGCCAGACATGCTCAGATTAAATTACGAGACCAAAGCTATAGGCTACTAGCCTCTACGTAGACCCGTCGTATGCAACGAGCGTCACCTCATTCCGAACGACCGGATTTTCAAACAACTTTGTCCGACCGTGTGCATGCAAGACAAGTTTGGCACAAAATCCGTCAGAAAAAATCTGATGGATTTTGTTGTCGGAATGTCCGACCGTGTGTACAAGGCATAAGAGTATGTCCAAACCTGTTTGTTCTTAGCTTTATGTGTATTTTTTTTTGGAAGATTTCCAACTGTACAGGCATAGCCTCTGTGCAAAGGATGGCTGTCCACTTCCAACTCTTGCCACCTTAAACTTTCCAACATTTCCAAAATTCACCCCTTCTTAACAAATCAGAAAGCTACAAATTCTCACCTTAACTATTGCAGCTCCCATCTCATTGGCCTACATTCCCCTCCTTCATTCTATCATGAATGTTGCTGCAACACCTGCACTTCACCAACCATTCGGTGACTCTAGCACCCCTCTGCTAGTACCTCTATTGGCTTCTATTAGCCGAAATTATTAAATTCAAAATACTAATATTAACATAAAAAGCCATCCACAACTGTGCCCCCAGCTACATCAGCAACCTCATCTTAAGATATTACCCAAAATGTTCACTGCTCTCCCAACCTCTTGCTCTCTATCTCCATTGTTCATCACTCCCTCCCACTCTGACCTCCAGACAGTCTTCTATCCTCTGGTATTCCCTACCCTGATCTGTGCAACTTTTCTTACTCTCACCTCCTTTAGGTAATCCTTCAAAACTCATATCTTCAGGGAAGCCTATCCCACTGTCAGCTAAAAAAAATCATTACTTCTATCTTTTGCATAGGGCCTGCCATACATGGTTCCAGTTTTGACAGGTTCAGCAGGAACCGGCCAAGATTCAAACCATTAATGGGCACGTTGAATGTACCATGTTAATCAGTCAATCAACTTGGGTACAACCAACCTTCCAGATTCACTTGCTAGAGCCGCTAGAAATAATCATTGTCTTCTCCCGGATGGAGACGGAAGCACCCCCCCCCCACACCACCCCCTCGGGAGTAGACAATGGATTCTCCTGTCAGCACTGCCTTGTTGATGGGGGAATTATGTGAATGTATGGCCAACCTTACAGTTAAGGCATTCGTTACCCCAACATTTCACATTCTGATATGTGCCTCTTGTACCATGTACTTGTATGAGAAAGTATCCAGCTCTCTTTGTATTGCTTCCTTTGTGTGACAGACTTGCTGTTCCTACCAATCCCTCTACTTTTCTATTAAAAACTGACCACACTAAGCAGTAGAACAGGTCAGTTCCCTAGTTATGCTGGGAACTCAGCCTGCCCTCCTCCAGTGATCAGACTTGTCCCGACATGCCCCTGCTGCACAGCCATTCACTGGGAATCTCAGGGTGCTGTTGCTTCTCCTCCCCCAGCTCTTATGCAGCTAAGAATAGAAGTTATGTTATCACTTATAAAAAAGGAAAAAAGGGTATTTATAATGTTATTTTTATATCTATACACAAGTGTAGGGATGACCCGAACACCCCCACATACGGTTCGCAGCAGAACATGCGAACACCGTTAAAGTCTATGGGACAAGAACATGAATAATCAAAAGTGCTCATTTTAAAGGCTTATATGCATGGTATTGTCATAAAAAGTGTTTGGGGACCTGGGTCCTGCCCCAGGGGACATGTATCAATGCAAAATGCAAAAAAAGTTTTAAAAATGGCAGTTTTTTCGGGAGCAGTGATTTTAATAATGCAACATAGTGAAACAATAAAAGTTAAATATTCCTTTAAATTTCGTACCTGGGGGGTGTCCATAGCATGCCTGTAAAGTGGCGCATGTTTCCCGTGTTTACAACAGTCCCTGCACAAAATTACATTTCTAAAGGAAAAAAAGTCATTTAAAAGTACTCACGGCTATAATGAATTTTCAATCCTGGCAACACACATAAAAGTAATTTTAAAAAAGGCATGAAATTCCCCCACAGTCCATTACCAGGCCCTTTGGGTCTAGTATGAACATTAAGGGGAACCCCAAAACCAAAATTGAAATTTTTTTTTCATGGGGTCCCCCATATTCCATACCTGGTTCTTCAGGTCTGGTATGGATATTAAGGGAAACCCTGCGCCAAAATGTAAAAAAAAATGGCGGGGGGTCTCCCCAAAAATCCATACCAGACCCTTATCCGAGCACGCAACCTGGCAGGCCGCAGGAAAAAAGGGGGGGGGGTGAGAGAGCGCACCCCCTCCTGAACCGTACCAGGCCACATGCCCTCAATATGGGGAGGGTGCTTTGCCACCATGTTGATAGGGACAAGTGCTTCATGCCCACAACCTTTGCCTGGTCGTTCTCGGAGTCTGCAAGCGGGGGGCTTATCGGAATCTGGAAGCCCCCTTTAACAAGGGGACCCCCAGATCCCACCCCCCCCCGTGTGAAATGGTAATGGAGTACAAATATACTCCTACCATTTCACAAAAAAAGTGTCAAGATGGTAAAAATGACAAGACACGGCTTTTTTTTTTTTATAAAAAAATTAAAAAAATAAAAATATCCCACGAAGTCCATTCATCTTCTTCTTCTCTCGCTCCAACAGACCGAAAAAAAAAAAGCCGTGAACGACCCACCTCCATGGGAGGTTCCCGCCATATGACACATCTTCGCAGGTGACAGTTCTTTTATAACTGAGGGCGGGGCCAAATGGTGACGCCCCTGGGAGACCCACCCCCTCTGACTTCTTTATGGCTTCCCCGTAGCATCAGAGGGGGAGGGGTCACCCGGGAAAGGGTTGTGGGGATTAGGCCCTTGTCCCCATCAACATGGTGACAAGGTGCTTTGGCGGGCTACCCCAAAGACCCCTCCCCATGTTGAGGGCATGTGGCCTCTTACGGTACGGGGGGGTGCTCTCTCATCCTCCCCTCTTTTTCTGAGACCTGCCAGGTTGTGTGCTCGGATAAGGGTCTGGTATGGATTTTTGGGGGACCTCCACACCATTTTTTGAAAAAAAATTGACACAGGGTTCCCCTTCAAATTTGAGCCGGACCCCCACGCCATTTTAAAAAAAAATGGCACGGGGTTCCCCTTAATATTAATACCAGACCAAAAGGAATTTGGGAGGACACCAAGCAGTTTTTTTTTCAATTTTGGTTCAGGGTTCCCCTTACTATTCATACCAGACCCAAAGAGCCTGGTAATGGACTGTGGGGGAATCACATGCTGTTTTTTTCAATTACTTTTATGTGTATTGCCAGGACCGACAATTCATTATAGCCGCAAGTACTTTTAAATGATTTTTTCTTCCTTTAGAAATGTAATTTTGTGCAGGGACTGTTGTATACACTGGAAACATGCTCCACTTTACAGGCATGCTATAGACACCCCCAAGTATGAAATTTAAAGGATTATTTTGCTTTTATTGTTTCACTTTAAGCATTGTTAAAATCACTGCTCCCAAAAAAACGGACGTTTTTAAAACTTTTTTTTTGCATTGAAAAATGTCCCCTGGGGCAGGATCCAGGTCCCCAAACACTTTTTATTACAATACCATGCATATAAGCCTTTAAAATTAACACTTTTGATTTCTCCCATAGACTTTTAAAGGGAGTTCCACGGCTTTCGAATTTGCCGCGAACACTCCAAATTGTTCGCTATTCGACGAACGGGTGAACACCGGATGTTCAAATCGAATTTACGTTCAACTCGAACATCGGGCTCATCCCTACACAAATGTTTTGCCTATCGTTTCTATTTTAAACTGAATGGGTTGTTTTACAAGGTGGTCGTTTACAATCACTTTAATATCTTTTGTATCACTTGCCACTCACTTTTGGATTCTTAGCTCGCATAGGCAGAATTCTAATCCTCTTGTATTGATTTGAATTGTAACTATACTGTCTCTTTTTAGTTTTTACAACACTGCACAAACTGGTGGTGCTATATAAATATAATATATTAATAATAATAATAATAATATTCAGGTTATTTTCCGAATTTTTTTTGGCACAGGAGGCAAAAAACATATTCAACATGCACAGCAAGCAGGGACCCTGTCATACACAATAAAGATCAATAAGATCAATAAAAAATCAGCTAGTTAGGTCTATAGATTGAAATTGCATGTGTATTCATACATGCATGCAGGGCAACAATCCAATTATACCTTAATTAATTATCTTTGATCTTGTTTATTTTATGTAGTATATCAACATTACCAAGTTAGGGAAATTCTACTTAATTGCTTCCTGACCTGCACACGCCGTTGTACATCGGCAGAATGGCATGGCTGGGCAAATGGGCGCACAGGTACATTCCTTTAAATTTGCCGCCATGCCATTGTGTGCACGCGCCAGCCGGGGCCTCCGTGAGTCGGGTTGCGTATCCTGCGGACTCGATTGCCGCGGCAATACCCCCGATCATCTCACGAGGAGGAAGAACGGGGACATGCTAATGTAAACAAGCATCTTCCCGTTTTGCCTAGTGACAGTGTCACTGATCTCTGCTCCCTGTGATCGGGAGCAGAGATGAGTGGTGTGTCACACGTAGCCACACCCCCTCACAGTTAGAAACACGCCCCAGGACACACTTAACCTTTACCCTGCCCCCTAGTGGTTAACCCCTTCCATGCCAGTGTCATTTACACAGGAATCAGTGCATTTGTACAGCACTGATTGCTGCATAAATGACAATGGTCCCAAAAATGTGTCAAAAGTGTGCGCCATAATGTCGCAGTCACAATAAAAATTGCAGATTGCCGCCATTACTAGTAAAAAACAACAACACTATTTTATACTATCCCCTATTTTGTAAACGCTATAACTTTTGCACAAACCAATCAATAAACACTTATTGCGATTTTTTTTTATATAAAAAATACATATCGGCCTAAACTGAGGGAAAAAAATGTTTTTTTTATATATTTTTGGGGGATATTTATTATAGCAAAATGTAAAAAATAAAAAGAAATTCAAAATTGAAAAAAAATAAAACCGCAGGGGGGATCAGATGCCACCAAAAGAAAGTTCTTTGTGGGAAAAAAAAAGACATCAATTTTGTTTGGGAGCCACGTTGCACCGCCGCACAATTGTCAGTTAAATCGACGCAGTGCCGAATCGCAAAAAGTGCTCTGCTCTGGGCTGAAGTGGTTAAAGACAGCAAAAAAAGCCTGAGGTTTTTTTTTTATATCCTTTTCCATCTGATCCAAAGCTAAAAGAAAAGTTTTGTCTGGATTTCCACTTTCAGCTATATCAAAGATCAAGCTTTTACGTACCTTATGAAGGCCTCGGCAATTCAGCAAAGCAACCAAATGATGAAAATTTCCCTCTGTTGTATTCAGCATTGCCTGGACCACTAATAAGTTTTTCTGTTTGGGAAAAGGAGGTAAGAGCAAAATCAGACTTATATTAATGTATAAATTCTAAATAAGATGCTTATGTACAAGGCAAAACAAAACAACTGCTAACACTAAATTGTTTTAAACACTGGATGTTTTTTCAACAGCTCCTATTGGCATCTGACATTTTTATGTTTATGTTTCCATGCATACATAGGCTTTTAGAGGAGTTTAGAGGCAGGAAAAAAAAACACTGCCATTACATCTAAAAGCAGAAGAGCATTGACAAAAAAAGCATTTGACGCTTCTAAATACACAGTACTGGGTAAAAAAATGTTATCTTGAAATTTATGACCAGAAAGAGGTAAGCCATCAAACAAAATAGGTCAGTAAAGCAGGTCAGGAAATAAAAGAAGCTGTATAAGAGAAGTATGAAAAGGCTGCGAGACTTTGGAAAACTCCATGAAGACTTTAGAGGAGAGATTATATTTGTTTGGTCAGTTTTAGTATTTAAATGTTTACACTAATCTTTTTTTAAGACATTTTTTATTACAAGAATAAACTTTGGTTTTATCAAGGAGCACTTAAAATGTCTTTTAAGTGCTCATTGATAGAAGCCCAACACTGCCTTTTTATTCGTTGACTACTTGTAACTGAAATTCTATATCAGTACTTATAAGCAAATAAGAGTAGAATGCAAATAATAATTTACAGGTAATACACAACAGGTGCAAAGCCCCATCTTTCTTTCTTACCAACAAGTTTACTTTCGTTAATCACATCACTCTATAATGCTTCAAATCAAGCCCTTTACCTCCTAAACCAAGGCTAGTACAGATATTCCAATACCACTCCTGTACTGGGAGTGAAGTGTACTTGGGTATCTGGTGCAACCATAATCATGATCAAACTGCATATGCGCAAGCTTGTCCATAAACCAGCCTACAATCAATAAACAGAACCTCTATTTCCAATTACAAAGGGTGGAAACTGTTACATTCCTAGGCCAAATCTCTACTACCTAGTATTTTTGCTTTTTGTAGGAGTGTATGCACTTCTAGGCCATGGTAGGCTAAGAAATACATGCAAGACTATACTGATACATTAAGCCTAAGCAAAGTGGTCTAGATCGTGGTGGTGTAGGGGGGACAAACTATCATACATACATTAAACACATTTACCAGCAGTAAGCTATGCAATTCAGTAGTATTCTTAACTCTTTTTCAAGCTCAGGGAGGGCAAAGCCCAGGTAAAACATCAACATAATGCTACCGTGAGCAATTCCAAACAAACAATATATAAATTGTCCAACAAATGAATCTGCATACAGAGGTAACAAAGGCCCATATAGATGTAAATAATAGGTAAGTCTAATATAGCTTTTTTCATTTCATTTTGTTAGACATAAAACAATGTAAAGTAGCTACACGATGAGGCATTAGACCATACAATCCCTTCGTCTTTTTTGTATTTTCAAAGATCATAGTAGATCGAGAAGTAGATAGAGGAAGAAAATAAACTATAAAAAGAGGGGTGGAGGAAAGAGGAGGGAAAGGGTGGAGGGGGGGGGGAGTGGGGAAAAGGATTACAATGGTGTAGTTGGGAAGACTGAGGCCACGTACACACGGGCGGACTGTTGGCTCAACTTTGTCCGCTGAACAGTGTTTCAGCGGACAGTCCGCTCGTGTGTGGGGCTTCAGCGGACAGTTTCAGCGGACAGTTTGACGAACAAAGTTTTTCGGAAATTCCGAAAAACTGTCCGCTGAAACTTGGTTTGAGCGAACAGTCCGCCCGTGTGTAGGCTACTTTCGAAATGAGCAAACTGTTCCCGCTCGGAGGGAAGTCTGCTCATTTCGAGCGCGTGTGCAGGTAGGCGGGGCCCGCGACGGAGACGTCGCGGGCTCCGCCGCCTGGAATGGACTTAAAGGGGAACCCCAACGCCGAAAAAAATCCACAACAGACCCTTGTCCGAGCACGCTACCCGGCCGGCCAGGAAAGGGGGCCGTTGGTTGTCGGGGTCTGCGGGCAGGGGGGCTTATCGGAATCCGGGAGCCCCCTTTAATAAGGGGGCCCCCGGATACCGGCCCCCCACCCTATGTGAATGAGTATGGGGTACAATGTACCCCTACCCATTCACCTGTAAAATAAAAGTACCCAAAAAAAAACACAACACACGAGATAAAATATTTTATTGCACAGCTCCGGGGGTCTTCCGTCTTCGGGGGTCTTCTCGCCGGACTCCTCCGCTATCTTCTTGTAGCTCTTTTGCTAGCGGAGGAGTCCGGCTTTCTTCCTCCCCGCCGCCGGCCTCTTCTCCCGACTTCGGGGGTCTTGTCCCCCTCTTCGGTTCTTCTGCCGGGCCACCGCGCCTTCTTCTTGTTCTTCTTGTTCTTCTCCAGGAGATGTTGACACGTCGCTCTCTCCGGCCGGAATGCCAGAGCCGCGCTGAGCGGCCACTTATATAGTGACAATGGGGCGGTGTCACATGGTATATGTCACATGGGTTGGTCACATTGTACCCCATACTCATTCACATAGGGTGGGGGGCCGGTATCCGGGGGCCCCCTTATTAAAGGGGGCTCCCGGATTCCGATAAGCCCCCCCGCCCGCAGACCCCGACAACCAACGGCCAGGGTTGTCGGGAAGAGGCCCTTGTCCTCATCAACATGGGGACAAGGTGCTTTGGGGTGGGGGGGCCGCGCGGCCCCCCCTTCCCCAAGGCACCCCCCATGTTGAGGGCACGCGGCCTGGTACGGCTCAGGAGGGGGGGCACGCTCGCTCGCCCCCTTTCCTGGCCGGCCGGGTAGCGTGCTCGGACAAGGGTCTGTTGTGGACTTTGGGGGGACCCCCACGCCGATTTTTCGGCGTTGGGGTTCCCCTTTAAGTCCATTCCAGGCGGCGGAGCCCCGCCTACCTGCACACGCGCTCGAAATGAGCGGACTGTTGCCTCGTGTGTGGGCGAGTCCGCTCATTTCAAAAGTTGCGCGGACTTAGTACGACGAACAAAGTTTGCCGTATTTGTCCGCTCAAAAAGTGCCGTGTGTGGGCGTGTTCGTTCATTCAAAAGTTTGAGCGGACTGTTTGACGAACTTAGTTTCGGCAGACAGTCCCCGCGTGTGTACGCCGCCTAAGCGTTTGCTAGAGAACGTTTTATGATCTAAGTAAAGTCAACGCTTCATCAGACAAGATAAACAGGTTCCAGAAGCTCCACGTTTTGGAGTACTTTTCAAACTTATTCTGCGCCGTAAGTATCAAGTCTTCCATTTTGTTTATGTCCTCTACTTTGCGTAGCCAACTCGCAATAGTCAGTGGTGTTTGTTTAAATAATATTTATTACCTTATTACCTGAATGCCTTAGTATTTGGGCACCAAGGTGTTTGTGTGAGCTGTTCTGCAAAAAAATCATTGAAAAATCCAGTAACTCCCTACCATTTTTCCCAAAAGACACTCTTGCACTAATGCTACATAATGTAAAAAAAACATAATTAATGAATCCAAGTGTAGGGGGTTACATTGTTTTTAATAGCTTTGAGGAAAGGGATGGAGCAACGAACTACTGCATACAAACTTTTCTCTGTTGCTGGAGTTGAATTTTGCTACTATAGAAAGAAAAATACATGTACTTACTTCTGCTGTTGGAAATTGTGGTATTGCTTCTCTTTCCAAGCCATGAAGCTGAGGATGAATATTGGACAGAGATCTCTGTGACATGGTCAATTTCTGTGTAAAAAGAAGTAGAGTTACCTATCTATGTACATACACAGCAAAAATATACATTAATAATTTTCTGTAGTAAAAATTGCAGCAGAATTGTAATAATTGTAATCTTTTATTTAATATAAAACGTCATGCATTAATGCAATACAAAAAGATTGGAAATGTATTATTGGAAGCTGATTACCTGAATTTGGCTTATTACCATCCTCCACCGTAACACCCTGTGAATCAGATCTGGGGAAGTGGAAGTGACCTAGCGCTAGCAGTAATACTTAACAGTACAGAAAAATCAGGTCATCAATGTGGCTCTGTTGTCTGATGTGCTGTGTAAATTTAGAAATTGAATGGATAGAACTACAAATCCTTTGCCCTGATGAAGGGACAAGACTTAGGCAAGAGCCTCTACTACTCACTGGAACAAAGTTTAACTTATGTAAAAGTCAAAATGTAATTTACATCTTAAGATCCAAAGAACTTTCATGGGTACTTGAAGGGACCAAAAGGGACTTGTACTGCTGTACTCTTGCAACCCTAGAAACCTTATATTGACTCTTCCAACATTTGCACAAAAAAAAAAAAAAATCTGTAATTTGAAGAATACAACCAATACATAATTTGGTGCTATATTTACTAGGACAAGTGTTTGAAGCTCTAATTACAGTCAGGCCCATGCACCAAACTGGAGCTAGAGTTTGATATTAGAGAATGATAACCAATCTGCCAATAACCCACCTTAAGCTTAGCATATGCACCTTATCAAAACAGGAGCTATAAATTCAGTGGCTAGTAAACACTGGGCTAAAAGAGGATAGGTCTGCTGGTAGAAAGGCTGTTTTCTGCAGAAATCAAGAAGTATGTTCTCTTTAATCTTATGTGCAAAGGCTGGTGGTCAAAGGGGGGGGGGGGGACTTTTCTTTTAAAGCATATGTGAAAAAAAATTAAAACTTTAGTACAGCTTTAGTATACATGCAGATTTCTCCATCTGTTAAACATGTTGCAAGTACAGAAAAAATAACCGTTGAATGAAGTGCCAGAAGTATAGTGTGCTCCTACCATCTTCTTAGACACATCATGTAGAAAGAAGTACAAGAACCATTAAAGAATAAGTACAGAATCTGTGATCTGGAGGAAGCAGTCTACATAATTCAGGACATTTTTTACTTGGACCAGTGCTTGATTCTCTGATTACATTTAGCCCAAAGCACCAAGCTAGAGAGAGGATTTGACAAGATAATAACCTTTTAGAATAATAACCAATCTGAAAACACCCCACCTTTAGTTACATGTGTATGCCTGACCTCAATCTGGAATACATGCACTTTTCCCCATGTGTTATCCCTACAAATACAGAAAATATCTGTTGATTTTCCAGAAATAAAATATGTTCCTGAACTCCTTTTTGACATGACAACACAGCTTTGAATCATTAAGTAGGTGGTGTCAGCCCTGCCTACTATAATTCTGATGATACAAAAGAACACAGATCTCTCCTTATTTCCTCTCGCCTCCTCATCTCCATAACTCCTCCTTGCACACAGTTAAAGAGCACAGGAAGTATCAGTTCACAAGATTTCTGGCAAAATCAACAGGTACTTTCTGCACTTATCAAACAGTTATAACAAAACACTTTCAATGGTATATTAAGAAGACCAAAAAAGAGCAAATTATAGAAGTTTTTTGTTAGAGTTTACATATATTAAATTTCTTACAGCAATAAAGCATATATTAACCACTTGTCGACCACCTGCTGTTTATATACTGCAGCAGGTTGACTCTCCTGGATGAGTCACCGTAGATGTACATTGGCCGCTTTAAGAGCGATAGGGGGCATGCACCTGCCGCCGGCACCTATGCACGTGGCCAGCGGCCGCAATGTCCGCCGGCCACCCGTGATCGCTCCACAGAGAGCCAGAACAGGGATCTGTGTGTGTAAACACACAGATCCCCATGCTGACAGGGGAGTGGAGATAGATCTGTTGTTCCTAGTGATCAGGAACAGTGATCTCTCCAGTCAGTACACTGCCCACACAGTTAAAAACACCTCCCTAGGGAAGACTTAACCCCTTTTTTACCAAAAAATATGTAGAAGAATACATATTGGCCTAAACTACTAAAGAAAGCAATTTTAAATTTTTTGAGGATATTTATTATAGCAAAAAGTAAAAAATATTGTTTTTGTTTTCAAAATTGTCTCTCTTTTTTTGTTTATAGTGCAAAAAATAAGCTCTATTTGTTGGAAAAAAAGGACGTAAATTTTGCTTGGGTACAACGTTGCATGACCGCACAATTGTCAGTTAAAGCGACACAGTGCCGCATCACAAAAAATGGCCTGATCATTAAGGGGACAAATTTTTCCGGTCCTTAAGTGGTTAATGTTTCAATTTTTTTTAACACTCATTTAGTGTAATTCAGCAGTACCTGTCGAAAGGGGTTTGTAACTTCCTGGTTACACGTAATGTAATACTCTAAAATATCTAGGATAAAAAAAAAGAAAGTTTAAGTACTGGAAATCGGCAATAAGTTTGACAGAAACATCACTGATCACAAGGCACACATTTTACTTAATCAAACAAATAAAACTAAAGTGTATGCAAAAGCAAACTTATTATTTTTTTTAATTACCCAAACAAATTACCTAAAAAAAAAAGTAATTTTGAATGATTTTTAGGGGAGATAACATACATAGGTACTAAAGCCAATAATTGTATACTACAGGTTGAGATTATAGTTGTCAGATACCACAGGCTGGTAAATTAAAAGTATAGCCAAAACGTTTTTATTTTTGAATAGAGTAGGGAATGATTAAAGTCTACGTGCAACCTCAATAAAAAACTGAAAAATCAGCACAAGGGTGCACTTAGAGTTAGTAGGATATGTCTCTTAGGCTGCTTTCACACTGGGGCGGTATTCAGGCGTTACAGCGCTAAAAATAGCGCCTGTGTAACGCCTGAAAAAAACCGGCCCCTTTAACTCCAGTGTGAAAGCCGGAGGGCTTTCACACTGGAGCGATGCGCTGGCAGGACGGTGAAAAAAGTCCTGCTAGCCGCATCTTTGCAGCGGTGAAGGAGCGGTGTATTCACCGCTCCTATACCGCTCCTACCCATTGAAATCAATGGGACACCGCGGCAATACCGCCGGCAAAGCGCCGATGCAGCGGCGCTTTGCGGGCGGGTTTAACCCCTTTTCGGCCGCTAGCGGGGGTTAAAACCACCCCGCTAGCGCCCGCACACCGCCGCTAAAACGACGGTAAAGCGCCGCTAAAAATAGCGGCGCTTTACCGCCGACGCTGCTCCCGCCCCAGTGTGAAAGAAGCCTTAGTAAGATGTGTCTCTCATGCTGAAATCCTTCTCCATCCATGCCTAACCACCCTTGCTGCTGTAATCTTCTGGTGCAGCACTGGTTAGCAGAACTAAGGGGCAGTCACACACTAACTTCTAGAGAGATGGACTATGCCCACCCGCTCCACCCAGCTCCTCCATTCA
This sequence comes from Lithobates pipiens, assembly GCF_037356315.1. Lineage (NCBI taxonomy): Eukaryota > Metazoa > Chordata > Amphibia > Anura > Ranidae > Lithobates > Lithobates pipiens. The sequence continues at coordinate 137,883,832 of NW_027507788.1, read as the reverse complement.
TAGTAGCTGTACTAGAGTTTCTATAAATGAAATGGGATCTATGAATCAACTTATCAACCATCCGCCTGTCCTCCGTTCTTAGATCCTGTTTTATTCACAGAAGCTGTAGCATGGCTTCTACGAATGGGACAGGTGGGTGTAAAGGGTTGGCTTAGCCAATCTTCTTGATGAAAATTCAGAATTTCCCATTACTTTCTGTCTCAGTAATAAAGGTCACAGGGACATAGACACTAATAAAAATCCATTCTGCACTACAGTGCATCTGGAAAGTATTCACAGCGCTTCACTTTTACCACATTTTGTTGTTGTTACACTCTAATTCCAAAGTGGATTAAATTCCTTATAATTCTACAAACAATACCCCATAATGACAACGTGAAAGAAGTTTGTTTGAAATCTTTGCAAATTTATATAAAACTAAAAACTAAAAAAATCCCATACATAAGTATTCACAGCCTTTGCTCAATACTTTGTTGAAGCACCTTTGGCCCCAATTACAGCCAAAAGTCATTTTGTATGATGTTACAAGCTTGGCACACCTTAGCTTGGGCAGTTTCTCCCATTCTTCTTTGCAGGACCTCTCAATCCCCATCAGGTTGGATGGGGAGCGTCAGTGCACAGCCAATTTCAGATCTCTCCAGAGATGTTCAATCGGGTTCAAGTCTGGCCTCTGGCTGGACCACTCAAGGATATTCACAGAGTTGTCCATAACAACACCTTTGTTATCTTGGCTGTGTGCTTAGGGTCGTTGCCCTGTTGGAAGATGAACATTTGCCCCAGTCTGAGGCCCAGAGCGCTCTAGAGCAGGTTTTCATCAAGGATGTCTCTGTACATAACAGTTTTAGAAACATACCAACCGGGATTTAAAAACGCATAAAGGAAAATAACAAAGAAATTTTCATCCAGGCTCAGCAGATGAGGTGGCGGACTATCTGTGACTGTAACTCATGTTATTTGATATACAAAAACTATGGACTGTGAAATTCAAGGCCAAGACCTTTGCTCTGTATTGTTTAAAACTTGAATAAAAATTATTGAAACAAAAAAGGATGTCTCTGTACATTGCTGCATTCATATTTCCCTCGATCCTGACTAGTCTCCCAGTTCCTGCCCTTGAAAAACATCCCCACAGCATGATGCTGCCACCATGATGCTTCATTCTAGGGATGGTATTAGCCAGGTGATGAGCGGTGCCTGGTTTCCACCAGACATTCAGGCCAAAGAGTTCATTCTTTGTTTCATCAGATCAGAGAATTTTGTTTCTCATGGTCTGAGAGACCTTCAGGTGCCTTTTGGCAAACTTAGGCAGTCTGTCATGTGCCTTTTACTGAGGAGTGGGTTCCGTCTGGCCACTCTACCATATAGGCTTGATTGCTGAAGTGCTGTAGAGATGGTTGTTCTTCTGAAAGATTTGCCTCTCTCCATAGAGAAATGCTGAAGCACTGTCAGAGTGACCATTGGGTTCTTGGTCACCTCCCTGACTAAGGTCCTTCTTTCCTGATTGCTCAGTTTGGCTGGGCGGGCCCTTCTGGGAAGAGTCCTGGGGGTTCCAAACTTCTTCCATTTACAGATGATGGAGGCCACTGTGCTCACTGGGACCTTCAATGCTACAAAAAATTTTCTGTACCCTTCCCAAGATCTGTAAATTTATACAATCTTGTTTCGGGGGTCTACAGACAATTCCAATAAGTAGATTACGCCCCTTTCCGCAAGTGCCCGCCCCTTTCCGCAAGTGCCCCGCTGCCTGCTGGGAAACACACAGATCCCAGAGGCAGCGGGGACCGTCCTTATTGCGCAGCGCAACTCGCGCATGCGCAGTAGGGAACCGGGAAATTAAGCCGAAAGGCTCCATTTCCTGATTCCCATACCCAAGATGGCGGCGGCAGCACCCGAGAGACGATCTAGAGATCGGTTTCGGGTGCCAACATCGCGGGCGCGCTGGACAGGTAAGTGTCACTATTTTAAAAGTCAGCAGCTGCAGTATTTGTAGCTGCTGGCTTTTAAAAAAAAAAAAAAACGCGGAGTCCCGGCAGACTCCCGCTTTAACTGAGCAATAAAAATTACAAAGGGTTTAAGACCATTAAAAACAAAATAAGGACGTTTTAGCTATACATAAACTTCGAAGCCAGACTGAACGTAATTAGGAAAGTGCACTTTAATTCTGATTGCTAGCTCTTTGATGGGGTGGTGCCAGCATTTGTTTTTAGTGATTAATGTTTTAATAAATGTAATAAATATATATACTGAATGCAGTTACCATGGGAATGAGTATGAGTATGGGTCTGTTGTAGCCACATGGACGATAGTATGTTCTTCTCTAAATTGATTTGCTTAATTTGTGCCAGCTGACTCCAGATTACATTGTGGAACTGAGCAACCATCTCTGGGGTTTGACATATGTGAACACATTACACATGAGCAGCCACAATTGTCCTTACAGTATCTGGCTTAATTTTGCTGATTACTGTAGGTTTGTATGCAGATTTTCCAACATTACCACAGTGGATTTTCTGGCTCCGCTTTGAACATGCATAGATCTACTTAAAGTTAATCTAAACAATATCCTTATTTTTCCTAAATAATCCATACTCATCTACTAATTAATGGATCTGTAATCTATTTTCATATAATAGTTTCTTACTGTAGAAGGGGTCCTATACAAGATCTGCATGCATACCTTCTGGATTTGCCCACAGCACTTACTACACCCTGGTCTGCTGCACCTTAACTAGCACTGCCAACATATACCAAGGAACAACATATAAGCAATTATGCTTGGAAACGCACTTGGTTTGGATATTGTGGAGTCTTAATTGCAACATAACACATGTGTACAGGTGCAATGCAGTTTCTTGCTGGCATTTATGGATTACACAGTATTTTGGAAATATGTATACTGTATATATAATATTTAAAAAAAAGAAAACATCTTGTGGATACTATAAACTTGAACGGGTCCTTGGGACTGCCTTTACCCATCTAATTATATACTGTGGGTATAGAAAAGAACCTGTTGTTGCTTTGCAGCCTGAAATGAAGACAGACATCATTTTTGTTTTATGCAGCTGTATTTAATTAGTCCAATTTATAACATCCAAGTGAAAGATATAACACCAACATGTCAGAAAAAAAACAGAATTACTGATCACCCCCCCTTATGTCAGTATTTTGTTTAACCACCTTTTGCTTTAATTATAGCCTTTAGTCTGTTGGGATATGTCTCTACGAACTTTACAGATCTAGACTTTGCAATTTTTGCCCACTCTTCTTTGCAGAACTGCTCAAGCTCATGGTAAATTTCATGGTGACTGTTTGTGGACTGCAGTCTTCAAGTCATTCCATATATTTTCAATGAAGTCTGGGCTCTGACCAGGCCATGCAAGAACATTCACCTTTTTCTCCTTCAACCACTGTGTGGTTATTTTTGCTGTGTGCTTTGGGTCATTGTCATGTTGGAAGGTAAACCTTCTTCCCATCAACAACTTTCTAGAAGAGGGCAGCAGATTTTCTTCAAGAATTTGACAGTATTTTGCTTCATCTATTTTTCCTTCTATCCTGACAAGTGTTTCAGTCCCTGCTGCAGAGAAACACCCCCATAACAGGATATTAACACCTCCATACTTTACTTTATGAATTATGTTATTTGAATGGTGAGCTGTATTGGAATTCTGCCAGACATATAGTTTGGTGTTGAGGCCAAATAATTCAATTTTAGGGGCATCTGCTGATAAAAAACATTTTCCATGTGGCCTCAGGATCTTCAAGTTGCGTTTTGGCAAAGCTCAGTCATCACTGCATGTGGCTTTACTTGAGGAGTGGCTTTTTTTTCTTGCAATCCTCCCATACAATCCACATTTGTGGAGAAATTGTGATATTGTTGTCACATGCACACACTGACCACTCTTTGTCATAAATTCCTGCCACTGCTTCAGAGTTGTTGTAGGCCTCTTGGTAGCCTATCTGACCAGTTTCATCCAATTTGGAGCGATGTCCTGATCGAGAGAAGGTCTGTGTTGTATCAAATACCTTTGAAATACCTTTGAAAAAGCCTTTGAAATAGCCTTTGATTTTTTTTTTTTTGTAACCATATCCTGACTTGTGCCTGTCCACAACCTTATCCCAATCATCTTTTGACAGTGCCTTGTCACCCATAGTTGATTGTTTGCTTTAGTTGCACTACCAGTGACTGAAATGCTCCAGGAAAGCTCTTTTCATGACGAGCTAATCAAAATTACCACATCTGGTCACAGTTTAAACGTATATGCCCTTATACACACGGTCGGACATTCTGACGGAAAATGTCTGATCGGACCATGTTGTTGGATAATCTGACCGTGTGTGTGTTCATCTGACTTTTTCCGTCGGAATGTCCGACCAACAAAGTTTGAGAGCTGGATATAAAAATTTTCCGACAACATGATCCGGATTGTTTGTAGAGAATTACGATCGGACAAAGTGCCACGCATGCTCAGATCAGATTCCTAGACCAAAGCTATTGGCTACTAGCCTGAACGTAGTCCCGTCGTAACTAAACGTCATCACGTTCCGAACGATCGGATTTTCCGTCAACTTTGTCCGACCGCGTGTATGTAACACCAGTTTCGGACAAAATCCATCTGAAAAAATCCGACGGATTTTGTTGTCGGAATGTCCGACCATGTGTTCAAGGGCTATGTGTGCCATTGAGAAGGTGATTGGGTACAACTGATTGAGTTTACAAGTCATTTATAAGAAGGACGGTGATCCTTTTTCCAACTCAGTGATTCAGTTCTTGACTTTTTTTTTCTGACATGGTGTCATATCTTTCTTTCACTTGGATGTTATACGTTGCACTAAATACAGATGGATAAAACAAAAATTGTGCCTGTGTTCAGGCTGCAAAGCAACAATTTCTTTTTAAAAGGGGTGATTCTTTTTGATACCCACTGTATTGGATGATCTAGGAGGCTTCTGAGTATCTAAATTAGTGAACTGGACTATGGTTTTTGCACTGCTCTATACACACTGCATATAGCATATAATTTAGTGTTACTTTAAATATCTATCTCTGTGAGTATATTTTTGAGTTTTAAAATTTGTAATAAATTTGTTGTCAGAAGAGAATATGTTGATAAGTATAGGTTTCCTAAATGCATAATATAACATCTTTATATAAAAAAAAATATTTCCTACCTGGACTGATGTTTGTGATCGCCTGAGTCTGATTCATCATATATTCATCCGGGTCCAAACAGAAATCACTTAATCCCTGTAGAGATTATATAACAATATAAAATAAAACATTAAAGAGCAAGTATAGGCACCATGTCAGATTAATTCGTAAACTGCTACCACCATCCAAGAAATACTATAATTGTGCAAAGACAGAAAGCTTACTTTATGCATCGCTATCAGAATTCTTATGTCCATGGCACACTTAACTAGGATCAAGTATAGGATCACTCAGAAAAAATATCGGCAGACATTGAACTTGGCATGCCCGAAAAAATTTAATGTAGATGTAGCACCCTGATGTTTAGGCAAAAATGTATTTGCCAGGTGATAGTTGAATTGGCTAATTGTTAGAAGATCAATTGATTCCTCTCTAAATCTGGACTTGTTGCATCTTTTCTCTTCTGTCACCAGGTGGCACTATGCTGGTGACATTAGATAAGACAAGGGCTTTGAAAGCTCAGACATGAATGGATGGGGTATCTCAGCCAATGAGCAGGGATTTTCTTTGGTTCCTACTAGGCCTGCTGGGTGAGCCTATTTATTTGAGTGGAGTCAGGTGATCGGGGTTCTGTGCCACCTAGACGGCTGTCTGGGTGGACATGTGTTGCATTGCCCCGGGCTGCTAGGTCAGAAGCCTGAGGCCTATCCCGGGGACATATGGCTTCTAGGCTGGCTGTGGGCCTTTACAGGAGTAACAAAGCAACATTGGGTTGGGACTACTGGCTGGTAGTCCAATCAGAAGTAGCGGATCAGCCGAACAGGAAACCAGCTGTGGTTGGAGGTAGAAGGGGAAGCTGTCGCCACTAAGGGACCATCTACTTTGTTACCGGAGACCACTGATAGTAAACTGAAGCCAATACCAGAGCAGTCTTCTCATCAGCCGGGGATGGTGAAGAAGTGGGAAAACTTCAGCAAGTGCCAGGCCAGGGACCCAGCGGGACAGCAGAGGTGACACTTGTGGAGCATCAGCGAGTGCCAAGCCAGGAACCTAGCGGGTCAGTGGGGGTGACACATGAAGAGTTTCTGTGAGTGTAAGCCAGGCACCCAGTAGGGAAGTGGGGGGTGATGCTTGAGGAAGATACTGAGTGCTGTAAGTGGAAGGGCTCAGGGGATTCAGTGGAGATTGTGTCTGAAGTCTAGTGAAAGTCTGTGAGTTTGTTAAGTGAACTTCCACAGTGAACAACTGTGGACTAATCAGAGAACTGTTTGTGTTGCCAATAGTTGAATACAACTACCGTTAGTAACTTCTACAAGACTGTTGCCATAGGAGACAGCAGTCCTACTTATACTGAAGTCTTATCCGGCTGGACGCCTTCACCTGTATAGCTGTCTACCTATAGTCTTGGAGTCTGCCAATTGTCAATGCATCTACTTAAGGGTGTCCTGGCCCTAACCCTCTCTCCCACAGTTCTGTTCAAGAGACAATAAATCTCGTTGCATTCAAAAAATGTCGAGCGCCCACCAATTCATCTTGCAGTACACCCACCATGCCTTGTAACCTACTCTACACAGAAGGGTGTCAGTAGTAACTCTGGAGGTCACCATTAGGTCTCTAGGGGCCTGGGATTCTGCTACATAAGGAAAAAATGAAAGCTGCTCAGCAAGTACAGTATGTAAAGTTCTAACTGATTTTAAAGTGCAATACACAAATTGAACTCAGAGACCCCAGACTTAAAAACAAAGCAGAAAACCATACCAGCAGCAATAAAATAATGGTAATCTTTTTCATTATCTAATCTAATCCTAGCACTTAAATTAGGGACTGGCCGAGTTTCGATCCATGTATGGGTAGACTGATTGTACACAAGTGGATCCATCGATTGACTTATTGACTTGGGTACAAGCAGCCTGTTGAATTTTTCTTCATGTGATTACTGTCAATGGCTATAGCCTCTAACAGTGATCACTGTATTCTGTCAACCCGGAAGACACCCCATGTCCCCCGCCAGCAGAATACAATAGCACTGCAGGAGGCATTCTCCCAGAAAACACAGAATGTGTTGATAGGGGAATCAAATAAGTTTCATTCCTTTCCCCTGTGGTAGAAGTAAAGAAAATCAAGTAATATATGGGCTGCTTAACAGTAAGGTCCAGGACTGGCACTAGTCATTCCTTTCAGGTACTGTAGGTAAATTCAGCATTCACGGGTCCCTATAGCAGTGTTTCTCAACTCCCGTCCTCAAGGCGCCCCAACAGGTCATGTTTTCAGGATTTCCCTCAGATGAAACGGCTGTGGTAATTACTAAGGCAGTGAAACTGATCCAATCACCTATGCAAATTAATGGAAAGCATGAAAAATTGACCTGTTGGGGCGCCTTGAGGATTGGAGTTGAGAAACACTGCACTATAGCACTGCATATTTTTATAATTCTTCGTAGAAATCCTCTTTTGATCACACATTTTTTACCTCAAAATGTTTTAGTTTTTATCCCTAGAGGTGTAAGAAGTGATTTAACCTACACGCATCCAACCATATCTAAAATCTTTACTTGTTTCACCCATGGGTCTTGTTTGCAAAGTTATGCAAATATTTTCTCAGATTGTTATTATAGCATGCAAAGCAAAGTGAGAGAGAAAATAGAGCTGATTAGGCCATCTCCGCTTCCATCGTAATGTGATCTTTGCATGACGGTGAACATTTCATCCTGCTGTTTTCCCAGTAGACTGAGCAGATGAACATTTCACTTTATATTGACTGAACCCCCCCTCTCTTATTCTACTATTCCCATAATAGTAATGCACTTGAACTTCAGACCCACAGAGAGTTAAATGTGGCTTGGGGAGGAGGAAAAGGTGTCTGTGAATTGGGCAACGCGATTCAGGTTCAGTACAACTGCATAAATACCTCATTTTGGAGGCTAATTAAAACTGACAGATGCGACAGAGGGTGAGGGGTGGGAGAAACCACTGACCCAGCACATAAAATAGACCAATTAAATTATCTCGCTTCATGGAGCTTGATGGGCATGCAAGCAGGACAAAGAATAGAACACCCCCCACCCCAGCAGAGAGCAAATGAAAGGCACAGCACAGTTGCTGACAACTGATTCATAAAAAAATTGAGGACTAGACCTATATTTCCATTTTGGGAAAACTGCAGGAGGCTGTCTGGAAGACTAAATTTTCCTGAATTCTGGAAGTGCAAATTGTCAATGGCATATTGCAAGGCTTAGACATGTGAGAAGTCTTCTGGTGTGAACCTTTAAAGGGCCAGTACATATGAGGAACATCAACACCCCAGAGATTGCGATCAAAGAAAAACATTATACTGTGCAAAAATAAGAACAAATGTTTTAGAACCTTGCAGATTCCCTTTCATCTTGGTTTATAAACAGTAAAGTACTGTGCCATCCCTCCACTGTAACTCACTCTGTAAGCTACAAAGTACTCTGCCTCCAAGCTTCCCTCTACCTTTCTGATTGTGAATTCCAGGTATGGTATATTTTAAAGTTACATTGGTACAGCTTGGACCATACCTGGCCAATGCCCCTGGACGTTTTTGAAATAGACATGACTACTTCAGTAATCTACACTTGCTTCCAGGTCCCCGCTCAGCAGCCACTCTGAATGAATGCAAAGAGTTCTGTGATTGGAGGAGGTAGAGAGGCAGGGAGGTGACATAATGCACTTCATCTTGTCCAATCAGAGAACACTTTGCATTTATTTGGAAAAATGCAAAGCATTCTTCGAGTAGCACATGTGCCAAGTGGAATACCTCCTGTGTTCACAGTGCATCAGGCTAACCACTCAGAACAGGACCATAAAGCAACTGGAGATCACAGAAGTAGTGGTGTCTACTTCAGTGATTTCCATTTTCCAAGTGTATAGGGCAGGTATTGTATATACAGAGTTACATTGGTACAAGCGGGGCCAATGTAACTGTAAAAATGTACCATGCCTGTTTCTGATGAGGATCAGCTATACAATTGGGAAATGTTAGTTCAAATCTGTGATTCTTATCTGCAAACCTGTTCTAGGTCAGTGGCTTGGTCAGTGGGACAAATTAATAAAGTTAAAGTGTCAGAATAACAGAAGGGCAAGAAAGAGGCCACTAAAAGTCTCTGTGGTTCTCTCGAGGAGAAACTCAGTGGGTTTGGTTTACTAAAGGTAAACAGGTTGTTCACTTTGCAAGGAAAGCTGCACTTTTCGGGGGAATTTGCCCTAGCACTTAGTAAATATGATAAAATTGGACTTTACAAAGAATACCCAATCACCTGCAAGGAAAAGAAAAAAATCACTTATTTATGATTGCACATGATTGGATAATGGAAGCCAGCAGAGCTTCACCTCATTCACTGGGCTCTAGGAAAAATCCCTTTTTAAAGTAAACAGCCAATTTGCAAATAAACCTTAGTAATTTAGCCATATGATAAGAAGAGAAAATCAAGTAGGAAAGCACCAAACTATAGATGAACCAGGAATGACCTATTGTTCTGAGATTGGCACGCAACCAACACTTTTGAAATGACAATTCTTGTTTAAAATAACCTTTTTTAACTTAAAATACGTTTTAGTTGTAAAATATCCCTCTTTTGGTATTATATTGGATAGTTTACATTTACTGATAAACCCAGTATCAACAGCTTTGTGAACACACTGCCTATGTTTAGTCACAGTTTAAACCCATGCTCAGTGCTTTTCTATCATCTTCTGTAAAGACTCCAAGGTATGTGATGCAGGAAATGGCAAATGGCAAGTCACATCCGCTCTCATTTCCAACTGCCATCCTAATGCTTAAAATGCCAGAGTTCATGGTAAGCCTCTCTTTCACCCTGCCACCTCAGGCAAGGTTTTCACCCTGCGAGTCACAGTTATAGAAAAATATTACTCTGAAAAATATTTGTTTGACAAGACCAGTACTGTATGTACTTATAATAAATGTTTTTATTGCTAAATTCCCCAAATCTTTGCAGACTAAAAAAAAGCATTTCCTGATGGTGGGTGGTATAAAAGGTGCCAACCCTTATTATTAGTTACAATCACACAACACCTAAACACTTGGGGTTTTAGGCAATAATAGGTGATATATACAGGTGCATCACACAAAAAATTGAATATCATCAAAAAGTTAATTTATTTCAGTAATTCATTTCAAAAAGTGAAACTCATATATTCTATAGATTCATTACACACAGAGTGATATATTTCAAGCATTTCTTTCCTTTGATGATTTTGATGATTATGGCTTACAGCTAGTGAAAACCCAAAATACTGTATCTCAGAAAATTATAATATTACATAAGAGCAATTAAAAAAAAAGGTTTTTAATACAATTTTAATTACTGAAAAGTATGTCCATGTACAGTATAGTATCCACTCAATACTTGGCAAGGCTTATTTTGGATGAATTATTACATTGATGCAGCGTGGCATGGGGCCATCACCTAGTGGCACTGCTGAGGTCTTATGGAAGCCCAGGTTGCTTTAATAGTGACCTTCATCTCATCTGCATTGTTGGGTCTGGTGTCTCTCATCTTCCTCTTCAGAATACCCCACTATGGGGTTTAGGTCAGGCAAGTTTGCTGGACAATCAAGCACAGTGATACCATGATTATTAAACCAGGTAGTGGTACTTTTGGCAGTGTGAGCAGATGCCAATCCTGCTGGAAAATGAAATTGGCATCTCCATAAAGCTAGTTAGCAGAGGGAAGCATGAAGTGCTCTAGAATTTCCTTGTAGAGGGCTGCTCTGTCTTTGGAGTTGATAAAACACAGAAGACCAACACCAGCAGATGACATGGCTCCTCAAATCACCACTGACTGTGTAAACTTCACACTGGACCTCATGCAACTTGGATTCTGTGCCTCTCCACTCTTCCTCCAGACTCTGGGACCTGGATTTCCAAATTAAATGCAAAATTTACTTCCACCTGAAAAGAGGGCCACTGAGCAACAGTCCAGTCTTTTTTCTCCTAAGCCCAGGTAAGGCGCTTCTGACAATGTCTCTGGTTCGGGAGTAGTTTGATACAAGGACTGCGACAGTTGTAGCCCATGTCCTGGAAACGTCTGTGTGTGGTGGCTCTTGAAGCACTGACACCAGCCGTAGTCCATGCCTTGTGAATCTTCCCCAAATTATTGAATGGCCTTTGATTCACAATCCGCTCAAAACTGCGGTTATCCCTGTTTCTTACACACCTTCATCTACCACACTTTTTCCTTCCACTCAACCTTCCATTAATATGCTTGGATACAGCACTCTGTGAAAAGCCAGCTTCTTTAGCAATGACCTTTTGTAACTTACCCTCCTCATGGAGGGTGTCAATGACTGACTTCTGAACAACTGTCAAGTCAGCATTCATGATTGTGTAACCTACTGAACCAGACTGGGAGACCATAAAGGCTCAGGAAACCTTTATAGGTGTTTTGAGTTAATTAGCTGATTAAAGTGGGACACCATAAGTCTACAATATATAACTTTTTCACAAAATTCTAATTTTCTGAGATACAGAATTTTGGGTTTTTACTAGCTGTAAACTGTAATCATCAAAATTAAAATAAAGAAATGCTTGAAATATATCACTCTGTGTGTGATGAATCTATATAATATATGAGTTTCACTTTTGAATTGAATTACTGAAATAAATTAACTTTTTGATGATATTCAAATTTTTTGAGATGCACACACATATACATATTATACATATTACACATATTATACATATTAGTATTATTATGTAAAAATAAAATTATGTATGTACGATTGTCATTTTTAAAATATCTGGTGCCTTATAAAGCCAAGTGCTTTGGTGTTGTGTGATTTCCTAATGGTTTAGCACAGGGTATCTTCAGATCTGTACACTTACCACAGCAGTGGCCATCTCAAGTCCCATAGATCCCCAGCTGAGTAACAACACAAAAAAGCTCACCACAGTCATTCTGGAAAAACAGACACAAAAAATACAGAAAGTCAACAATGCAGCTTTAATTGCACAGTAAGTAAATGCAATAAAATAAATGCAGACACAATTTGGTACTACCAGCTTTCTACATGTTATAAAAATTTAATCAATGGTTAAAGCTGAATTCCAACCTCTGTCAGGTCATTATTGGTAACTTTGCCCCAGTTGAGAAGATTTTCCCCTTACGTTTTATTCAGCCTGCACTCATTACCTACACAGGAACTGTATGAAAGTCCCTGATAAAGATAGAAACAAAAGAAACTGTCAGAGGTTTTACCCCTTCTCCAAATAGAAAAAAAAAGGAATTTTGAATTACTTACCTGTATATTCCATATCTTGGATTACAGTACATGACCAAGGCTTAGAATCCTGGGGTAGACTCATACCTTCAGGTGTTTGGACGCTGGTAAAGCTTTTGAGAACACGTTCCCCCCCTCCCCACCAAAGGAATAGAAGTAAGGTAGTCCTGTGTCCTGTACGGTGCTCCAAGATATATACTGTATTTATCGGCGTATAAGAAGCACTTTTTCCCCCTAAAATCAGGGGGAAATCTGGAGTGCGTGTTATACGCCGATCCCCCACTATTTTTAAGCCTTTCTGCCGCTCTCTGCGGCTTCTGGGTATTTTCGGGCCGCACTCGGCCGTTCTTGGCTATCTTCGGCTGTTCTCGGCTATTTTCGGCCGCACTCGCCCATTCTCGGCGGCTTTCGGAAAGCCGAAAGCCACTGAGGACTGCTGAGTGTGCCCGAAAATAGCCGAGAATGGCCGAAAATAGCCGAGAACGGCCTAGTGCGGCCAAAAATAGCCGAGCGCTGCTGAGAAGCACAGGACATCTGCTCTGTATCTCGGCGGCGCCATTTTTAAATGGCAAAGCCACAGACAAGACTGCAAATGACTGACAAGGCTAAATGCAAGGCTGCAAGTGACTGACAAGGCTAAATGCAAGGCTGAAAGTGACTGACAAGGCTGCAATGAAAGGCTGCAAATGACTGACAAGGCTGCAATGGAAGGCTGCAAATGACTGACAAGGCTGCAAATGACTGACAAGGCTGCAATGGAAGGCTGCAAATGACACTGATAAGGCTGCATCAATGGGCATTTAAATGTAAGTTTTTTTTCCTTAAACTTCCCTCCTAAAAGTTTTTTTCTTTTAAATTCAAAATTAATTAAAAAATTAAAAATCCCTCCTAAACTTAGGGTGCGTGTTATACGCCGGCACGTGTTATACACCGATAAATACGGTAATTTACAAGTACGTTGAAATTCCTCTTATTTTACTTGTGTAATACAGGGCACAGGCTGAGTATTCATAGACCCTGGGACATCCCCAAGTAATGAATGAGAGGGGTGGGCAACAACTATTCAAACAGAACTGTGCAAACAGGCCCAAAAACAACCATGGCTCAACAGACCCAACAACAAGAGTGTCGTTGCAAGATCATTGTGGACAAATCTGCATCTGTAGAAGATTGAATATTTATCTGGTAAAACCTTGAAAAATATGAACAAAATATCAGGTGGTGACCTTACAGAGCTGGGCTAAAGAGACCTGATGCCAGAAAATACCCAGGATCTGGTGGAGTGGGCGCATAAAAGCACAAGAATTTTGTGCTTTAGAGTGTAAATCTTAGAGATCCAGCAAGCAATGATTGATTTAGAAGCAGGGTGTCCCTTGCAAATTCCTGAAAGCAGGACACGTCCATCTTCCTGATAGGAACTGTCGCTTTTAGGTAGACACTAATGGCTCTGGTTACATAAAGGCAATGAAGAGCATTTTCTTTGGGGTGCTTTGGAGCAAGGCACATAGATGGAAAAATGATATCCTCATTGAAGTTGAAGTCTGATACCACCTTGGGAAGGAAGGATGGCCTTGGATGTAGGACTGCCTTGTCATTATGAAGGATCAGGAATCCTTGTAAAAGAGAGGCACCAACTCTGAGACACAACTGACAGTTTTGATGGTAGCCAAGAAGGCCACTTTGTGGCAAAGATCATCTAAGGGATATGCCTGATGGGTTTAAAGGATGGTTTCTCTGGGGCAAAGAGAACCAAGATGAGGTCCCAGGAAAATACAGGGTTCTGTAAGGGAGTCCTGATCCAAGAAACACCTTTTATAGAGATTTGACCAGGGAGAGTGAAATCAGTGTTTTATGAAAGAAAATGGAAAAGGCCAAAATCTGTCCTTTTAGGGTGCTGGTTAAATCCAGATTCTCTGGGATTGACTTGCCTGTTTTTACACAAAGCAAATAAGGATTCCTAGGTATGATAATAGTTCTTTATTGATGTGGCTTTTCCAGCTTTTTGCAAAGCAGGGGTGACAGATTCAAAGACCCTCTGTTTTTTATGACCTGGGCTTCAACAGCCATGCCATCAAAACTAGTGACTGAGAAGCAGAATAAAACAGAGGTTTCTGGGACAGTAGGCCTGGCCTGATGGAAAGAGGCTAGGGGTCATCTCTTGTAAGTCTGAGGATGTCTGGAGGAGCTCAACTAAGAGGAAAAGATTAGAGGAACTGAATTTATTCTCTCTCGAGAAGCAGAGAATAAGGGGGATATGATCAACATGTGTAAATACATAAGTGGTCCATACAGTGAACTGGGTGTTGAGTTATACACTTTAAGGCCACCACAGAGGAAAAGGGGGCACACTTTACAACTGGAGAAAAGGAGATTTAATCTTCAAATATGAAAAGGCTTCTTTACAGTAGGAGCTGTGAAAATGTGCAATAGATTCCCTCAATAGCTAGTTCTGTTCAGCTCAGTAAGCTTGGATTCTTTCCAGGTGGTGACTGCTGAGGTAACCAGTTGTCCATTCCTGGGACGTGGACTACAGAGATTGCTGAACAGTGAGCTTTTGTCCATAAGATGATTTGCATTGCTTCCTTCAAGGCTTCATATTTCTTGGTGTCCCTTTGGTGGTTGCTGTAGACCACGGTGGTGCTATTATGTGTTTGCACTCTGATAGAGTTTACCTTTAGAAGGTGGCCCAGTGTTGCAGAGCCATTTTGATTGCTCTGAGATCCAAGATGACGGTAGATAATTTGGCTTCAACTGATGACCATGTTCCCTGGACTGTGAGGGACTGCAACAATCCTCTTCAGCCTAAAAGAATGGCATCTGTTGTTATCACTTTCCGGTGATAAGGTAGAAAGGACTTGCCTACTATTATGACTGTGCTGGAGATTCTCCAAACTACAGAGTTCCTCGCTTGGCTGGATAGGAGCACAGGTAAGTTGAAAGAAAGAGCACGCTTGTTGCTGACAAGATGTTGTGCTAGAGTGGCCTCACGTGGAATAAAGTAAATGGAACAGCTTCCAAGGAGGATACCATAAGGCCTAGACCTGTCATGGAGAATCTCACTGAGGGGTTTCTCTCTGACCTTTATTCCTGAGAATGAATTCTAAGAGGAACATCATTTTCTTCTCTGGTAGGAAAACATTCTCTTGGGATGTATCCAGGATCAGACTCAATATTCCAGGTAAAGAGATTGCCGGATAGAAGATTTTTTGGAAGTTAAACACTCAAACCAATGCTTGGAGCATCTGAATAGTCATGTGGATGCTAGCAGATAGTTGCAAGGGAGATTAGTACTTCAGGTGAAGACAGTCCAGATAACCGGTGATCTGGAGGTCCTGAGTTTCTAGAAGTGCAAGAAGAGGTGCTAAGAACTTTGTGAATGCTTTGGAAGCAGAGGATAGATCAAAAGACAGTGCACCAAACTAGAAATGATTGTCTTGGCCTGCAAATCAGAAAACACTGATCTGAGCATCTCAAACTTTTAGTTTGCATCAGTTTGCATCTGTTGCATCAGTAGCATCTTTGAATGAAGGAACATCTTTAATTGGTACAGTAAAATGTTTGTTTAGGACTGACATGATAGGGTCAGCTACCTGGACAGACAATTTATTGGGGAACTCTTTCCACTGGAGTCACACACACCCTGCTGCTGTCTTCATTCAGGTACAAAACTCCATTGAATTGATCATTTTCAGGGGCTGCCAAACCCACTGCTAACCTATTTTTGTAATTATTCTGAAAAAAATAAATAAGATTAAGGCACAATTCGCACAGGCGTTTTGCCACATTGGGAAAGCCAGCAGCAGAAATCTATGGATTGGAAGCTGCATGCAGATGGTGGCTGTGAAAACAGGCATGACCACCAACAGCCTGTCATTGCAGTGTACTGCCATAGTGGCCACTGTATCTGCTTACAGCTATGAATTACAGTAGCAGGAAACAGTAAACTCTTGCCCCTGGGTTTTGCAGCATGGCTAAATGCCCATGCTCATGCCCATGCAAATGAAGTCCAGTTTACTTTTAGCACGTTCACATTGTTGTCAATGCGGCTTGCTATGGGGGTACTTGGCACGGGGGAGGAGCAAGGAGCACAAGCGGGGGACCCAAGAAGAGGAGGATAGGGGCTGCTCTGTGCAAAACCATTGCACAGGGCAGGTAAGTATAATATGTTTGTTATTTAAAAAAAAAAAAATTGAACCTTTAGAATCACTTTTAAAGTAGAACCAAAGGCCTGTCACATGCCCATAGTGCCTAAACAGATTTCTTTACTTTATTCACATCACAGTTGTCTTTCTTCTCCTGCTAGGCATGCCTACTTGGCAAGGTGGGAGGTAGGCTTAAAGGCACAGAAAACTGAGGAAGAATGGTTCCAGACTTGGTCCACCACTGTGACTTGCACTATCAATGTCACGACTCTGGAGTCTGCCTATAAGGTCCTGACTAGGTGGTATATGGTACCTGCCAAACTTGCTCACATAATCCCTGGACATTCTGGTTTATATTTTAGGAGCTGCCAAGCAGCAGGAGATGTCCTCCATACATGGTGGACCTGTCTGATGGGTCATTTTTGGTCTCAAGTGTTCACTCTCCTTTACAAATTATTTGGCGTTCATTTGCCTAAAGACCCATGGTTCACCTACACTTCAAACCTTCAAATCTCAGCAAAAATCTATTCAATTTGGGACATTATGTACACTTGGCCTCTAAACTAACTTTATATTTATAAACATTTGACAAGCACCATTTCCAACAACCATAAGAAATTGGACAAGATCTGGTATCCTTGCCTACTGTTACCCACTTCTTCCATGATGCGTGCCCCTCTGCTTCACTAACCTGGTGTGGTGGGTTTCCCCCGTGCCAGCCTCCTTCTCCCTTCCCTCTCTCATCCCATAGTATGGACCTTACCCTCTCTTTCCTGTCCTCTCTCATCATCCCCCTCCCTTTTTTTACTTCTACTTTCTCTTTCTACATTTCCCCACTCCCTTTTCCTCCTCCTTTTCTTTACTTGGCTGACCATCTTGGTCTTCCAAGAGTAATGGAGGGTTATAACCACTGTCGGGTTTTTTGCCATATGTGTCCCACAGGGGAAATTTCTCTCTACTTCCTGTCCCATAGCCAAAACACGAAGTGAGAGGAAATGCCTCCAAAAGTGATGGAATCCCGGGGTGTCACCAGGGTCACAAAAAATGTTCCCATTGGAAGATTACCCCTATTACTGTTCTGGTGACAGTAGGACACAGTAGGACACAATATGGTGGAGGGTTCCATCAACAACTGATGGGTAGCTGTCCTATCTAAGAAGATGCAGGGCAGGGTGGGGACTTGATCAGTACCAATAACTGGCCAAGCCTAGTCCCCCTTACATGCAGTTTTGCAGCTCAAAAATATTACATTAACTCCACAGCCCATATTTAACCAGGCCACATTTAAAATAGGAGGGACATCAGTCAGCTTTTAATTAAAAAAAAACTAATCTAGAGTGTTGTTTCACAGGAAAAATACAGCTAAATATTGTATTAACTGTATACACAGTACTTAAAAATAATGCACTTGGCTGCATTTTAAACTGTAGAGAAACAAGGCAGCTTTTAATCAAAAACTCAGCAATATAGTGGATTATTACATCTAAAAAGGGTCAGCAAAATATCTTACAAAGTTCATGCATAGTATGTAAGCAATTTTACTAAACCACAGTTTAATGGGGAGAAAACTGGCAGGTTTTAAAGAAGCAGTCACAATTAAAGTACTCTATTTCAGAAAGACAACTATGAATATTTTTGATTGATGGAGCACACAGGAATAGGCCAAGAAAGGAGACAAAGACAATTGACTTAGCTTGCATCAAACACTGTATTTTATGTAACCTGAGGAGCAGCACTAGAATACACTGCAAACTTTCAGGCGCAATGCTAAATTGACCATGCAGAAACAGATTGCACAAATTTGGCAGCTGAAGATCAGCTGGGTAAACATTAGGTGTTGCACCTTGACAGGTCTGCAGTGGTGGCAAGAGATGGTTATGTTGTCAGACCAGCAGCAGTATAAAAAACTAGTAATGGTGTCAGGATGTGATAATGGCGGCAGACCTGCCATGGGTGCAAGAAATAGTAGTTCGGTTATAATTTTTTGGGGCCATTTGCAAAGAAAAATATGTATTTGTGAGCATCATCTGCTGGGATTTGTTACTCACTGCCTATCCAGGACTAGTTAATCTTTAAAGAGGTAAGCCGATTAAGTATGTTTGAGGACTGGTTGATTCTTTTTTATGTCACAAAAACCTCTGCTGCACTAAATGCATCAAGGAAACAAGAAGACTTCTGATGTTGAAGCCTGTGCTTGGCACTACTATGCGCAGCTCCATGCTGTCCCTAGTTCCTGCTTGATGTGCCATAGGGAAAGCCTTTTAAACTATTTATGGACTTTCATCCATATGATCAACTTAATAGCCACAGAATTTGTTACTGACACACTCAAGTAATCTTAAAAAGGACTGTTGGGTCTATTCACTGAAAATTAAATGAGCGACATACACCACAATTAGGGATAAGCCAATGGTTCATACCGAACATTGGCTATTCAGGCATTCGGATGAATGCCCAATCTTTTGCCCATTTGGCCCAATATTCAGTGGGAGTCAACTCAGTCAAGCATCATATATAGAAGCAGTATTTCTATCACTTCTATATATGACAGTTTCTGCCTGTCAGTGGTAACTAAGGAAGGGGCAGGTACTGGCACCCACTGTGTTCCGTTCCTAGCAGCAACTGATATTCTGCTCAGGGAGCTGTCATTGGGCAAGGAATGTTCGTGTACGCTGGATTCATCAGTTTATTTTTCTTTCGGTGAATCTGTGGACAGCAGGCATCATAATTAATAATATGTTTACTACTAGGGATTTTTTTTGTATAAAAAAGGACTTGTCAAATGTTTGGTGTTTCTTTATTTGTAGGTTATTTTTTTTGTGAATGAGTAGTGGCAATATGTACCCCTTACTCAATTAACATAAATGTTGGTATCTGGGGGTCCCCTTATTTTTAAAGGGAGCTTCCAAATTCCAATAAACCCCCCTCCTACAGACCCCCACAACCAGTGAGCTGGAGTTGCGAGGAAGAGGCTCTTACCCTCATCAACATGACAACTCCTCATGTTGAGGGCATGTAGACTGGTATGGGTCAGGAAGGGGGTACACGCTCTTCCCTCCTTTCCTGGCTAGCTAGGTTTTATGCTCAGATTAATGGTCTGGTATGGATTTTTAGGGGAGACATCATGCATTTTTTTTATTATCTGTATAGGAATCCACCTTTAAATTACTCTGGATCTGGTGTAGATTTCACAACTGATTTTGCTTTTTTTGTGTGTGGAGTACTCTCTTAAAATCCATAGGAGACTTGAAGGGTCTGGTATTCATTTTGGGTGGGGACTCTAAGCTATTTTCTTTTTAACAAGCAAATATTTTTCTTTATTCCTGTTGGATGTACAGCAGTAAAAGTGACTTTTACAAAGAATGACACAGTTTAAATTGCCAGTAAATTTAATTGCTGGCTTCTTTTTTAAATAAAAAAATACACCCCTCCAAATGTGCCCTTAAATATAAAACAGACCTTATGTCTGCTATTTATTATGTATTTCCCTGCTGGCTTCTTTTTTTAAAGAAACCAGCAGGTAAATGTAATTTGCTGGCCATTTAAAACACTTTTTTTCCTTTGTAAAGGTCAGTAGTGCTGCAGCATTTTCTGTACATCACAGAAATGTGCCCCTTCAAAGGCAGGATTAGGACACCCCAAGCATGCTGTGTAAAGGAATTGGACATTTTTAATGTTTCACTTAAAGCATTTAAAACATCACTTATCTTGGACGAACTGATTTTTTGTTAAATATTTTTTCGAATTGGTACACGTTCCCCAGGTCAGTACCCACTCCCTATGCAATTTGTTGATAGGCCATTTTTGATTTGACAGATTTGGCTTATATTGAATACATTTAGTATTCAGGTTCATCCAAACAGCCAAACTAAAATTTGCCAAACCCTGCTCAAACTGAACCCAGGGCAGTTTGATTGGTCCCTAACTGCAATGTAATTCATGTTAGTGGAGCATTAGGCAGCATAGTAAATACAGGTGGTATGCTCCACTCGTTTTAGCCCACCACACTGCAATTCACTGTAATGTAGCAGTAGAACTATATAGCACTGAATATCTCTGTAGGTAGCACTGTAGTGTACAGTAGTAGTAACTATTTCTACCTGAAATTGCTGTCAGGTATCCCTATCTATTCCCATTCCAACACACGCTGACAAAGGGCTGACAAAAAAGCTGATTTTTATAGGGAAGGGGCTGGCTCATAAACAAACCCCCATTATTGGCCATAGTATGCTATCTGATCACTGTTCACAATTCATACAATGCATTTCAAGGCATATGATTTTGGCAATCAAACCCAAAATCTCAATGTTGAGATGGACAGACAAAGTTTGGGGAAACTCTACATCGGCCTGAACTCAAATCTCATCTCTAATTTTTAGCAGTACAAGACAAGTTTGAGAACAAACAGGTCTGTGATCGTGGTGTACTTGTAATGATCATGCATATGTTCCAATATTTTTGTATGATCATTATAGATTTTCCTCCTGATGAAACAGATCTAGATGTTTAAGAAATGCAATATGTCCTCTCCATCCCACTATACACTCGGCATTATGATACAGTATTCACAGCAATATACAACACAACACGAATGTGTTTAACTAAAACTACATTATTCGTGGCCGAGACCGGCATCTGAGAGGGCGTGCATCACAGAGCTCCCGCACTGATCCTGCAAAGATCCTCTTCCTAGCCAGCTAAAACACCCGAAATCAGGCTGAACTCAGCACAGGGGTCCCCACTGGTGTGCCTGGAGTCGCTGCCAAGGTCTGTGGAGATCATGATGACCCGAAAACACGTGGAGGCCGGGACGCCAGATTCCCAACATGGTGCCGCAGCTCCTCTCTCACACATGCTCATGGCAAGGAGAAGCATAAAGATTCCAGTAAGGCTCCTAAGACCCCTACAAGTACAGTGAAAGACCCCCCGAGGGACATGCTATACTACGCTCAGAAAATAGTGCCCCAGACGGCCCAAGGGAGTTGGGAGGACATGTCTGCCACCCCTGCGGTGTTTCACACTCAGCAGGAGGAGGGGAGCAATGCACAGGGCCCTATAGCGTCCCCCAGCCAGAGCCTTCCTGACATGGTGGAGGAGGATGAGGGAGAGGAAGCAGTTCAGCCCTCCCTAGCAGACATACTAAGGGCAGTACAACGATGCACAGCTTCAGTTCATACTCCGCAGGATCAGTTTGGTGGTCTGAAGGAAGAGCTGGGGTTTATTAGGCATGATCTATAGAAAACGAGGGAGCGCACCACTGCGGCGGAAGGCCGCATCAGTGAGATAGAGGACAAGCTGACACCCCTGCTGAGAGATACGCAAATTACAGCCAGGATTGCTAGAGCAAATTAACTTAAATCTGATGAAATTGAAAATCACCTGAGACGGCATAATATCCGTATTGTGGGGCTTCCCGAGAAGACGGAGGGTAGGGACCCCACAGACTTTGTTGAACAATGGCTATTGGAGGTGTTTGGGAAAGATGTGTTCACACCATTGTACTCGATTGAACGTGCACACAGGGTACCGCCCAGGCCCCTTCCACCAGGGTACCCGCCCAGCACTATGATAGCCAGGTTACTTAACTTTAAAGATAAAGAAATAGTGCTGTGCCAGGCAAGAGAGCGACGCAATGTCCAATATAACGGGGCACGCATCTCATTCTATCCTGACTACTCAGCGGAGATACAGAAGCGCAGAGCAAGATTCACTGATGTTAAAAAACGATTGCAAAGGCTTAGAGCGACATACACCATGTTGTTCCCGGCGAAACTGCGGATTACGACGGGGGGCCAATCCCACTTATTTGAGGTGGCTGCCGAGGTGTCCGCATGGTTGGATGCCAATGAACACATTATCAGACAAGCGGGAAGAAATGCAGCAGGAGACTGACCAGACCTCCATCTAAGCACGATCGTATAGCGGTTATCATCACACAATTGGGCTGGGAAGCCATTACCTATTGTTATTCCACAAGCGATGAGAGCAAGTGAAGTTAACTTGAATACAGTTCAGTAGCACTTTGGATTGGAACATTTAGTAGTTTAACCAAAGAGACATTTGGAGTTTTGGGTATGTTCAACCCACGTTTTTTGTATACTTTTTATCTCGGTTTTCCCCCATTCAACTGAATGATACCTATCCCCTATTCTTTCGGCTGGACTCACTCTTTGGAGAGTGTTACCCTCTGTGCACCCACGGGGACTGGGAGATTTTTTGCTTAGCAGTTATGATTTTTATTTTTTTGATCTGTTATTGCCGCAGCTTCATCATGAGTAGGAACTGGCAGGCGTACAGGAGGAACTGTGTTTTATGCTGTTTCGCCATTCATTCCACAGCGGACTCCTTTAATTGGAACTCAGGTATCACGATTTTGTCACACTTGGTGCCCCACACATATGCACACCCTAAAGCGCCTAGGGTACACACGATGCCTTACCCTATCATGTCTATGAGTGATTATCTTAATGAGTACTGTATCTTTGTTGTCTTGAAACATTAGGGGCGTTCAGAATCCTCTGAAACAATCTATGGTAATCACTATCCTTAAGAAATACTCCCCTGCCATTTATGCACTGCAGGAGACTCACTTAGTGCCGGAGACAATCTCCTGCCTGGGATTTTCCTGGGTGGGTAGTGCATTCCATCCCATTCACACCTCTTATTCCAGGGGGGTGAGTGTGCTGGTGCATCGGGCCAAAGATTTCCAACTGTTGGACAAATTGATAGATGCTGAAGGACGTTATGTGATACTACTGTGTAAAATTTACCAATTACATTGTATAATTGTTGCTGTATATGTGCCACCTCCTTTCACGACAGAGGTGATGAGGGTCCTGCTGACGTATCAATTGGGCCACTCGGATGTACCCTTTATTATTGTGGGAGACTTCAATTGCTACATGGATCCAGTTATGGATAAGCATCCGCCTCCGGCGGCTTCCAGCACGCGGGCTTGAACAGCACTGCGGAAGTTTACGGAGGAGTTTGGATGGGCTGATCCGTGGCGCAATCGTAACCCACTACAGAAACAATTTTCTTGTTTTTCGAAGACCCACCTCTCCCTGTCGAGAATTGATCTGTGTCTCTGCACACCTCAAGTGATACATTTATTGGAGGACATTAAATATCTGGTGAGGAGTATATCAGATCATTCGCCCCTATTGGTTTCCTTGTTTGCCAAGCCGGCCACGGATTTGCCGAGGGCACCATGGAAACTCAATGCGTTTTGGCTTAATCTATTTCCTTCTCATGACAGGGTGTTGACTGAGATCTCTGAGTTTTGGAGACGACATGAGGACCACCCTGATTTAAGGCTTGCATGGGAGACGTTTAAAGCGTATCTCAGGGGACTCATGATCAATGAGGTGGCGGAAATTACATCTAAATCACATGCTATCAGGGAGCAGACAGAACGACTGGTAAGCCGACTAGAGGCAGATTACATTGCTGACCCCTCTGAGGCAGCTGGGGTGGCGTGGCTTGCCGCGCAGGAAGCGGTTACCCGGATTTCCAGGGAGGCAGCGGACAGGAAAAGATTTTTCAACAAGCAGGCCTTCTATGAGGAGGGAGAGCAAACGGGCCGCCCTTTGGCCAAAATTGTTAAGGTCTCCCAGATGTCCCCGTCTATTGGAGCGTTGCGCACTGAGGGGGGGAGGCTAGTAAACACCCAAACTCAGGTTATGGCAGAACTGGTGAGGTTTTACTCTGATTTGTACAAATCCAGGGCGACTTATTCGACCACTGACTTAAGGGATTACCTGCAGGGAATTGAACTGCCAAAACTTTCTGACTCTCACAGAGCACTCCTGGACTCTTCAATTAGTCTGGAGGAACTGCAAGGGGCTCTTAGCCTCTTTCCGAACTCAAAGGCCCCAGGGGACGACGATCTCCCAATGGAGGTCTTCAAACAATATGGGGAGGCAATTCTACCTCGCCTGTTGAGGGTTCTTAACTACGCAAGGGAATGCCAGAGCCTGCCTGACTCCATGACCAGGGCTAACATTGTTCTCTTCCTAAAACCAGGTAAAGACCCTTTAGACCCGGGCTCATATAGACCGATATCACTTTTACAGAGTGATATCAAACTCCTGGCCAAGTTTTTGGCCTTGAGACTGAATGGGGTTATCTCCTCCATCATACACTCGAACCAGGCAGGTTTTATGCCCCAAAAGTCTACAGCCATTAATCTCCGTAGGCTTTGCCTAAATCTTCAAACACAAGGAGAGAATGTGGGTGACAGGGCCTTGCTCTCTCTGGACGCCCACAAGGCGTTTGATAGCGTGGAGTGGGAATATTTATGGGCTGTCATGGGTAAGTTTGGCTTCGGCGAAGGGTTTTTGTCATGGGTGAAGAGATTATACTGCTCACCTCGGGCGACTATCAGAGAGGCGGGACATATTTCCGCCCCATTCACCCTGCACAGGGGCACTCGGCAAGGGTGCCCACTGTCGCCCCTCCTTTTTGCCGTGACCATCGAACCCATGGCATCCTTGATTAGAGCAAATCAGAGGATACGAGGCTTCCAGTATGGGAGATTTCAGGAAAAAATCATGCTATACGCAGACGATACCATGCTGCTTCTGGGAGACACATCTGATTCCCTGCGGGAGGCTATGGAGACAATAGGAAAGTTTGGTGTTTATTCAGGACTGACTATAAACTGGAACAAATCCTCCCTGCTGCTGCTGGATGCTAATACATGGCGTGCCTGTGTCCACGGGTCTGAAGTACCTGGGTATACAGGTCACGTCTGAACCTCTTGACTATATTTCCCTTAACCTAACCCCACTATTAAATAGAATTTGAAACAAAACAAAAATTTGGTCCCGTCTTAAGATGTCACTGGTTGGAAGAGTCAACTTGATAAAGATGATCTTTATGCCCCAACTTCTATATATTCTGCACAATACCCCTATGGTAATCCCTCTGAAATTCTTTCGCATTATCAACTAAATTTTTAGAGCTTTCATCTGGTTAGATAGACCCCCACGGATTAAACTAGAACAACTACAAAGGTCCAAGGAGGCAGGGGGCCTCGCCCTCCCTAATCATTGGGCCTACTACCTGGCAGCACAGGCACAGCATATAGCAAGGGCTATGCAGGGGGGGACAGGGGGAGAGGAGGAGACCATATGCTTGGACCCAGTTAAGGCCCTGATGTGCCTGGCCTCCGGCCATGGTGATGTACCCTCGGGAATGGAGGCCTTGGCCTACGCAAAATCAAACAAACGATTGCCCACCTATGCTCTTATGCAGAAAATCTGGAATAAACTATGACAAATACAGGGGGGGGAGGGGCTTCACTGAGTACAGCCCAATATGGGAGAATAGGCACTATGAGGAGCTACTACTGCTGAATTGTGGTGCTCGGTGGAGGAGACACGGGGTTACGTATTTGGGACAAATTTTTACAGCAGGGAGGCTGACTCCCTACCCCGATTTGAGGGAGAGATTTCACCTACCGCAGTCCATGCTTTTATACTACCTACAACTGCAACATGCAGTGAAGGCACAGGCGAGGGGGACCCCGTGGGCTCTTTCACCGACCCCGATCTTCCGATCTATGGCTAACGTAACACAGTTCTAGGGCTTTATTTCCAGAACTTACTCTATGATCCTAACTGCCTGCCTCGGAGGATTCCCGCAGACGGCATTAAATAAATGGAAGAGGGATTGCGGTACATTTGAGGATGAGCAATGGGAGGAGGCACTACAGGCAGTACAATATTGCTCGCTAAATGTGGCCCAGCAGCTATCTCAATTATATATTGTGCTCAGAGTACACTACACGCCTGACAGGCTGTTTAGGATGGGGGAGCGACAGGACCCAGACTGTCCCAGGTGCGCAAGAGATCAAGGGGATTTGATCCATCTGCTGTGGAGATGCCCCAAACTACACCTATTCCGGACAGGGGTACTGGACACTATTAACAGAGTGTTTCAGATTACCATACCCTCAGACCCGAAACCATGTCTACTTGGGATCCTAGATGACGTTTCCATGGGGAACAATAGTGGACAGGCCGTGGCCAGGGCCCTGTTCCAAGCACGGAAGATGATTCTTCGGTATTGGAAGGCGACCGAGCCTCCAACACTGGGGGAATGGATCGCCCAAATGGGGAATACTACTAGGATGGAAAAGTACATTTTTCAACATAGAGGGCGACCGGAAAAATTTGAGAAACTATGGGCGTTTTGGTTGGATACTCCCGGCCTTTCACCGGTTGATCTAGTTATGGACAGAATGCTGAGATAAGAGCAAGGGAAGTGAAATTAGAGTAGGGGGGGGGGGGCATTGACTGTTGGACACCCACTGTAAATGATTCTGTATGGGTGATTCAGGGTACAGCTAGAATATAAGGTGTCAATATATGAGGAGGATGGGACGATGTGGCATGTGAAGTGGTGAAATAAATGTCTACATATTCCTTTTGTAGAGGTGAGCAAGTTTATACGCTGTGACAAAGATTTGTACTTGAGATGTAAGCTGCAAGTTGTACTCATATGTTTTGTTGTTATTCAATAAACTTTCTCTGATTTAAAAAAAAACTACATTATTGATTAAGTACATAGTGAGTTGGCGATTCGTGAAGTGAATACACCTGTTTGAGGTTTCTTTATTTCTAGGTTACTTTTTTTTGTGAATGAGTAATAGTACTATTTACCCTTTATTCATTCACAGAAATGGTGGTATATGGGGGTCCCCTTATTTTTAAAGGGAGCTTCCAGTTTCCAATAATACCCCTGCCCACAGACCCCCACAATCACTGAGCTGGGGTTGCGAGGAATAGGCTCTTACCCTTATTAACATGGCAACCCCACATGCTGTTGAGGGCATGTAGACTAGTATGGGTCAGGAAGGGGGCACATAGTCTTCCCCTCTTTCCTGGCTAGCCAGGCTTTATGCTCAGATTAAGGATCTGGTATAGATTTTTAGGGAAGACCTCATGCATTTTTTATTTTATTTTTTTGTGTTGGAATCCACCTTTAAATCATTCTGGGTCTTGTATGGATTTGACAAGGGATTTCACTTATTTTATGTGTGGGATACTCTCTTAAAATCCATAGGAGACTTGAAGGGTCACTAGTGTAAAACTTGCTGCCTGTTATAGAAAACATGTAAAGATGGAAATACGTAAGCAGCACTGCTGACCTCTCTTTCAGTTAATACAAGGTTTTTGGCTGCTGAAGCTGATTCAGTGGTTTTTCATTCAACTTTCTAAGTTGCTCTTGCAACGTAGGACAAGCATCTAGACAAGCATGTACATCCACATTTATTACTTCAATGGTTGCACACTTGGTAGGCAACCAGGAATCTTGTATTCCAGGAGGTTTACAATGACAACCTTTTTATTGCTCTGTACATTTCCATTTGTGTGAACCTTGCATGCCCACCGAACTGTATAAACTAACGTCAGAGGTATGGAAAAAGGTGGAGTCAGTACCCATGAATCAGTGCTTGCAGACAGGAAATACACTCACTGGCCACTTTATTAGGTACACCTTGCTAGTATCGGGCTGGACACGTTTTTTTTTCTAGAACTGCCTTCATTCCCTGTGGCGTAGTTTCAACAAGGTGTTTTGGTCCATATTGACATGATAGCATCACGCAGTTGCTGCAGATTTGTTGGCTGCACATCCATGATGCAGATCTCCCATTCCGCCACATCCCAAACGTGCTCTATTGGATGAGATCTGGTGACTGTGGAGGCCACTGGAGTACAGTGAACTCATTATCATGTTCAAGAAACCAGTGCTGAAATGGTTTGAGCTTTTTGACATGGTGCATTATCCTGCTGGAAGTAGCCATCAGAAGATGGGTACACTGTAGTCATAAAGAGATGGACATGGTCAGCAACAATACTCAGGTAGGCCGTGGTGTTTAAATACTCAATTGGTACTAAGGGGCCCGAAGTGTGCCAAGAAAATATGCCTCACACTATTATACCACCATCACCAGCATTGCTTCCAACTGTCCCTGATTTCCACCACATCAAATCATTCTCTGCAGCTATTACCTTTTGTACCACCACCCCCTCCCTTTAGAATGTAAGCTCTACAAGCAGGACCCTCGTGTACCTTTTGTATCGAACTGTACTGTAATTGTGTTGTCTCCCCCCATACATTGTAAAGCGCTGCGTAAACTGTTGGCGCTATATAAATCGTGTATAATAATAATTAATAATAATTTCGAGGGACTTTCCCTGATTTGGAGCAATGTCCCTCTGTCTCTCATTCCTCCTCATTTGTCCCCCATTTTGGTATGATTTATATTGTTGTATATAAAATGCACTAATTATCTATCAAAAAGTGTTTTCCAGTGCTAAATCTGTCATATGATTTCTAAATTGCTGCATTTGTAAATTCCAAAAGCCAATATAAAGGTATAGTAGTGGTAAAAAAAGCACTCGTGGGTGTAACCAATCTTGTTTTTTTGTACAATTCACCTTCAAGGGGGCACGACAAGGGGTGTGTCCTATGCCTGCATACTTTTGCTGATAGGTGTCCCTCATTCCCCAAAAGCTGGGAGGTATGCACCAGTCTGAACCATTGATACAAGGCAGGATGGATCCATGCCTTCATGTTGCTTACTCCAAATTCAGACCCAACATATAGTCCCTTTAAATTGAAAATAAACAGCACGGGAGAAGCTGCAAAGCATGCACGGAATCCAGGAAGTTACCATTGTCTATATTGCTATCACAATGCTGATGTTATAAAAGTTCTGTGACTATATATTTCCTTTATGAACTGCCATTTATTGCATTGTAGAAAGATTTTCACAGGTGTTGCTGAAAACTGCCTAATCGCAGACTCTGGATTTAGGTTTTCACTTGTTCTCTGCAACTGGAAGATATTACACAGAGGGTAGCTTGGTGTACTAAAGCTTAGCAAGGGTGAAAAGACAAAGCCCTGAGCAGACAGGCTCTGTACCTTTAAATGATATCCATTCTAATTTTTTTTTCATTTGATTGAAGCATACCAATAACGCTTTTGTAAAATTTTTTCCCCCAAATTTTTGCGATCTTCTTGTGCTTTGGTCACCAGGTATTGCTATGGAAGAATATAATTTGTTACAGTTTGAGCAAAAAAGACTTGTGTTCCCTGCAGAATAACACACAAAGCACCATACTGTTTATATCAGTTGCCTTGATTGCTGTGCACAAACTTAACACAAGAGGGAGTACTTACACAATTACAAGCCACTTGATCTGCTTGGCCAGGCCGAGTAAGGTGAAAAGACAGATAATCAGATCCAAGAGCAGCAGCAGAATATAAGCCAACCACCTGCGGATACAAAGGAAGCAAAAGCAAAAATTAAATCTATTCGAGAACATGGCATAGACACAGGCGAATGCCAGAAATCTATTTCATTGTAAAGTGGTCTTTATGTGTTGCACAATAGCATACTGTATATATTCTGGCTCTTACACATTCCTGTCTGATTTTTTTTATTATTATTATTATTATTTTATGTTTAAAATAAATCATTGCACTGTTTTTCTTGTTTCAATAATTCTATGACCATTGAAATCATTGATGAAAGTCACAGAATTTTTAAGCTTGTACTATGTACAAGCAGAGCTGGATTCAAAATGGCTGCCCACCTAGACCATCTATTTGAAGTCACCCCCTTCTAACCCTCTAAACTGGCTAGTTTTAGTATCACGCTAACAAGATATCAGTTTGGTTTTATATGTAGGGACCCAGAGTGAGTGAACAGTGCATTAATTATGCCTACAGAAAGGCACAACTGTGCAGGGACAGCAACAATTTGGACTCAGATTGCATTGTCAGGCATGACATAAGTCTGGAGCTTTTTACTACAGTATGTGTGATGCCCTGTACACAAGGTCAGACTTTCCGACGGAAAATGTGCGATCGGACTGTGTTCTCAGAAATTCCGATCGTGTGTGTGGGCTCCATCTGACTTTTTTCGTCTGAATTTCCGACACACAAAGTTTGAGAGCAGGATCTAAAATTTTCTGACAACAAAATCTGATCATTTAAATTCCGATCGTGTGTAGACAATTCTGACACACAAAGTGACACGCATGCTCAGAATAAATTACGAGACAATAGCTATTGGCTACTGGCCTCTTTATAGTTCCGTCATACGTGTTGTACGTCACCTCGTTTTAAACGATCAGATTTTCCAACAACTTTGTGCGACCGTGTGTATGCAGGACAAGTTTGTGCCAAAATCCGTCTGAAAAAATCCTATGGATTTTTTCGTTGGAATGTCTGACCGTGTGTACAGGGCATTACAGTCATCAACATGATGTGTGGGTGGTTGTGTGTTGTCCCTAGCAGCCCTGCCACCCCAGAGTACAAACTATGAATGCTATACAAAATATGTCTCCAATTAGAGGGCTGAACTGTCAGTGGTGCCAGTTCATCACTATGTACAGCTAACCACAATTAGGCATATCTAAAGAGCTATCTTCTAATAAATAACTCTGTTAACAAGTGGCCTCTTGTCTGCAGACAACGTTACCTTGCAAAAGAAGGAAAGTGGTAGAAACCTTCATTTTTCTAGAACAACTTTAAATAGACAGTTGGAGGAAGCAAGAACATGTAAGAGAAGTTAAACTTCTAAGTTAGTTTGATTTGCCTGGAAATATAAAACTATCAAAATGAAAATTATACTATCATTTTCCTATTGTACAAAAACGTCACACACCACAACAATCTATGTAGTAATATGCCAAGAACAAGAAAAGGTTCATGTTTGTCCCTTCAACAATTCAATTTTTCTGGTGGATTCCAATATTGCCCCTAAATTAAATAAAATATAATTGTTGATCTTAAATGTTTACACAGCTTTAATTTAGGTATACGGTATACAAATTCTGAGGATAAATTGCTCCACAGTGCCTGCAGCACTGTAGGCGAGGGCTTCTTTTTTTATTATTCAGTTCCTGATGGGACAAAGTACATGTAGTATTTTGTAGTAGGAGGGAAGTTTAATATACCAGATCTATGTGCCAAATCAACAGGTGGAAATTAATGAAAAAAAATGAATTAATAAAAAAGTCACATAGTAAAAGTAATAAATAAAAAGTAAACTAATGCAACCACCACATCTAAGAATTTGTAAGATGCAATACTTTCCATTTGCTCTTTTGGATTTGGATACACTTGAAAGTATAACCTAACCCAAGAACAAACATACAAATTGCTGCAACTTTCCATTGTGATGACTGCATTAGTTTTGTATGTATTAGGCTAAGTACAAAAAGTATTCCTTGATATTGCACAAATGCATTGTCCCTGTACCTTCCGGGATATTGAAGTGAAATCTTAAGCCTTGTTATTTTCCATCACATTTTCTAAACTACAAACCTCCCTGCCCCTATGTAATTGGGTAAAAAATGCTACGTCTTCATAGATAAAGTGTGGGGTTAGTGTAGTCACCATAGGACAGGAAGTGAGAAATACTCTTATTTTCTCTTTCCTTGTCTATTAAATTGAAAGCATTTTGTTTCATCCACTCTAAAAGTGCCAAAAATACCTGTTGATCTTACTATAATCCAGTACTGTCCTGTGCACTCTGTAGTGTTTTTCTCAAGTACTATTATGAACCCTGCCCAGTTTAAGGTGGACTGCAGAACTCCTCCACCCTATGTTATGTAGATGAGGAGAGTAGGAGATATCATGTAATTCTGTCCTAGTGTGAAAACACTGCTCCTCCATTGACACAGCACAGTGCATGCATTCACCCTAGGACAGGAAGTTTGTTACTGGCAGGATTACTAGGTGAAGATAAAGGAAACAAATGCAGCCGCCACTGGTAAGCTGCAATATACATTACGTAGACTCAATGTCTATGCTGCTGCTCCAGGTGGGTCCGCCAGACTTCCACCTCCAGTGTATTCTAGTGCATGCACAGCTCATCTAGCCATGTGGAACAAATACAAGAGAATCCAAAGGGCTGCACACTTGATAACTGTATCCACTTTATTGATAATCTTTAAAATGCCAGATACAGCAACACTAGACACCATAGAAGCAAGGAAACACAGTAAATGTGTTTCACACTATTAGCACTTATTTACGACTTACAGAACACAGGAGAGACCACTCTATAAAAAGCTGAATCCTCAGCACAATCATTAGCCAGCAGCTGTGACTGATTCCTTCTGACTCCACCTCCTTTGCATAATTTGTGCGCAAACTACATATGTACAAATACAACTTGAACTTAACCTAAAAAAGTTAAATCTGAATGTGTCAAAAAGAATCAATAGATCCAGTAGCACGGTAGCTCTTTTTAAACAGTGGTCTTTTCAGTGTTCTGTAAGTCATGAATAAGCGCTATCAGCACGAAATGCATTGAATGTGTTTTCTTGCTAGCACGGCGCCTACTGTTGCTGTGTATGGCATTTTAAAGATTATCAATAAAGTAGATGCCGTTTTTGAGGGTGCAGCCCTTTGGGTACTGTTGTATTTGCATTACATTTTTGTTTCTGGGTTTAGATACACTTTTTTTTTTTTTTTTAACAAAGAATTTTTATTTATGTTTCAAACAAAAAAAGAAAAAAACAGAAAACAGACATGCGTCAGCAAGGTACATACATAGTTTTAAGTAGACAGATAATCAAATGTATCACATATAAGCACAGATAGTTCTTAGCAATGTGTAGAGTCACTCATCATTGCAGCATAGAATGTAAAACCTCCCCGAGACCTCCCCCCACCACACAAAAAACCACATGAATTACAAAAAAAAAAAGGGAAAACCCCCCCCCCTCCCCCCACCCTCCACTCCCCCTAGCCTAAGCAATAGTCAAATGCTTCGCCTCAACCCATGCCGCCCAAATCTTCCCAAATTTCCCAGGGCAGTTCCTGCCCAGATATGTAAGTTTGTAGAGCGGTAAAGCCGCGTTCACCAGGGACTGCCACATTTGTTTAGTAGGAGGGAGAGGTTGATTCCATTGCAGTAGTATGGCTTTCCTCGCATAGAGTGTAGTGTAAAAAATAAACAGTTTCTTCCCCCAGGAGATATCCAGAAAATCACAGATACCCAGCAGGAGAGGTATCGGGCTAAGTGGAATCGTAAGCTCCCCCACTGCATTAATATCGGCCAGGACCCCTCTCCAAAATCCCACTACCCCAGGGCAGGACCAAACCATGTGGAAAAAGTCAGCATCTTCTTCTTTGCATCTGGGGCAGGTAGTCGATCGGTCAGGGTAAATCCTTGCCAGGCGTGCCGGTGAAAAATATACCCGGTGGAGGAACTTCAATTGTATAAACCTGTCCCTTGCAGAAATCGCAAGGGTCAGGTATTGCTGTAAACCCTCCTCCCAGTCCTCCTCAGTAAGCTCCGGAATGTCACCTTGCCAGAGCTCAAACAAATGGGAGATCCTAGTCTCCTCCGATACGGTCAGCGCGGCATACACCATGGACAGTGTGCGCGTCCCTCCCCCCTCAGGACCCAGCGCCTCCTCCACCGCCGACACCCCAAGAGTCGCTCTAGATGGGAATTGAGAACGGAAGGCGTGTCGCAACTGCAGGAATCTGAAAAACATATGGTTCGGGAGGTCCCTGGCCTGTTTAATAGCATCGAAGGAGAGTAGCTGCCCCTGGGACACTATGTCCCCCAGTGTTGTAACTCCATGCCTGGCCCAAACAATCGGATCCGGGATGGATTGAAAGTGGGGCAGGCGGGGGTTCCCCCAAAGGGGAGTCCCCGGGGCCCACACCCCTGCGCCCACCAACCTTTTGTTCACCAGATCCCATATTTTAAGCGTCGTACGCATCGGGAGGGTTATCCCAGGGTTAGATCGCGGTCCCCTATAGATCAGGTTCCTGAGTTCCGCATAAGAGCCCAACAACGCCGCCTCCAACGAGGACGCAGGGTTGACCGGGCCCTCGGAGAGCCACCACCTGACAGTCACTAGGACTGCCGCCCAGTAGTATTTCAGAAAACAGGGCAGTGCCAGACCGCCCCTCACAAGGGGCCGTTGGAGGGTTGTTTTAGCTATTCTAGGGGGCCTACCATTCCAGACGAAGGACGAAACAATGCCATCTAATTTCTTAAAAAATCTAAGCGGGATGTGGACTGGGGTCTGACGGAAGAGATAGGTAAACCGAGGAAGGACCGACATTTTAATTAAATTGACCCGTCCCACTGGCGAAAGCGGCAAGGACCTCCACCCAGTACACCTCTGGGTCAACTGGGTAACCACCGGACTCAGGTTAAGGGTAATAAATTGTTTCAAGTCTCTGTGTATTTCCACCCCAAGATATTTAAATTGAGAAACCCTCTGCAGTTGCCCATCTACTCGGGAACCACCCTCACCATCATGTAGTGGGAATAGAATTGATTTCGCCCAGTTTATACGGATACCCGAGAACTGTCCAAACCGGTCTATATGCGACAATGCCGCCTGTAGGGAGGCTCCGTCGTCCTTGAGATACAACAGGGTATCATCAGCGTATAACGAAACTTTTTCCTGCAAAGGACCCCGGACAATACCCCGAACCTCAGGAGAGGAGCGGAGAATAGCCGCCATAGGTTCAATTGCCAGTGCAAAAAGCCCCGGGGACAGTGGGCACCCCTGCCTGGTTCCCCTATGGAGGGGAAAGAGCGGGGAGAGGACCGCACCCGTACGCACTCTGGCCGTGGGAGCTCTGTACACCGCCTTGACCCAGGAGATAAAGGCTGGACCGAATCCAAATCTATGGAGGACTGCCCACAAATAGTCCCACTCCACAGAATCAAAGGCCTTCTCCGCGTCTAGGGAGACCACAACCTCCTCCCCACATTTTGCATCCCCCGAGGCCAAAACAGTAAAGAGCCTGCGAATATTAATATCTGTCCCCTTCCCTGGCATAAAGCCAGACTGATCCTCATGGATCAAGGTAAGTATAACCTCGTTCAGTCGCCTGGCAAGGATTTTGGTCAGCACTTTCGCGTCCGAGTTGAGTAGGGAAATGGGTCGGTATGACGAGCACAACTGGGGGTCCTTCCCAGGTTTAGGGATCACCACTATGATGGCTTGTGCCATGGATGGAGGAAGTTCCCCCTCCCGAAGGGACACGGTGAGCATATCATGCATTCTAACTGACATCTCCTCTAGATAATACTTATAAAATTCCGGGGGTATCCCATCCTCCCCAGGGGTCTTCCCCGTCTGCATGGACCCCAGCGCCACCCGGACTTCCGCCAGAGTGATCGGGGAGTCCAGACCGTCCCTGGCCTCAGAGGTAAGGGCAGGGAGTGTCACCCCCTCTAAAAAAGCACTTAACTCCTGCGCTGAGTATTGCACCCTAGATGAATAAAGGGCGGAGTAGAACTCTGCAAAGCAAGCGTTGATGGCAAGGGGATCCGTCACCATTGTCCCAGCCCTATTCTGTATTCGAGGGATAGTGGAGATTGGGGCCTGCTCCCTCGAGATCCAGGCCAACAATCTCCCCGTCTTTTCGCCCTGTTCAAAAATCCTCTGCGTCTGAGCCAGTTGACGTTTGCTTGTTTTAGCCACCCTAAGGAGCACCACCTCTCTATACGCTACTTTCATATCCTGAGCCGTGAGCGGGTTACCCGTGAGGGTGAACCGGGTCTCCAGTTCCTGGGCCCTGGCCTCTGCCTCCTCTACCGTGATCTTATCATTCCTGCGCTCCCGACCAATGGAGGAGATGTAGCACCCCCTCATATAGGCCTTGAAGGCATCCCAGACCATCCCCCCAGAAGCCGTGCCAACATTTGAGGCCCAAAATCCCCGGATTTCACCACCCATCTCAAAGGCAATGGTGGGATGCTCAATCCAGTACCTAGACAAACGCCATAGTCTATCCCTCTGAGGGGTAGAGGTTTGCAATGTACACAGCAGTGGGGAGTGGTCAGAGATGCCCCGAGGAAGTAACTCTATTCCAAGGACCCTGGGAAGCATGGGGGCACCAGCATAGACTAGGTCAATACGGGAGAGTGTGTTGTGGGAGGAGGAATGGCACGTAAACTGGCGATCTGATGGGTGTTTCCACCTCCAGACATCCTCCAGCCCAAACACCTGTGCCCAGCGAGAAACTGGAGAGTCTGTGGCCCGGTCAGGCGTCAACCTATCCAGGGAAGGGTTAGGAGGAATATTAAAGTCCCCTGCTATAACCACATTGTCAGTCTGGAATTGGGCTATCAGGGCAGTCAGTTTATGTAGTAGAGACAGATCCGCAGGAGGAGGCATATAAAGACCCACCAGCACCATTTCTATCATGTCTATTGTGGCATGGACCAGTACGTATCTCCCGTCCTTATCTGTGACAATATCAAGAGGCTCAAAATTAAGGGACCTATGGATAAGGACGCTAACCCCCCGGGCATAGCCGGAGTATGTGGCATGATAGTGGTATCCCACCCAGGGCCTCTTCAATCCCATAATCCTTCCCCCCACTAGGTGCGTCTCCTGAAGAATACAGATATGCGGAGCATATTTTTTCATGTAGTCAAAAACAAGAGAGCGTTTAATCTTCTGGTTAAGCCCCCTAACGTTCCAGGAGAGGATCTTCAACGGAGCCATAATCTGGAAGGGCAGGGGGGACCAACGGATACGACCACCCGGCCAGGGTCGGGGCACAAATATCTCATCTTAAGTAATGCAATGATATACCTTGTACATTCATTATAGTAGCGCTGTCTATACCAGAAAACATGAAAGCATGTAACAAAAAGACAACAAAAAAAACAGAAAAAAAACCAGAACTCCCCTCCCTTCCCACCCCACACCCCAGAAAAACAGCCCCAGGGTGTTTGAGAACCCAAACCAAACATAATCAAACCCATTTAAAGGAGAAATCTCCCGTGGGGGCGGTGCGTATCAACCAGCACACCTAGGACAGAGTCTCCTGCGCAGAGTAGACAACTCCAGCGCAGCCGCTTCCTGGAGGCAAAGGAAAAGAAAAAACAAGACAAAAGGGAACAAATCGTAATGCATGTGGCGCCTCAGATGGAAGTGCAAGATTCTCTTGGAATGTTCCAAGGGCCCATTCTTAGTAGCAACTCATCCAACAGGACGACAACATCGGAGTAGCGGGGTCCAGCATCAACAGTACAGTGTATTCACATCCAGAAGTAATCACGCAAACCCCCCCGGGTATAAACTAGGGAGGGGGGTAGGGCCCTAAGGCCCGTTAGACAGAAATATGAAGACATGAACCCGTAGACCCCCCCTAAGGAGCATCAGAATATCAGGTCGGCTCCTCGCCCCCTGCCCAAAACCAGTAGTGAAAAGGAGAGGAGCACTCCGACCTGCCCTCCAAGTTCCGAGATGGAGGGACAGAGCTGGGGGGGGGGGGGGGAAATCCGATCCACGTGACACTGGGCAAAACTTGTGATGCTTGTGGACCCCAGTCGGGTAATCACCATCAAAAAATTATCTCTGCTGGGGAAGGGAATCAATCCATCTGGAGGCCTCACTCGGGGCGGTAAAGAAACGAACGGATTCTCCGTCAATCACTCTGAGTTTCGCGGGGAACATCATGTTGTACTTGAGACCTTTGGTGCGCAGCTGGGCCTTGACTTGGTCGAATGTCCTGCGTTGCCTCTGCGTCTCCACAGAATAATCAGGAAAGAGCATTAATTTAGCATTTTCAAAGCGCAGGTCCCCCACCTTCCTCGCCTCCCGAAGAGCCAGATCTCTGTCTCTAAAGTTCAAAAGGCGGAAAATAAACGTGCGTGGCGGGGCGCCCGGTGGGCCACGAACCGACGGCATTCTGTGCGCTCGTTCCACGACAAAATGAGGGGAGAACTCAGCGAGCGGGAGAAGTGTACGTAGCAAACGTTCGGTAAAGGCTTCGGTGTCACGGCCCTCCGACCCCTCCGGGAGGCCCACCAACCTCAGGTTGTTCCTCCTATTCCTGTTCTCGTGGTCCTCGGCCCTGGATTCTAGCGCCTTCACCCGCACCTGCAGGGTACGGAGGGAGGCATCATGGTCGCGGGTAACATCTTCCACGTCTCCAACCCTCCGCTCCACCTCGGCAAGCCGCTCCCGGTGTTTATCCATATCTCGCCGGATAAGCCCCATGTCGAGCTGTATCTGCTCTATCTTAGTGGTTAGGGTAGTCTGGCAACCAGTGATCGCTTGCATAAGAGCTTGAAATTGATCATCACCCATCGGTGGCGTGTCGGCGTGGTCCGTTTGAGACGCCATGTTGGTGTAGGCCTGCCCGCGTGCCGCGCGGGTCTGTAGCGGAGTTCCCGGCGGGGTTCCCGGGACCGTGTGCTTCTTCCTATGGGAACCGGAGCTACCCCTGCGCATCCCCGAGCCTCACCACCGCTTCACCGGCCCACGGGGAGAGATATATGTCCCTAAATGCCGGATAAATAGCCTGCCAGGTGCGGAGCTCTCTGCAAACACGTCCTAGCTGGTTGCCATCTTGGCCACGCCCCTCCGGGTTTAGATACACTTTAATCTTTGATTGCTTCATTTAAAGCCCAATTTCAGACTTTTTTTGTCATGGATAAAGTCGGGGAAGCATGGCAACCTTTGTTTCCTCTTCACAAAATATCGCCCCACTTCCTGTTCCATCAGACAATCTAGACCTGGACAAGATAAGAGAGAATGTCTGCCCAACAGACATTCTCTCAGACTTTCTGTCTGTGTCTTTGTTAGAGGGCTGACAAAGGTTGTAGCCCTTCCACACTGAATGCAAAACTAAGAAAAAAAAATGTTTTGGCTGGAGTTGGGCCTTAAAGTGGAAGCGAACCCATCAATTTACCAGTTTCAAAAAACAGTTACATTTCCAGCACATGCCGGGAATGTAACTGCTACATTGGCTGTGCTCTTAACCAAACTGTCAAACCATCCAACGGCTGGTGTCATAACTGATCACACGTGCAGCATTATTGCAGTTGAAGGTTAAACAGAGGCCAAGATGGCAGCTTCCTTGGCTAAAAATGATAGGAGGGTTTGCTTCCACTTTAGATCATGAACATAACCTTATGTTAACTTTTACTCCTAAAATTAATCCTTAACTGTTTGCTGACCAGCCGCCACAGTTGCACTGAGGCGACATGGCTCGGCTGCGCGAATCTCCGTTATGTTACATCACTTCTTTTTGTTGGCCACTAGGGACACGTGCGTTGTGTGTTTTCAGTTTGAACACACACTAGGGAACACAATTAACCCCTTTATCGCCCCCTAGTGTAAACCCCTTCCCTGCCAGTGAAATTTTTACAGTAATCAATGCATTTTTATTGCACTGATCGCTGTATAAATGCCAATGGTCCCAAAAATGCATCAAAATTGTGGACATGTCAGCCATAATGTCGCAGTCCTGATAAAAGTTGCAGTCCCCATAAAAATCTCAGATCGCCACCATAACTAGTAAAAAACAAATTAATAATAAAAATGGCATAAATTATCCCCTATTTTGTAGATGCTATAACTTCTGCACAAACCAATCAATATACGCTTATTGTGATTTTTTTTACCAAAAATATGTAGAAAAATACATATCGGCCTAAAGTGAGGAAAAAATGTTTTATTTTTATATATTTCTGAGGGATATTTATTATAGCAAAAAGTAAAAAATATTGCGTTTTTTTTTTCAAAATCTGCGCCCTTTTTTTGTTTATAGTGCAAAAATAAAAACCGCAGAGGTGATCAAATACCACCAAAGGAAAGCTCTATTTGTGGGAAAAAAAGGGCATCAATTTTGTTTGGGGGTAATGTTGCACGACCGTGCAATTGTCAGTTAAAGCAACGCAGTGCCGGTTCACAAAAAGTGCTCTGGTCAGGAAGGGGGTAAAATCTTCTGGGGCTGAAGTGGTTAAGCAAAGGTGGGCAAAGTTTTACAGCCTGCTTTCCTTAGAAAGCAGCCACAGTCTGTCTAGAAAAATCTGTCCTCTGCCAGCATGCTGTAGAGACTCTGTGTTATGAATAAGTGATCTCTCTGATAAGGTCTGGCAAGCCCCTAGTGACTCAGAGGTAAAGCTCCCCAATAAACCAGGATTGTAAGCTTTGCTAATTACAGAGCTATTGGTCTGACTCAGCAAGGGCCATGTCTGACCTGACTACTGCTTCCATAAAGAGAGCAAGGGTCCTTTTCTGCAGCATGCTGGCAGGAAATAGACTTTCACCATAGGCTGTGCTTGCTTTTTTGGGAAACCAAAATGTATGACTGCACACCTTTTGTTTTGTTTTTGAAAATTCAATTTGGCCTTTATCCTTGCAGAGTCCTTATCGTATTCTTATGGCAATTAGTATTTTGACATAATCAGCAGGAAAGGAGCAGCACAAATTGTAATTTTTTATTTAATTACAAAAGTGTGCTTATCCTTTTTCAAGGAGATAAGGAATGATGTGTCTAGGTCAGATGTACAACTCAACATAATTTGGTTGACTTGCTCTACGTAGAAAAATTTGAAAAGAATCTCACCTATAATCCTCAATGAAATTAATTTGCTCTGCCATCATGTTTAGATTTAGCTCAACTTCCTTCCAGAAAGACAGCTCTGCCAAATTCTGGGCCACCGATTCCACTTCCCTCCTGGTGTTCCGAACAATGACTAGGAAATCTGTGCGCTTCGAAAAGATCTCCTCCAGCTGAGTCAGGTCACTCTTCACTACAGAGCTAAGAAGCTGCACTGTGTCTGAGATCTGTGGGACCAAAGATTAACATTGAAAGACAAAGCACCACTCGTATTGTGCAAAAATGAATACTCATCTCATGAACCAAAGGGAATCTCATTTATTGCATGTATCCATTTATAACTGAAAATCACTTTAAGTCATTTTTCAATGATTTTCACTTTTCATTGTACCATATTTTAATGATTATATTTAATGCGTAGATAAACATGTTTCTACCAGACAGCACAAGGGTGACCATAAACCACATGATAAAAGCAAGCTCTTGATTTTGAGCATTGCCTCTGACAATCAGTCTGTTTGTAATCCAGTAGGAGGCAAAACAAGCATTTGTGATAGAGGGAGGTGCTTTTTTATCTCACAGATGTTCCAAATGGCAAATCTCCCTAAAAGCAAGCCAGCAACTCTCAGCATCAGTTGACTAATGCTTTTGGTTCTCGCACTCTGTTCATGTTAGGGTAGGATGATAGTTCACAGAAAGAATTAGTCTGCGTATATCTCTGAAAATCTGTGGACTTTTGGAATACTAAAGGATATGTTCACCTTTAAGAAAAAAATGCACAAGTTTTTTCAGGAAAATAATGTGCATTTATTATTTGTTTCCTGCAAATCATTGCATTTGCGATCAATGAATTGTGATGCAATGCTAGGCTCCTGCAGACACTTCCTCCAGCTTTCATATTTAATATATTCAGAACTGGAAATGATGTAGAATTGTAGACCATTTCCCAAGCCTCTAGTAGCAGATATGCCACCTTTTCTGAGTAATACACAACATACCATCAATGTGTTGAAAGGGGTACACTATAAAGAGGATTACAGTGGTGTGAAAAAGTGTTTGCCCCCTTCCTCATTTCCTGTTGCTTTGCATGTTTGTCACACTTAAGTGTTTTGGAACATCAAACCAATTTAAACAATAGTCAAGGACAACACAATTAAACACAAAATGCAATTTGTAAATGAAGATGTTTATTATTAAAGGTGAAAAAAAATCCAAACCATCATGGCCCTGTGTGAAAAAGTGATTGCCCCCTAAACCTAATAACTGGTTGGGCCACCCTTAGCAGCAACAACTGCAACCAAGAGTTTGCGATAACGTGCAATGAGGCTTTTACAGCGTCCTGGAGGAATTTTGGCCCACTCATCTTTGCAGAATTGTCCTAATTCAGTTACATTAGAGGGTTTTCGAGCATGAACGGCCTTTTTAAGGTCATACCACAACATCTCAATAGGATTCAGGTCAGGACTTTGGCTAGGCCACTCCAAAGTCTTCATTTTGTTTTTCTTCAGCCATTCGGTGGTGGACTTGCTGGTGTGTTTAGGATCATTGTCCTGCTGCAGAACCCAAGTTCGTTTCAGCTTGAGTACACGAACAGATGGTCGGACATTCTCCTTCAGGATCTCTTGGTAGACAGCAGAATTCATAGTTCCTTTTATCATGGCAAGTCTTCCAGGTCCTGAAGCAGCAAAACAGCCCCAGACCATCACACTACCACCACCATATTTTACTGTTGGTATAATGTTCTTTTTATGAAATGCAGTGTTTCTTCTACGCCAGATATACTTGGACACACCTTCCAAAGAGTTCCACTTTTGTCTCATCGGTCCACAGAATGTTGTCCCAAAAGTCTTGGGGACCATCAAGATGTGTTGTGGAGAAATTGAGACGAGCTTTGATGTTCTTTTTGCTCAGCAGTGGTTTTCTCCTTGGAACTCTGCCATGCAGGCCATTTTTGCCCAGTCTTTTCCTGATGGTGGAGGCATGAATGCTGACCTTAACTGAGGCAAGTGAGGCCTGCAGTTCCTTGGACGTTGTTGTGGGGTCTTTTGTGACCTCTTGGATGAGTCGTCGCTGCACTCTTGGGGTAATTTTGGGCGGCCGGCCACTCCTGGGAAGGTTCACCACTGTTCCATGTCTTCGCCATTTGTGGATAATGGCTCTCACTGTGGTTCGCTGGATTCCCAAAGCTTTGGAAATGGCTTTATAACCCTTTCCAGACTGATAGATCTCAATTACTTTCTTTCTCAATTGTTCCTGAATTTCTTTGGGTCTCGGCATGATGTGTAGCTTTTAAGGATCTTCTGGTGGACCTTACTGTGTCAAGCAGCTCCTATTTAAGTGATGCCTTGATTGTGAACAGGTGTGGCAATAATCAGGCCTGGGTGTGGCTAGAGAAATTGAACTCAGGTGTGGACAACCACAGTTATAGTATGTTTTAACAAGGGGGGCAATCACTTTTTCACACAGGGCCATGATGGTTTGGATTTTTTTCACCTTTAATAATAAACACCTTCATTTACAAATTGCATTTTGTGTTTACTTGTGTTGTCCTTGACTATTGTTTAAATTGGTTTGATGTTCCGAAACACTTAAGTGTGACAAGCATGCAAAGGAACAGGAAATGAGGAAGGGGCAAATACTTTTTCACACCACTGTATATCTTTGTAACTGCTGATGTTTCATCTTTTCGTATCCAATGAACAGGAATTTCAATCAGTTTAGTATTATTTAGAGGAGTTCCAGGCTCTCTCAAAAGAGTACAAAAGCAAATTATTTTGTGGGTCCTTGAATTTGCCATGCATCACAACAAGTTTGAGATGAGATATTTAAGACAAAAAATAGTGTAGCGCTTCTATAAAGTGGATGTGTAATCACATGAGGGAAATCAAAATGCAATCACAAAAAAGCAAATAAATTAGTGGTCACATAGGAAAGTCCGTAATCACATGGAGAAAGTCCATATACAATCACAAATAAATGAAATCCTCCGTGATGTGACTGGTGCACAAAGAAAGTGAGAAAGCTTCTTCAAAAGGGGATAGG
This sequence comes from Lithobates pipiens, assembly GCF_037356315.1. Classification (NCBI taxonomy): domain Eukaryota; kingdom Metazoa; phylum Chordata; class Amphibia; order Anura; family Ranidae; genus Lithobates; species Lithobates pipiens. Next base: position 137,839,865 of record NW_027507788.1, on the reverse strand, counting down.
GGTTTTTACTGGTCAGGTACAACCCGATATGTCAGCTTGTCTGCAGATATCAATAAAGTAGATGGGGTACTCTTACCGAATATGATGGACTCACACGGTCTTACGACGGTTGAGTCAGGAATGCTTAGGGTCCTGACCTAGGACCAGTAGTTCTTTGTCCAATTCGGAAGTGACTCGATTGGCAATTACAACCCCAAGCAGGGGGTGGGGGATTTTGTAGAATTTAAACCAAAAAAGAAAGCTCCACATGGTCAGAAAATCTTAACCGACAGGTTTATTTAAAAAGTCAAATAATTAAATAAAAATTATGACTTGGTGATCACAAATGAACAAAATAAAAGCAATGTGGGGTGCCAAAAAGCAGGCCCGACGCGTTTCGACATAGAGTGTCTTCAACAGGGGCATGATGGAACCCACCACATTTCTAACAAATTTATGAAGTTTCTGAGGTAGGTCCGCCCCCTTTTTAGGCGGACTTACCTCAGAAACTTCATAAATTTGTTAGAAATGTGGTGGGTTCCATCATGCCCCTGTTTCTTTTTTGGTTTAAATTCTACAAAATCCCCCACCCCCTGCTTGGGGTTGTAATTGCCAATCGAGTCACTTCCGAATTGGACAAAGAACTACTCCGGAGATTCCTCTGGGAGACGCCCCCTACGGTCTACAGTCGTTTGGAGTCTTCTTAACATCTGGACGGACCCTTACCAACCTACCACCTGGTCCTAGGTCAGGACCCTAAGCATTCCTGACTCAACCGTCGTAAGACCGTGTGAGTCCATCATATTCGGTAAGAGTACCCCATCTACTTTATTGATATCTGCAGACAAGCTGACATATCGGGTTGTACCTGACCAGTAAAAACCCCTATCCCCTTTTGAAGAAGCTTTCTCACTTTCTTTGTGCACCAGTCACATCACGGAGGATTTCATTTAGTTGTGATTGTATATGGACTTTCTCCATGTGATTACGGACTTTCCTATGTGACCACTAATTTATTTGCTTTTTTGTGATTGCATTTTGATTTCCCTCATGTGATTACACATCCACTTTATAGAAGCGCTACAATATTTTTTGTCTTAAATTGTTTAACCTTGTTTGTTTGAAGTGTTGGCAGCTGTTTTTTGCTAGTTTTTTGCTAGTTAGGTATAGCACAGTGTTTTCCCCCTCTTTTGAGATGAGATATTACCTTCAAGGTAGTGAGTGGTGTGGCAATAGGAGACAAGTATTCCCAATTATGACCAATCTTTGGCTAGGTAGGGGAATGACATCATGTATGCCAATTCAATAATACAATTGGTTCTTTGGAAGCGGTACGTAGATCACATACTTCTCTTATTGAGTGCACCCTTTAAAGTAATTAATGAAATAACTTAAAGCGGAGTTCAACTCAAAAGCTCCGCATATCAGACTCCTCCCCCATCCAGTGCCACATTTGGCACCTTTTGAGGGGGGAGCGGGTACCTGTTTTTGACAGGTACTCATCCCCTCTTTTGAGAGATCTTGCCCCGGCAAGATCACTTGGAAGTTCAGCCTCCTCCTCTTTCCCCCGATGCAAACATCGGCTGGGGTGCCGACATCGATGGAGTAAGTGTCCTAATATTACAAGTTAGCAGCTACAGTATGTGAACACCATTAAAGTCCACGGGACAAGAACATGAAAAACCAAAAGTGCTAATTTTAAAGGCTTGTATGCAAAGTATTGCCATAAAAAGTTTATGGGGACCGGGGTACTGCCCCAGGGGACATGTATCAATGCAAAAAAAAGTTTTAAAAACGTCAGTTTTTTCAGGAGCAGTGATTTTAATAATGCTTAAAGTGAAACAATAAAAATGAAATATTCCTTTAAATATCGTGCCTGGGGGCCCCCTTAGTCTGTCTGTAAAGTACTCTTTCCCATGTTGATAACAGTACCGCAGCAAAATTGCATTTCTAAAAGAAAAAATGTCATTTAAAATTGCTCACAGATGTAATTTATTGCCGGACCCCGGCAATATACATAAAAAATTATTGAAAAAACGGTGTGGGTTCCCCCAGTCCATATGAGGCCCTTCGGGTCTGGTATGGATATTTAGGGGAGCCCCACACCAAAATAAAGTAAAAATTTTGTGGTGTCCCCCCTCAAAATCCATACCAGACCCTGAGCAGGCTGCAGGAAAAGGGGGGGTGAGAGAGCGCCCCCCTCCTGAACTGTACCAGGCCACATGCCTTCAATATGGGAAGGGTGCTTTGTATTCACCCCCAAAGCACCCTGTCCCCATGTTGATGGGACAAGGGCCTCATCCCCACACCTCTACCTGGTGGTTGTGGGGGTCTGCGGGCAGGGGGCTTATCGGAATCTGGAAGCCCTCTTTAACAAGGGGGTCCCCAGATCCCAGCCCCCCTTATGTAAATGGGTATGGGGTAGATTGTACTCCTACCCATTCACCAAAAAAGGTATCAAAAAAGTAAAAATGACAGGAGACAAAAAAAAAAGTGTCCCATGATGTAAATCCATCGTCAATCACTGCGCCAATGGACCCGAAAAATAGAAAAGAAAAAAACAGGAAAAACTACGCCTCGATGGGAGGTGTCCCACCGACTGCTGTCTTTTCGTGGTGACAGCTGTCATGTGACATCAGAGGGGTCGGGGTCACCTATTAAGTGACCCACTATATAACAGCTGTCACTGATGGAGGCGTAATTTTATGTTTTTCTTCTTTTTTATCAAGACCATTGGTGCATGATTGAAGATGATTGGACATCGCGGGGCACTTTTTTTTAATAAAGGAATTGTCCAAAACTGTCTCCTGTAATTTTTTATTTGTTGACGCTTTTTTTTGGTGAATGGGTAGGGGTACATTGTACAGGATACCCATTCACATGGGGGAGGATCTGGGGGCCCCCTTGTACTCAATACCATTGTTCGGCAAACACCAGACTTTTCAAACATCCTGCCTAGCTCCCACAATGCATGTGCGCTGCACAGTGCATTCTGAGTCTTGATTCGGCAAAGCTTTGCCCAATCAGGGCACAGTGAAGGGCTGGTTGTTAAGGGGCAGGCTGGAAATTCTTAACAATTGATGAGTCATCAACTGTCAACAAGCTTTCCCACTGACAGATGAATGAAAAAGAAAAAAACATGGCTAGCAATAGAAAAAAGTGAAAAAAATATGCCGTGTGGGTCCACTCCAATCCATACCAGGCCCTTTGGGGGATTAGCGATGAGTGAGCGCCCCCCCCCCCTCTGAGTCATACCAGGCCACATGCCCTCAACATGGGGGGTGCTCTAGGGTGGGAGGCTTTGCCTTTTAACAAGGGGATGCGCAGATCGAAGCCCCCCATGTGACTGAGCATGGGGTACCATTCACCAAAAAAGTGTCAAAAATAAATAAAGACAAGAGGCAGTTTTTGACAATTCCTTTATTAACCCTTTCATGACTAAGCCTATTTTTGGCATTTGGTGTTTACAAGTTAAAATCCATATTTTTTGCTAGAAAATTACTTGGAACCCCCAAACATTATATATATTTTTGTAGCAGAGACTCTAGAGAATAAAACGGAGATTGTTGCAATATTTTATGTCACACGGTATTTGCGCAGCGGTGTTTTAAACGCAGCTTTTTTGGGAAAAGGGACACTTTCATGAATTTTAAAAAAACAAAACAGTAAAATTAGGCCAATTTTTTTGCATAAAGTGAAAGATAATGTTACGCCGAGTAAATAGATACCAAACATGTCACACTTTATAATTGCACGCACTTGTGGATTGACGACAAAGTGCGGTACCTAAAAATCTGAAAAGGGGCCGCTTTAATTTTTTTTTACGGTTACCAGGTTAGGAGGTCTAGTGCTAGAATTATTGCTCTCGCTCTGATGATCGTGGCGATACCTCACATGTGTGATTTGAACACCGTTTACATACGCGGGTGCGACTTCCGTATGCGTTTTCTTTGCTTCGCGAGCTTTTTATTTATTTTATTTATTTTAAAATGACTAAATTGTTTTAAAAAAATAAATAAAAATTGATCACTTTTATTGCTGTCACAAGGAATGTAAACATCCCTTGTGACAGTAATAGGTGGTGACAGGTACTCTTTATGGAGGGATCGGGGGTCTAAAAGACCCCCCACCCCTCCTTTTACACTTCAATGTTTTCAGATCGCCGAAAACGGCTATTCTGAATACCGTATATCTTTTTAAAACCGGCGCCATTGGCAGCCGAGTAAACGGGAAGTGACGTCATGACGTCGCTTCCATGTTTACACTGAGTTTACTATGAGGAGACTGGAACGAAGCCGATTACGGCTTTGTTCCAGTTCCTCCCCCTCCCCAGCAGCCGGAGGCCCCTCCCGTCCCCTCCCGCTCCTCCGGCATAACAGCTGAGCGGCTTGTAGCCGCATCGGTTGTTATGCCTGGATAGCCAATCGCCTGCTGAAAAGAACGGTACCGGGATGATGCCTGCAGGTGCGGGCATCATCCCCGTATACCCCCCAGAAGCCGAGTACGCACATCTGCGTACGCACGGCGGGAAGGGGTTAAACAAATAAAAAACAATGTCCCCCTGATGTAGATCCATTATCAATCACGATTCCCGCCGGACTAACTGCCAAATGCTTGCTCTGCTGTTTGACCATTCCTTAAATAGGTAAGGGGTGGGGCCACCTAGTGACATCACCTGGTGACACAGCCACATTGTGACTTCACCGATCCAGCATGCAGTGGTTGGTGCCACCAGGTGACGGCACCAGGTGGCCTGTCCCTTACCTACAGTGTTTAAGAACTGTCAAATGGTAGAGCAGGCATTTGGCAGTTCGTTTTTGTTGTGGCCAGAACTTTTTTTTCTCTTTTTTTCGGGGTTGGTGGTGCAGCGGGCCTAGTAATTGATGATCGCTCTACATCAGGGGACATCATTTTTAATTTTTTTTAAATAAAGGAATTGTCAAAAACTACCTTTTGCCTTTATTTATTTTTTACACATTTTTTGTTATTTGGGTAGGGGTAAAATGTACTCATTTACATAGGGAGGGCGCTGGGATCTGGAGGCCCCCTTGTGAGAGGTAGCTTCAAAATTCTGATAAGCCCCTGCAACCACAGCCCATGGATATCGGAAGAGACCCGTGTCCCCCTTAAAAATGGGGACAAGGTGCTTTGGGGTCACTCACACTCCCTTTCCTGACCTGCCAGGCTGCATGCTCAGATAAGTGTCTAGTATGTATTTTGGTAGGGACCCCACGCCATTTAAAAAAAAAATAGCTGTGGGGTTCCTCTTAAAATCCGAAGGATTCATAGGAAAGAGCTTTGGGTGCTGATATCATCCCACCACATGGTGTAGTTTAATGGCACATTTTGTCACAGTTGGTGGAAGTCAGATTGTTTATTACACAGAAGCACTGCAACTATTATACAATTATGGTTAATAGAATTTATATTGGTCTTTCTGTATGCTGCTCTCATAATTGCACTTTGATTACTTTTTACGTCTGCCTTTTCATTTAATACTAGTGAAGATCTATTTTATATTTTATTTTTAACAAATTGAAGGAGACAAGTCAGGTTTTGTCTTGAATTAAAAATTTGAGTGTATTATTTCAGAGACAAAAGACACAAATATTGTACATTCACTGGAGAGTATGGGAGCAGCTTGATTAGGCTGCAATTTTAGAGGGAGACTCAGGGCAGTTTTATCATGAAATAAAAATTATACTCTATTTTTTCAAAGACAGTAGCCACAAATATTGTACATTCTCTGGAGAGAGTATGTAGTGCCTGGTACACACATTCGTTTTTTTAGTTTTTTTTATTCAACCCAGCCGGCTGAACGAAAGCAAACTGGGAGGTCAGTGTACTAAGTGATGGCCCTTCGACAAAAGCAAAGAACTACACCATGTCATTACATGGCTTTACTCTCATTTAGGATCTTCGCAACGCTGGAGGAAGAAGAAGTTGTAACATCACTGGATAGTACCAAAGGCATCCAGAAAAAGAGTTGACGTTTTTTTTTTTTTTAAAGGGGCCAGAGGTGGTGTATTGAAGCGGAGGGAACAAAGGAGAGTTAGGATTTAAACATTACCATTTTCAATTGAAATCTGTGTACTGTGTAACCGGGAAGTAGGTAACATGGTTCCCCTCTGGAGGAGTTTTGCTAATGAACTTTATCCTTAGACAGCTGAAATATTTTCCTACAGTTATATATTTTGCTCACAACTCTAAAAGAAAAAACAATGACAATCTATAGTGTTGCTGACAGCAGGAAACTAGTGTCAGTAGTACAGAGTACAACCTCAACCTCCCCCCCGCAAATAGTCATGACTAGTGATAGCAGAGCATTTCTTTTGCCAAGGGCTCCTGATACAAAATGAACTAACAGAATTTTCTGCATGAATGGTTTAGTGTTTTAATGCACAGTGACAGGCAGCCCCTTAGGAAAATGGAGGATGTAGGAGCTGTGCAGCAGAGGAGGTTACTTGTAGCATTTGTTTTAGGGGGTAAAAGCCCCAGGTTTGACAAGTTTGTGGACAAAATACAGAATGTTAATGTAACAATCAAGGGGTGGCTGAAAGCAGAATCACTGGATTAAAGAGCTATAGATAGTACACATCTGGAGGAACATATTGAGATTACCGAAAACTCTCTACAGAAGCACTAAGTCTGTTATGTATTGCAAGCATTGTGGAACTTGCTTGTGATTTACTAGGAATCCTTAGTAATCTGTCAGTTCAAAAAAGCTTTATATATTTTGCTATTAATGACTTTTATAATATGTGGTAAGGCTTGATAGTATTTGTAAATGTTTTTTTTTTGTTGCTTCTATTTATTGTTTATATTTCTGTATCTACATTGGGCAGCCACATGACAGTACATGCTATGTTTCCTGCTCAGTAGTAAATTATCACAAACACCAATATAAGGGGTTGTATATTACATACACCTGACCACTGCCCATACACATATACACACACACACACCTGTATGTGACATATTCCTGACTCCTGGCCCACTCTCTAATGAAGTCCCATAAGAACGCAACACCTAAGGTGGAGTTACCAAAGGTGTCATCATGCTGCACATAGACAGAGGGTTTTACAGTCCTAGAATCACATCCCTGGCTAAATACACTGTGGCCTTGGCGGTGCCTGTTTAGGTGGTGCTGGGATCAGTGTCCACAGAGGAGAAATGACATGCTGTTTCAATATATCTGAGCTACAATTAAAGGGGCTGCGAGATTCCTGTCTGTAATGGGCTGTTGCTAAATCTGACTGGGAACCTGTCAGATCATTTCAAGAGTGATTCAGCTGGAGCAAGCAAGTGTTTATGCTGCAGGGAAGAGGAGAAGTGACTGTATATAGGTGTGTATATAGAAAGTTGTCCCTGAAGTTGGTAAAGTCAAGTAGGCATCCCATAACTTCCCATCCCTATCCAAGTTATTAACCCTCTATTAAAAACAAAACAAAAACAAAGCAACAGACTGTTCTCTGATTTGTGGGGCTTGTGAAGATTCGGTGTGCCTGACTGTACAGGAGTGGGGGATCCCTTTCACCTGCAACTCCTTCGGGGTAGGAAGAATACGAGAGTCAGGAGTCCTACCTCAATATCCCCCCTGGAAATAGCCATGACTAGTGATAGCAGAACATTTCATTTTGATTGTAGTTTTTCTTCTTCCCTGAGCTTTTACCAGTCCTCATGTGGCATGTGGTTTAACCCTGTGTATCCATCAAGCTACAGTTATGCTGGTCTTGCCCATGGATGGATGTAATCCATATACATACCAAGCACTTATAGACTTCCTATAATCAAAGGCTCTACAGGTATATGTCATGTATTGATATATAAGATATTATGAACACTATTAGTGTGAAATACTTTTGAACACTGTTTTTTTGGTGAGCATTGGTAGAACCAGCGGAGTTTAGATATCACATTTTACTAAAGGATATTCAGTTTGTGAATTTGTTCACTTTTAATATTTGTGCAATTTTTTTATGCTGTACAGTCTATTGGGGCTAATGTTTTAGCCCCATATGTGTATTTTTTTGCACATTGAAGTCATGTAAAACACATGGCATATATTGTCAAAAATATTTTTTTCAATTTAATTCTGTTTATTGCAGGGCATTTTGATATGTTATCTGTGATCTGTTCTGGTAACACCTATACCCTCTCATTTTTTGTCATGGGATCAATGGGACAGGAAATGGCATGTTATCTACAGGATTTGAATATTTTCAATGTTGACCTTTCCACTGAGCAGTATTTTTTTTAAGTTTGTTTACATTTGGTACATGTCCCTAATGCCAGTGTTCATACCCTTCTTTCAACAATGGCTTGCCCATTAGCCTTAAAAATGTTTTTTGCATCCAATAGTCTTCAGTGGGGGTTCAGTGCTAAGTTTGGGATTCGCAGACTTCCCATTGGATTCACCAAACTTGGATTAAACCAAGCCAGGACAGATTCACTCATCCCTATTCACCGCATCTCCAGGCATGTAAATGTGAACTTGACTGAACCTGATACAGTATATTACATTTTTGTTTCTATAGTCTAAAAACTTAACAAAACTTAAAAGTTCATAAAAAAAATTCAGCTTTCAATAGTTTACATATATTCATAATTTTTTCATCCAAGCTTTTTGTTTAACTCAAACTTCTTCACAAGTAGTATGAAGTTACTTTCCAACTACCTCAGTTAAGACCTTAACAAGAGTAGCAATTAATTAAAAAGAGTGTAAATCACTTGCAGGAACAGAGCTACCTTTGGATCTTTGATGTTAAAGAATTAAGAGATCAAAATAAATCCAGCTTTAAGTAATTCCTGGCTCTCAAGTATGAAAGTTCTGCCAAATCTTGGCTGGGATTATTTAAACTGCAGTCTAAGGGGGCCCATACCCAATAATGAAGAAGATAAGACCACCCAAAATGTGTATCTATTAGTAGTTATTGATCTTCCAAAAGGTAGTAATAAGAGGCAACGGCTTGTCTTTATCAGAATTAGCAAAGAATAATAGCTACTCAGCCAGCATTTCCCTTCTACCAAACCGAGCAGCTGCTGGAGTGTAAAATAAAATATTTACACAGTCATCTCGATACCAGCTTGGCAAAATCACTGGCTTTACAGCTACTTCTGTTCCAGCTAGTGGAATCTGCTCCATGTCATGAATTTGTGGTATAGCTGTAACACAATGGCAGGTACTTTGGTGCCACTTGTTTCCCCAGAAGACCATTGATGCTCTTAACCAGCATATGGAAGGTAATGTCTTCCTGCCACTGGGTCACACAGTTACACATGATCACAGGGGATGTTCTATATCCTTCATTGCCTTCTGAATAAATTTGCTGTCGGCTGGGAAGGTTGTAGAATGGGGCACTCCATTGGAGTTGGTAATGCTGCCCTGTGTCAAGCAACTTGGTGATGGTAACAGCTCTGTCAGTCACCTTTACCCCCTCCTCCTTAAAGGTCAGGGATACATTCTAACCTCCCAAGCACTAGGAGTTGTACGTGAGTGGAGTAAAATGGTTGAGGACAAAATTATCTTCAGCGATAATTGGAACTGTTTTTTCTGGCTCTGGAAATTTGTGGCTATTGAGCTGATTCCTGCTGCAGTGTCTGCAAACGGACCATCAAAGAAATGTACAGTTACTGGTTGGCATTTCTTCTGGATCCACATTACAAGGGGAAAATGACAGAAAATGCTCCTCCTGCCATCACAGTGGGAGCTAAAAATGCACCACCTGCAAGAAGTGCTGCAGAGGAGCCTCCTAATGTCTTTTTCAGAGATTAGAAGGATCCCATTTCATAGCCAATGTGCCTCGGACACTCGTGGATGTGAAAGAAGGAGCAGTGGTGATGGTGGTGGCTGTCTAAGGATAGTGGCAACAGTCACAAGTAGGTCAATGATTATATAGTGTCAAGGGCAGATGTGGACATCCTTACAACGGGCGACCCACTTGACTACTGCTTGACCAGTGCGTTGAGCTTCTGGTTTGACCTGTGGCCAGTCTGATTTCAGGACAAACATTTAGTGCAGCTGGTAGTTTTGTGACAGAAAAGGACTCCGCCTCTGATTAGACACAGTTGACTGACTCACCTTTTAAAAAATTAACCAATCCTGGATTAGCAATGAGTACCTGGCACCAAAAAACATTATTGTACCATACAGCACTACCATTTGCTACCATAGCTGCTGGTCTGCCACCATTACCAACTCCTGTCACCGTTACCATCTATTGTTATGACTGCAGGTTTGTCACTATTACCATTTCATGCCCCTGCTGCAGGCCTGCCATAAATACCATCTTGTGCTGCCTCTACAGCTCTAACATAATTCATGGAAACGGTCAGGGTGCCATGCCTAATGTTTTCAGAGTTGCTCCGCAGCTACCAAATTTGGGATTTTTTTCCCTGCAGAGTCATTCCTGTGTTGCACCTCAATGTTTGTGGTGTATTATGCTGCTCTGGCACTATCCAGGTGCCACATATAATGCTTATGCAACTTCTTTTCAGTTATAAAATTTATAGTGTATACTGTAGGCTCTCTGTCTTCCATTTTAAGTCTATTCCAGTGCTCTGTTAGTCCAGAATATTTGTGGCGATTGCCTCTCATAAAAAAGGTAGTCTAAGGCCCCTTTCACACTGGGGCAGTTTTAAAAAAAAAACAGGCCTCTTTCACTTCAGTGTGAAAGCCAGAGGGCTTTCACACTGGAGCAGTGCGCTAGCAGGACGGTGAAAAAAGTCCTGCTAGCCGCATCTTTGGAGCGGTGAAAGGAGCGGCGTATTCACCACTCCTAAACCGCTCCACCCATTGAAATCAATGGGGCAGCGCGGCTATACGGCCAGCAAAGTGCCGCTGCAGCGGGGCTTTGCGGGCAGTTTTAACCCTTTTTCGGCCGCTAGCTGGGGTTAAAACCGCCCTGCTAGCGGCCGCAGACCAGCGCTAAAACAACGGTAAAGCAGCGCTAAAAATAGCGGTGCTTTACCGCCGATGCCCACACCGCCCCAGTGTGAAAGGGGCCTTAGAGTGGTTTTGTTTTTAATTAAAACCTTTCTTATCTCTCCACAAAAAACGGTTGATAAAAGTGCTTGCATAGTGTGCATAAAGTCTACAAAATATTTTGTGGACCTGTGTTTGATGAAATAATTATAAGCTGCCTGGGAAAAATGTGGATGATTGATTTTTTAAAAATTAATATGTAGGGAATTATTACAATATATTTCTATCTATTTTCCTGAGAAAATAAACACACCACAAAGAGGATTTTTCTGTTAAAAACTGACTGAGGTCTCTCCTGTTCAAAATTCAGCCTAACATACTGTCTATAGAGTTATTGAATTTTTATTACTTTCAAAGATTTTATTGAATTAACATAGCAGGTAAAACATAACAGATACCTTGTTACATGTATTGGAGAGATGTTACATAACCGAGAGTCACATAAAAGTTTACTCAGAGGACAGCAGAATACTAAGATCCTAATACTCTGTACTAACTCCTCTAGTTCCACCCACACACCTCATATACGGAATCGCTATGTCAATCACCTACTGGGCCTCACCTGCACCCCAACTGGGAACACACTGTGCAGGATGAGAGTCTCTCAGTGACCTGGCCCCCTCCATCTGGGTGGAGGTCATCAAATACGGTGTGGTAGGCGGATCTACCAGGAGTACACTCTACTCTCCAACTCCTCAGCCCTCCTAGGCAGACCGATTACGTAAAGAGGATCAGGGAGAGGTCCTGGAGGACGAGGGAACAAGGGGAGACTTCGGAAGAAAGACAGGGGATGGGGGGCAGGGGAAGGTGGGGGAAGGAAGAAGGGGGGGAAGCATGTCTACGGACGAGCAGCGTCCAGACCCGTATCATGCCCTGGGAACTAAGGCTGAATTTTTATTATAATCCTGATTTTCTTTTTGTGAGAAATCTACTGTATACACTTAAATGTGGGTTTTTGACTCATTGGGTCTTTTTTTTTTTTTTTATGTCTAAAATAAATTGTGGAACTATTATGTATGTTGTGTGTGTCATCTTCCTTCCATTGGAATCTGAAAAATATTTTTTTTTCCTTTTTTAGGCCCTTACAAGATAAATGTGGATGTGGTTTAGCCAATGAGGGTTGAAATAAATTGTGGAACTATTACATCATGCTGTGGGCAGCAAATTAATCCTAATGTAATTTAAACAAACAAAACAAAATTGTTGCTCCAATGCTAAATTTGGATGCTGTTTTGACAATATGGCCAAATAGAAATGTTATAAATAATATCTACAGTGTAACCAATATTCCTTCCTTTAAAGTGGAAGTAAACCCATCGATTTGAACAATTAAAAAAAAAAGGCATGCCGGGAATGCTAACTGCACATTGGCTGTGCTCTCAGCTAAACTATCAAACCATCCAATAGCTGGTGTCATAACAAATCACATGTGCAGCACCATAGCAGTTGAAGATTAAACAGAGACAAGACATGCCGGGAATGCTAACTGCACATTGGCTGTGCTCTCAGCTAAACTATCAAACCATCCAATGGCTGGTGTCATAACGAATCACATGTGCAGCACCATAGCAGTTGAAGATTAAAGAGAGACAAAGATGGCAGCTTCCTTGGCTGAAAACGATAGGGGAGTTTACTTCCACTTTAAATAGTTTAAAATGCTCTGTAATAAATATATTTGGCCTCAACAGCTGCATAATTTGGTTATATAGGATGAAAAACTGCATGCTGCGTCCCTTTCAAAATGTGTCCTACTCCAACTGAATCAGGCTCTAATTGGCTTAAAAAAAGGTAGGCTTGGGGTGCAGAGCACTGCACCCCGAGCCCACCCAGTTGTGTGACATTAGGGAATTAATATTCGCTAATGTCTTCCTGTTTTTACTCCTGGCCAATCAGCCTATTGGCCTATAGAGGAGGCACCATTCATCATAAGGAGCCATCAGTCAATACTATCAGAGAAGGACCCCAGAGGCCGTCTGAAGCATCTGGCTTAGTTCTCTGCTGTTACCCTATCTTACCTGACACCTAGTTCACACTAAGGTGTCATCACATTGGATTGGCTAGGCATCAGCCATTTATTAACTGTTCATTGTGAAGGGATCCATCACTCACTCATCATTCTTTGATTGACTTATGTACCACTATTCTTTGATTATTATTTGTGCCTAGGGTGGCACATTGGATATTTGATTTCATTTGCACTGCATCTATTCACTTGTTATTTTTTTGCACAACTGTTATGTTTGTCATCTATTTACTGTGAATTGTATTCATATTGTGTTTGCAACAAGTTAATTGTGAGATTATTCACACACTTTATTGATGCCATTTGCACTTGCACTTTATTTCGTATATATCACCAGTCATTCAACAGCGCAGCACCATCATTATTATATTAATGTGCGATATGTTCTCTGTACTTTTGTCTTTCAATAAATAAACAACTGACAAAAAAACGAAAAAAACTCTGGTAAGCCTCCTGTTTTCATTTTAGGGACGTTAAGGGTCGGTTCACACAGGGGCAACGACTTTCAACACGACTTTTGGAGGCAACTTGGACACGACTTTAAGTCACCCCAGGCCAGGCGACTTTTGCCGTGGCCAATCAGAGAATGAGCTCTGAAGGGGGAACTCCACGTCAAATTTAAAAAAAAACGGCATGGGTTCCCCCTCCGAGAGCATACCAGACTCTGGTATGGATTTTAAGGGGAACCTCCTACGCCGAAAAAAATGGCGTGAGGGCCCCCCCCCAGATCCATACCAGACCCTTATCCGAGCACGCTACCCGGCCGGGGGTGGGGACGAGCGAGCATCCTCTGGGACTGTGACATCATAATGGGCGGGGACATCATCCGGTGATGTCCCTATATAAGTCGCCACACGCCGCGTGTTCTGTCATAGTGACCGGAGACAGCGACGAGGCAACATCTCCAGAAGAGAAGAACAGAAGAACAGAAGACGTCGGCGGCGACGGCGGCAGCGGCGACAGAAGACCGGGCCACCGCTTGTAAAAGAGCTAGAAGAAGGTGTGGTGGCCCGGCAAGAAGAACCGAAGAGGGGGACAAGACCCCCGAAGAGGGGGACAAGACCCCCGAAGTCGGAAGAAGAGGGCGGCGGCGGCAAAGAAGAATGCCGGGCTCCTCCGCTAGTAAAAGAGCTAGTAGAAGATAGCGGAGGAGTCCGGCGAGAAGACCCCCGAAGATGGAAGAAGACCCCCGGAGCTGTGCAATAAACTATTTTAACCCTTGTGTGTTGTGTTTTTTTTTACATTTTTTTCACAGGTGAATGGGTAGGGGTACATTGTACCCCATACTCATTCACATAGGGTGGGGGGCTGGGATCCGGGGGCCCCCTTATTAAAGGGGGCTCACGGATTCCGATAAGCCCCCCGCCCGCAGAACCCGACAACCAACGGCCAGGGTTGTCGGGAAGAGGCCCTTGTCCTCATCAACATGGGGACAAGGTGCTTTGGGGTGGGGGGGCCGCCCGCCCCCCTCCCCCAAGGCACCCCCCCATGTTGAGGGCACGTGGCCTGGTAGGGCTCAGGAGGGGGGGGGCGCTCGCTCGTCCCCACCCCCTTTCCTGGCCGGCCGGGTAGTGTGCTCGGATAAGGGTCTGGTATGGATCTGGGGGGACCCCACGCCATTTTTTCGGTGTAGGGGGTTCCCCTTAAAATCCATACCAGACCCATGGGCCTGGTATGCTCTCGGAGGGGGAACCCACGCCAAATTTTTTTAATCAATTTGGTGTGGAGTTCCCTCTTGAGAGCTGATAATTCTGTGAGTCGCCTCTGTATAGATGGAGATCCGACTTGGAGGCGACCTCCATTGAAATCAATGGGTACCAGTCGCCTACAAGTCGGATTGAAGTAGTAAAGGAACCTTTTCTGAAGTTGGAGCGACTTCAGTAGTGTGCATTAAGGCTCTCATTCACTTACATTGATTTTTACATGTAGCGTGACTTAAGGCGACTAGGGGCGACCTGAAGTCGGATCTGAATCGCCCCTGTGTTAACCGGCTCTAAGAGTAGAGGTCAATCAAGAGGACACTTGTTTTTGGAAAACAATTGTATTTTGTGATTATAGGACTTTTTTTATTTTTGTGATTATAGGACTTTTTGGAGAATTTGTTTTGGCTTGTGACTGTTATTGTTGAGCATTTCAATCAACCTTACCTATTTGTAATTCTTAAGCCTCGTACACACGATCAGATTGTTGGCCAACAAAACCGTGGAATTTTGTCTGAAGGGCGCTGGCTCAAACTTGCATACACACGGCCACATACTATGAGGTTTTTCAGCTCTTTAGCGCCACCCTTTGGGCTCCTTCTGCTAATTTTGTGTTAGTAGAAGTTTGGTGAGAGTTGATTCACACTTTTCATTTTGCACTTTTCATTTCACACTTTTCAGTTCACGCTTTTCAGTTAGTTTCTGAACGGCCGTTCGTCAACCAGACATGTTGCAGAATCGGAGGAGATAACGTGTTATTTATTATTGGCCTTGGAGTTATTGCTTTGACATTATTTTTTTGGCTGAATAATGATTTGATTTGATATATTTTCTATGTTTTTGCATGCATAGAATTCACTTTTTGGTTCAGTTCTATTGGCAGATAGCATGTCTAATTTTTTTTTTTTTTTTTAATGCACAATAAAAAAAATTGTGGAGAATAATACTTGGCTATGTTTTTTTACTTCAAATGACAGTTAGAGTGGGAGAAGGCAGTTAGATTTAAAAAAATACAATGTAAAATTAACAAGGGACGACAACATGGTTGTATCTTTGATCTTAAAAACTATGGGATAATGGTGTTGTGGTAACTTGCCCAAATACAAAAAAAGCATAATAATATTATTCTTGATATCACTAGAAAAAAAAAGCCTTGGAAAATTTGTTTGCAATAACTTCAGTTTCATTATTATCCCATTAAAGAAGAAAAGAATTGTACGCTGCATTTGGAGATTTCATGTTACCACGTCACGAATGTTAATTCTCCATTAGGAACGCTAGTTTACAAGGCTGACTGCTTCTGGCTCATCCTTGCTTTCCGAGCATATGTGTTTGTACTTTGGACTTTTGTCCAACGGACTTGTGTACACACGCTTGGAAAATCTGACAACACACATTTGTCCATGTAAAATTTGAAAACCTGCTAGCCAACATTTGTTGGCAGAAAGTCTGACAAGAACTGTCCGATGAAGCATACACACGCTGTCATCGAACATTTCCCGTTGGAAAGTCCAATCATTTGTACAGGGCTTTATGCTGCTAGCATTAGTAAATAGATAGGAATGCCTAGTTTATTTATTTGTATTAACCTTTTTTTTTTTTTTACATTTCCTCAGTTGCTTCTTGGTTTCTGTCCTAGGCCAAAATTATGTCATACATTCCAGGAGTCTTTATTGGCACTTCTTTTTTCTTCATCTGGAGGAGGGGAAGAGGGGCTTTCTCAGCTAGGCACATACAGTACTACTGCCTGTATGCCAAGCTGAGGGCAGATGGATTCCAGGGGGTAAATGCTACATGACTCATCTGCAAATATTTTCCTTACCCACCAGTGCCCAGTTCCCCATGCCATTTGTTTATTGTTATTCCCTTGCCTATTTTCCTAGAAATTTACAGAATTAATTTTCAAAATTTGTTCACAATGTGCAAATTTTACAAGGAGCTTGCAGAAGATTTCCAGGGATCAAACCCCAGAAATGTAAACATTGCAAAAATTGCTCTGGTCCATAGGTGGTTTACAGTTGTAAGAGCTGAAGTTGTTAATAGATACGAATAGCTCAAGCATATCCACAGCAAGAGAGTGCTACTTTTCCAAGAGGGCATTTTTAAACAAAATTAGGCAAATGCTCTGTTAAGTGCTAGTTTTATACACAAAAGTTAATATATAACTGGAGTTATGGGGAAAGTGGAAGAACTGTATATTATTTAGCAATGAAATAGGGTTCATGTTTTAACCTGTATTTGGAAATGTATGTATAGGATCTGACTGGGTACTACAGACAACCTTTCCTGTCCCCTTTCTTCCTGATGCTACACATAACCTATCATGCTGCTGTGGTAATCATATATCTCTGTGTATTTAAATGGAACGGAACCAGTAAAGCCAATGAAAGCTATATCAACAAAACAATATTTGGAGATCATTCAGAGAACTCACCAGCAAGGCAATGGAGGTCAATGTGTGGTTGGCATTCATAAGGGAGTAGGTCACTTGATATACACCGTCATTTGTTTCACTATTTCCATAGAAACCAATGCCAATTCCAGCACTAAAAGAGAAAACATGGGAAAATATAAAAGTGTTGCTTCGCTAAATCCCAAGATAACGTTAACAGAGAATTAATTTACACTGCTTAACCGTCCCAATTAACTGGCATCTTAAAAAGAATTTTTAAGTGGTTTTGCTTGGCATCTCAGATGAGCTGGTATCTAGGTCTGCCAAGCCCATAACTCCTTTTGCAGCAACAAGCAAGTTTTTCTTTGGATATGTAAATCATCTGTGCCAACACCTATGCCATACACATTTGTCCACTGTGTTAAAGAGAAAGTTGCAAAATAATCTAAATATAATATAAACCTATGTAAATAATATCATATTTAAACGAAATAAATATAATTACATACATCAGTACCTAGTGTCAATACTGTATATCCCTTGCATTTCTGGCATAATTTGCTTCCTGGCACTATCATATTTCAGTATCTTTGGAGTAACTTGTACCCTTTTTTATGTTGTGCCCATTGCAAGTCTTGTGAGGCTTCTTTTTGAGCAGCCAAGTGCTGGGGAGGAGTAAGATGGTTGACACAGGGCTGGGACAAGAGGAGGGCAGGAGGGCAGTTGCCCTGGGTGAAGTGTTTTTTTGTTGAAGTGCAAGGGGCGATCACTGCATGACAAGTTGCGTAGTTCTCTCTGTTACAAGCTGACAGTTGTAGCGACAGCAGGGGTGCTGGAAGTGGCTAGGAGAGGAGGAGAGAGATGGGAGGAGATGTGAGCTGTGTTCTTTCTCTCTCCCTTACCAGATCCTCCTTCCTGTCAGTGCAATGCACCTGTATTCCTGCAAACATAGCTTTTGGCTTGTTAATGCAAGAGTGTTGTAAGATCTTGGCTGTGTAGGGTTTGCTTACTGGGGCTTAGGGTAGAGTGTTGGGTTTGCTTACCCGCTTCCTACCTGCATATTTCTCCTGTCATTTTACACCCCTGGTTACCTCCTCCCTAGACTATTTTTGGTATGGCAGTAGAAAACATGGGTAGGGGATTGGTAAGCATACCCTGCAAAGTCCTGACCTGACAGAGCTCCTGTATTAAAAAGCTGGTGAGCTGGTGGCACTGCCCCAATTTAAGAGCATTTCTCTCTGTCGCCAACTTGCACAGCAGCAGCCTCTGAGGATCACTGGTAGGAATGGCTTTGGTTATTTTCCCACCCATTGATTATGTATGAAAGGGATTTGAAGGTAAATAAAAACATTGATATGAATGTAGAAAGCTGAAATTAGGACAACACCGTACTCACTCTCACTACAGAGATCAGAACTATAAATGGATTTGCTTACAAACACAAATTCACACAAATTGACATATATGTAAAAAAAAACTAAAACAATTTTTTTCACCACTTAAGGACCAGGCTTTTTCAGGCACTTTTTGTTTACATGTAACAATCAGGATTTTGTTAGAAGATTACCCCCAAACATTATATATATATTTTAAAGCCGATGCCCTAGAGAATACATAATAAACTATGCTTACTATGCTTCAATTTGTGAATGAACAGGAAGCCTCAGAGCGCTTCCTATTCATTCACCTCCAGTCCAACTGAGACAAAGAAAGGGATTGGGAATCCATGCCCCTGTCCCTTTCTCTGTCCCAAAAAGGAAATGTATAAAATAATTAAAACATTGTAAAACGAAAAATGTAATGTGTAAAAAATAATACAAAATGCTAGAAAAACATTAACCACTTCAGCTCCGGACCATTTTGCTGGTCAAAGACCAGACCACTTTTTGCGATTCGGCACTGTGTCGCTTTAACTGACAATTGCGCGGTCGTGCATCGTGGCTCCCACTAATAGAGCTTTCGTTTGGTGGTATTTGATCACCCCTGTGGTTTTTATTTTTTGCGCTATAAACAAAAATAGAGCGACAATTTTTTAAAAAACGCATTATTTTTTACCTTTTATTATAATAAATATCCCCCAAAAATATATAAAAAAACATTTTTTTCCCTCAATTTAGGCCGATACGTATTCTTCTACGTATTTTTGGTAAAAAAAAATCGCAATAAGTGTTTATTGATTGGTTTGCGCAAAAGTTATAGGGTTTACAAAATAGTGGATAGTTTTATGGCATTTTTATTAATATTTTTTTTGTACTAGTAATGGCGGCGATCAGCGATTTTTATTGTGACTGCGACATTATGGCAGACACATCGGACATTTTTGACACATTTTTGGGACCAATGTCATTTATACAGCAATCACTGCTATATAAATGCAGTGATTCCTGTGTAAATGACACTGGCAGCGAAGGGGTTAACCAGTGGGTGGCAGTGTAGGGGTTAAGTGTTCCTAGGGGTGTGTTACTAACTGTTGTGGGCTGGGCTTTAATTTAGTGAACACTGATCTCAGCTCCAATCACATGGAGCAGAGATCAGCGTCACTAGTTGCTAGGCAGAACGGGGAAATGCTGTTTACAATGGCAGTTCCTCGTTTAGCTGCCCCGTGAGACGATCGCAGGTGTGCCCATGGTGATTGAGTCCACGGGACTCGCGACCGGACTCATGGGGGTCCCAACCAGCCTGCGAGCTCGCCGCCAGGGGCACGCTCACGATGGCAGTTTTAGTGCACTGCAGGTCACCCCTGGCAGGGGCCCCAGTGCATTAATTTACTCAGGGGCCCATGATGCTATTAAGATGGCACTGACTGGGGGGCAGAGCTATGACGTAGGAGACGGGCGTCCGTCCGTCAGAGCGCCCGTCCGAGCCTCTCGAGGCCCCTGCTCTACCTCCCTCCGCCATGCACCTCCCCATGACCCCATAGCCTGAGGCTGCGCGCTCCTGAGACTCCGCTCCGAATCGGCCTGACTTTTCGGCTCCGAGGACCAGGAACCGGCCCTGCCAAACTTAGCAGCAGCCCATGCCAGCGGAGGGGCTGCCCAAGAACACAGCGGTGGAGTTCTTCAAGTCGCTGCTACGGCGGGACGGGACCTGGGCTGCACACCCCTGAAGCGGAGGAGAGGATCCCTGCTGGAATCCACCGGAGCACAAGAAGAGGCTGACAGAAGGTGCTATACATACGGCAGAGCGGTAAGACAAGCAGCAGGAGGGGGAAGCAAGGGGAGTTTCTGCTGGGTTTCTGCTGGAATGGTGAGAGGTGAGAGGCATGGACACGGACGCTATGCTAGATAAGGGGAGATACCCCTAGGTAAATTGGAGCCTGTCCTATCTTACCCTACTCTACTTCCTTTTGCCTCTAAGGAATAACTTCATTTGACAGAGTAATATATGGAATGACTGCTAGAGCTGGCTCTACATTCTTACTGTTGAAATAACTCAATTATAGGAATTATCTGCTACCAGGCAGGGGAGAGAAAAGGAAAAAATATTGTTAACTAAAGGGAGTTTTCCCGGAACCCCCCCCCCCCCCCCCCCCCCTGGCTACAGGGGACAGCTTCTTTTGTAAATAATCATCCATACAAAAATTGCAAGAGGAAATCTGTTATGTTATCAACAATAGTCGCCGGAGGAGTTTAAATGCTGCTGTAAGAGCCCCTGCTGCTGACAAGCTGATTTACACTCTCCTGAGTTTTTTTTTTCTTTTTTTTTTTTTTTTTTGGGGAGAGGATATGGGAAACATATTTTATGGTTTAAAGAATCTATAATATGGGTATATTCTACAGACACTGCTAATTAATACTAGTAGCCCATTATAGAGAAGAGGAAGTAGCGGAACAGAAAGGAGAAGGAAGAAGGGAAAAGAAGAGAAAAAAACTTTCCTCTCTTTTTTTTTTTTTTCTTTTTTTTTCCGGGTACCTGGAATTGAACAACACCTGAGACATCAGGATAGAGGACTCACCGGTTATTGTATAATAACTCCCCCCCTCCCCTCTGTTTTTTTTTTCTTTTTTTGGACATTTGGGTTGATAAAATTCAATTGGTACTGACCACCACCAAATGTAATAACATAATAACACTGTGATTGTTGTTTTTGGGGTAGGTGGGTTTTTTGAGGGGGAGCTATCTAAAGTGGCTGTAAAGATTTATGCCGATATTTTTGATAGGAGGAAGGGAATCAAATTTTGATAGGTCTGCCAGGATGAGAGGGAAAGCAGGCAAGACAAATAAACAAGTAACCCCCGCCGCAAGCCCGGTCGGAATTCAAAAATATATGGCCGCGAACACCAGTATAAGAGCAGAAGAAGAGGCTGTTAGCCCCAGGATGGAAAAACTGCTCCGCCCGGGTCCAAGTAGACAGAGGGGAGAAGATAGCAGAGGGACAAAAAACCCGGTCGTTAAGTCAACTGAACTTAAAAAAAAAAATAATAGCGCGAACTTACACAGTGGGGATAGCAGCCAGAATGAAGCTCAAGGAAGGGAGGGGTTAGAACATCTAGAGGCAGGAGAAAGAAGTCTGGATGGACAAAGGGAATCCGCCCAGTCCCCACAGATTAGGGAGATGCTCTCAGAGATGTTCATGAGAATGGAGGTCTCTCTAAGGGCAGATATCGCAACTATAAGGGAGGACATAGGTTTGGTCTTGGGGAGAGTAGAGGAGGTGGAAAACAAAGTAGAGGCCCAGGAGCACAGAATAGATGGAATCTTAGAGCAGGTAAGAGCCCTCCGTAGGGGAAATAGAACAATTAGATATAAATTAGAAGACCAGGAGAATAGAAGCAGAAGGAAGAACATACGAATAAAAGGTCTCCCTGAGACAATTAGCGCATCTGCCCTTGGAGAGATAGCCCAACAGATTTTCAATCCCTTATTAGACAGAGAAGCTACAACCCCACTGAAGCTAGATAGAATACACAGGATGACACGACCTTTTGGAGTTAGATCAGAAACCCCACGAGATGTCATAGCGAGATTTCACCATGTAGCAGAAAAAATGCAGGTAATGAGAAAAGTTAGAACACAGCCAGGGGTGATCTACGGAGACGTGGAATTGCAGATCTACTCCGACTTAGCGGGGGAGACGCTTGGAAGAAGGAGACGTTTGAAACCGCTAACGGAACTATTGAGAGCAGCCGCCATCCCATATCAGTGGGGATTTCCGGCGTGCCTCATAGGGAAGAAAGACGGACGATCTGCGGTTCTACGTTTCCCGGAGGATCTTCAAGAATTTTGCGAACAGTTAGGGATACATCCTGCTCCACAGATAGAATGGGACACTGAAGAGGTTCTAGGGGGTGAGAGGAGTATGACCCAAAGGAGTATTAGACAGGATAGGCCGAGCGATTGGAGACGAAAGAATCCAATTACCTGAAGCTGAGATAAATTTGAACGGGGGACTAAGAGGAGGAGAGAGGAGGGGAGGAGAGGGGGGAGGCTGGGGGAGTTTCGGACGGACATGGGGGCGAACCCCAGGGATACTATGGGGGAGAGGAGACCACTGATACTGGCCTACCAGTCCCATAGGTTTAACATGAAAAGGGGAGTCCTACCCAGTCTCATGAGACGTTTTGTTATAGGACTAGGGGAGGGAGGGTGGTTTTGGCTTTTTGGGGTTTTTTTATGGGCTCTCACTCGGTCCTTCTACAGGGGTAGCAGGTATGGTCACCAACGGGTTCACTAGACGCTCCAAAAAGAGAAGGAGAATGCCCCTTGGAAGAGAGGTATGGGGATAGTTAACGTTATTACTTACAATGTAAGGGGCTTAAATACAAAAATGAAAAGACATAGAATAAACGATGAGTTGCAGCATATGGATGCAAATATAGCATGTCTCCAGGAGACGCACTTAACATGCACTTCTGGGTTTAGACTGAATTCGATTGATTTCCCGGTATGGATTTATGGGGATTCCCCATCCTCGTACTCCAGAGGGGTTGCAATAGGTTTCAGTAAAACAACGAGGTTTAATTTAGAGGAGCGACTGGTGGACCCAGAGGGACGATACTTGTGTTTAAAAGGAATGTTGTTTAACCTTAAATGCACAATTGTAAATATTTATGCCCCAAACGAGAATGCGGACATATTCCTAAGGAAAATATTGAATAAAATAGAGGATTTTAAAGAGGGGAAATTAATTCTTGCTGGAGATCTTAACTGGAGTGTAAACCCTAAAATTGATACTTCAGCGGGAGGCCCAAGGACATCGGTATATAAGCAGAGAATGTTTTTAAGGGCGCTGGCTGCACTCCAGCTACAGGATACCTGGAGAGTACTTCATCCAAAGGATAGGGATTATACATGCTTCTCCTCGGTCCATGGTTCCTTCTCTCGAATAGACTATATCTTCCTGGAACATTCATTTCTGAAAGCACTTAAGAAGGCGGAAATAAAAATTAGAACTGTGTCAGACCATGCACCAGTTATGATTAAGTTGGAGATAGGAGAGGATCATGGACCGAGGTTGAATTGGAGATTGAATGAATCTCTGTTACAGGATAAGGATTCTGTAAGTAGGGTTGAGAGGGAGATAGAACAGTTTTTTAGATTAAATGATACACCGGGAATCTCAAGCCCTATACTATGGGAAACGCACAAAGTGGTAATAAGAGGGGTATTAATAGGGATTGGAGCAGGAAAAAAGAGAGAGAGAGAGAGGAGGAAAACCCTACTGTATGAAGAA
Organism: Lithobates pipiens; assembly: GCF_037356315.1. Taxonomy (NCBI): domain Eukaryota; kingdom Metazoa; phylum Chordata; class Amphibia; order Anura; family Ranidae; genus Lithobates; species Lithobates pipiens. Next base: position 137,816,114 of record NW_027507788.1, on the reverse strand, counting down.
ATCCAGAGACTGGAGCTGGGTAGCAGACCAAGGGGACTACACGATACCCAGGACCTAGTAAAAAAAAAGAGAGAACTAGAAGACTACCTAGAGCAGGACAGGATGGCCGCCTATCACATTCTGGGAACAGAGATGTATCAATGGGGAAACAAAGCCGGTAAATGGCTGGCCAAGAGGGTGAAGGATAAGAAAAGCAGAACCTTTATCCCAAAAGTAAGAAATGAGGCGGGGGACATACAAAATATGCCGGAGGATATAGTGAATACGTTCTATACATATTATAAAGCCCTATATAATATTCAACAGGAAAGCTTAGAGAATGGAGGCCGGGATGCAATAAAGGACTATTTGAAAGGGATAGATATTCCCAGGGCTAAACAAATGGAAATGGAAGCATTAGAAGCCCCAATATCAAAGTTGGAAGTCGAATGGGCGATCAAAAATACAGCTAAGGGAGGTTGCCCCGGGCCAGATGGTTTCCCGATATCATACTACAAGGAATTTCAAAAACAGCTGGTCCCAAAACTATGCGAGTATTTTAATGCAGTGGGGAGGGAGGGAAAATTTCGAGAAGAGACATTACTGGCGCATGTGGTCCTGATCTTGAAAGAGGCAAAGGATCCGCTGGCAGTGGAAAGCTACAGGCCAATTTCCTTGCTAAATTCAGATATTAAACTCTTTGCAAAAATTATCTCTGAACGATTAAGACCTCATGTCCCAGAGTGGATACAGCAGGATCAGGTTGGTTTTATTCAGGGGAGAGAAGGTCGGGATAACGTACTAAAGACCATTATGCTAAGCCAGGAAACCATAAGACAGAAGACCCCCTCGATACTCATGTCTATAGATGCTGAAAAGGCATTTGACAGGGTTAGTTGGGGGTTCTTATTCGAAGTGTTGGAGCGATATGGATTGGGGCAGAGGATGAGAGGGTGGATAGAAGCTTTGTATACTAAGCCTAAAGCTAAAATAAGAATAAACGGGGCCCTGTCCTGCCCCCTTGAACTGTGCAACGGGACAAGACAGGGCTGCCCGCTCTCCCCAATATTATTCATTCTGGCACTAGAACCCCTCCTGACGGCTATTAGGAAGAATCAAAACATCCAGGGAATACGGGTAGATGAGAGGGAGTATCGGGTTGCTGCTTTCGCAGACGATCTTCTGCTCTATATCTCTAGCCCGGAGACCTCTATACCGGCGACTATGGAAGAACTAAAAAAATATGGGAAAGTCTCCAATTTTAAGGTTAACGCAACTAAATCCGAAATTCTAAACTTAAATATACCAGTAGAAGAGCAGAGAATCCTACAAACTAAATACCCTTTTAGATGGTGTGGGAGGGAGCTGGCCTACTTAGGAATAAAGCTTACGGCAGGGATGGGGGACTTGTTTGAGGCTAATTACATCCCCCTACTAAACAAAATTAAACAGCATTTAGATAGGATCCAATACAAAGCTTTATCTTGGATAGGGAGAACAAATACAGTTAAAATGTTCATTTTACCAATGTTTACTTACATATGTCAAATGGTCCCCATATTATTACCACAGGGATATCTAAATAAATTAAAAACGATGATTAAAAGATTCATATGGAATAAAAAAGCGGCGAGGGTGGCTCTTAATACTTTGATAAGAAGTAAAGACAGAGGAGGATTAGCAATGCCCGATTTCAAAAAGTATTACGAGGCTATAGCAATCTCACGAATCACAGACTGGACACACAACAAAAAGGGGAAGGACTGGGTGGAATTAGAAATGAAGTTAAGCAGAAGGGAATTAGGGGAGATAATATGGATACCCGCAAAATATAGAGAATTAGGGATTAGCACAATTTTGTTGACAAAAGGGTCACTGCGAATATGGGACACAATAAATGAGAGAAACAAGTGGGAGCACAATTCACCATTTATGCCATTACTAGACACAAATTTTTTTTTACCAGGGCAAGAGGAATATGTATATTATAGCAGATGGGCTAAGAAAGATAAAATTAAATTACAAGAGGTTATGGAAGGGAATAGGGTATGCACATATGAGGAAATAATAGAAAAGTGGGGGCACAAGCCTTTAGATAAGTGGAGATATTCACAATTATATTATTTTATTCAGTCTTTAACACAACCACTACGAGGACAGGAGCAACTTAGACCTCTGGAGAAATTGATAGAGAACCCCCAATGCTTGGTAAAAAGGATCTCAAAAATATATGAAATTTTAATAGAGGTTGAAGAGCAAGAATACCCCCCCTATATGGAGAAGTGGGAAAATGAACTGGGACCGCTGAATAATGACCTCCATAGAAACAGGATTATTAGACGAACGTACTCGGTGGCCAAAGACCTTCAAACTAGAGAGATATCATACAAACTTTTAACAAGGTGGTATATAACTCCACAGCAAGGAAATAAAATCAGCAGTGAGACCCCCTCAACATGCTGGAGAGGTTGCTCAGCGGTGGGGACCTTCGCCCATATATGGTGGGAGTGCCCTAAGATACAGATATTTTGGGAGAAAATTATAAAAGCTATCTTTGAAATTACAGGGGAAGGGATTAGAAGAGACCCATGGGTTTGCTTATTCCACGACTCGGAAAAAGGAGAGAGAGAGTATGGGCACTCCCTGGTTCCTGGTCTACTGAACTCCGCTAAGGCACTGATCCCACGTAGATGGAGGAAACCCGACCCTCCCTCGATGAAGGAGTGGGTAGAAAGGTTAGAAAGGACACGAAATATTGAAGAGACAATCTATAAATTGGATAACTTAGAAGGGAGATATCAATATAAATGGCGACTGTGGATACAATTTGGAAAAACTGAAGGTTATTTAAAGCTGCTTGACTGTTAGTAAAGAAGAAGGGAAAAAGCAGAAAGAGGGAAAAAACAAGGAAGAGAGGGAAAAAATGGAAAAGGCCCGGGGTAGGGACCGAGTGAGAGGGGAGGGGAGGGAGGGATAAGGTGGATTATTCTTAAAGAAATGCTGCTGCACTTATCATTATGTTGAATAGTTTATGTTTGTATATTTTGAAAAATCTGAAAATAAAGAATAAATAAAAAAAAAAGATGGCACTGACTGGAGGTGTGAGGCTTGAAATTGCTTTATTCAATCCTCACCTCTGTGGCAGATTAGAATGGGTGCCACTGCATAAAAACAAAAAAAATAAAAATAACTTAGATTAGAAAAAAAGAACAGCACACAGAAGCAGACCTTATTAAAAAAACACTTCCTGGTTATGTTTTTTTCCCATTGGCGCCCCTCTCCCAATTCACTATGGAAGTGAGCCTTAAAATTGCCTCATTCAAACCTCCCCTCTGTGGTGATTGTATAGGCCTTTACGCTACATGTGTAGCAACACATGCAGCGTTAGGACCAAATGTCATTTCCCATTCATTCACCCATACTGAGCTCCGGCCAGCCAATAGCTATATTGCCCCCTAGATGGAGAACTTTTCTTCCAGGTGGGGGGGGAGGGAACTAAACTGAGTCTTTGCCTCATGTGAAAGAATGTCTAGCTTTGCTACTACACGTGGGCTGGTTCTTTGTTAGTCTTTGGGTCCCCTGTGCCTCTATCCTGGATGTGGGAAACTGGTTAGGATTTCCTGGTGTTTCACCATATTTGGATTTTCCCTCTTAAATATATCAGATGAAAATGTTTCTCTTATTTCTTCTAAAATGGGATGATGGCCTGTATGCTGGAAGGATCTTTATTAGTGACCGATTGACAACATAAATGGGGACTCATTTGAGCACACTACCAGATATATTTAGGAGGGGAATCCACATGTAATGTATGTCCCCTGCTGCTTTCAGGGTCTCAGCAATTGCTTTATTTGTAGCTATCCTCTACCGTTAAAGTGTTTAAGGATATCACACACTACTAAATTACTGAGATTCTCCTACATCTGACATCTCCCTTGTGAGCGATTGGGGGTACAGATCCCTAGACATGCTTTTCTTGGATATTAAGACAGAATGAGCATTGTTTTTAATGATCAACTCAGGGGTACTCCTGAAGAAGTTGATAGAAAGTTCAACAAAATGCATATAGTCCCCACTCATTTGATTCCCATCATGTGACAAGGAAAAGATACACATTGTGTGGTTTAAGCCAATAGGTGTGGTTGCATTAGATACTTTTTATTCCTGTAATGTCTTTTCCTAATATGAATTTACTGTTTAATAAAATTAGGATTTTATGATAAAAATTAAGTAGTGTATGTTTGTTTGGCACCGTATAAAAATCTGTGATTTAAATATAATGGTATTTTAGATTTTACAAGCTTATTGGGGATGTTGGTACTTATGACAGCATGTAATACAAGAAGTCCTTATGCTCAATAATCATTCTATGGAATTGGGTGCCAGTCCCAATGGAAAATTTAAAGTGTATATTATAGGACCATAAGCTCACGCAAAAAGGGTTAGAGTACAGGATACCCAAAAATCAACAAAAATGCAAATTAGTCAATACAGAAATAGGAAACTTAAAGAAAGAGCGACAATCTGTACTCTTAAGACTATTGATCAGCTTCAGGCAACGCAAATACCATTGCTGTGAGGAAAAATTTGTGTAAAAACGTTGTCAATTGTCATACAGTATATTTATCAGCATCAGGTTCAGAGTAGAGCCCTAGTAAGCAGCTTTCCAGGACACTCCTCAGCAGCAAAATATCTTCCCCACGGTGCTCCAACAAAGCTCTAGCTTCACTCCTCCTGTATGTATCTTTAAGCAAGGCAGTGCAAGTCCTTTGGGCCCCACACTTAAGCTCACTCTCGGTATCAACTTCCCCAGGTAGCAGGCCTTGGAAGCAGAGATCCCCAACACAACATTCTCTCCTGGCAACAGCCCAAATGGCAAGTACAAATAGACCTTTTTAAAATGTCATCCTAAATTTTTATATTCTCCCTCAATATGCAGCTCTGGCAATAAGCCTTCTAGTGGTTAGCCATGAGAGCATATATATTCATAACTCATAGTTATTAGTACCTTATCTTCTTGCTCTATTGGACCAGGGACACTCCCCAACAGCAGGCAGAAGCAAACAATGTGAGCATATGGAAAAGGTAATGAAAAAAGCAGAACTGTAACAATTCAAGCCTAGCTACAGCAGTACATTTAAACTTGGGACACACCTGCTTAAGGCAAGGGCACCAGTAGGAGAATGTCCAGGCTCACGTTGCTTCCAATATATCAGTGTATTCTTGCAAGTTGATAGCAGCAGCGTGAAAATGTGCAGGACGTGAAAAGTTTTTTTCTCCAGGACCATTTTATCTATATTTTACCACACAGCTACACAAATGCAGTAAGAAATTGCCCCAGCAGAAAAATGACCAAAAGTGCAAATGTATCAAAATTAAGTGTGAAATGGACAGGAAGAACGTTATATCACCATAGCAGCAGGAAGATGAGCAGGTCCTTGATCCTTAAGTTCTGTTGAAATTAAATTTAAAATTTCCTGTATATAGATTACCTTCAGTGCCTTCACAGGACCAGGCATCTACAGTACTATTTGAAATGTAAAATAAATGACCATGCCCCCACTTTTAGAAAAATTTCAATATACAGTTTCAAGACAGTTGATAGAATATTGGGTAAGCAGGGCTGGAAATGGAGATGGCAAACAGAGGTGTAATGCATGCTCAACAAGGCAGCCAGGATAACACTGTGCGCCTCTGCTGTGGAGGCCTTTCTCTCCTGCCAGGCAGATGATGAGCCAGTTGTGGTCTCCAACCTCCTACTGTGGACAATACAGAAAACAGCCTGGTTCTCATTTGGGGACAACTGCCCTCGTCTTCTAGTGGAAACATCACTGCATCCTGGGGGGCAGCAGAACAGAGAACAGACAAGGAACCTCACAAAAATAGTATTTGTTCAATATGAATTGTTAGCATTTACTCCCTGTTAAGCTTACACTAATCCACCTTAGTTAACTCCTCCACCCCCCACTTTAGTAATTACGTTTTTGTTTTTTTAACTTTAATATACAAATTGTTTTAATTTTGTTTCTTCATTTTTGTTGCATTGCAAACAGATCAAAGAACAAAATCTGCACTTGTTATCTGTGTTCTTTTAAAACTAACAGGTCAAACTAGAAAACAATATCCAATACCTACAGATTGGCTATGTTACCCCACTGTGCTGGCTACAGTTTATGGATGCAACTACTATGATTGAAAGATTCTGCCAGTGTGTGAAGACATTGATGAATCCTCCCTTGATGTGATTTGGAGGATATACTGTATAATCATAATATCTGGAAGAAGGGGATGATCTAGTATATCTTTGATTGATCATTCTACAGCATTCAATGAACTGTCATTATTTTTACTGGGTGGAATCTTGTTTGTAATAGGTATACCTTTGTTTTTAACCAGTGCTTTTTGTTTTTATAAGACACAAAACACAGCTAATAAACAAAGGTATACCTATTATTCTTGTTTATTATACCTCTTTCCTTCTTACTAAGGAAGGGGGGAGTATAATAAACACGATTGTATTGTTAGAAACACAATATGGAATGTACCCTTGTGGCTAATAGAAGCCCGTGATCAAAAAAGACTCGAAAAACCTAATGTGAATAAATCACCAGGACCGGATAAGATGGCTTATACCCAAGAGTCCTCAAGGAACCTAGTCAGGTTATTACTAAACCAATGTAGCAGTACCCCCTTAGAGGCTTCTGAATGTAGTAGTTCCACCTGTCACCCTGCCCCGCCCAGCATTCATTTCCAAACACTCCAAGATAATGAACAGTCCATCAGCTTTGTTTTTGTGGTTTTGTTGATTGATTAAACTTGGATGGGGTAGGGGAACTATGGCATTCCAAGAATCAATAGCAGAAATCAATAAGATAATAAATTGGAACATCTATTTACATCTGCTAGAGCTCCAGCCTAATGCTTATTTCTAGACTGATTCTCTCTCTCCTGTACAATACTTGGTTCCTGGCACAGCTAGCACATGGTAGACCCAACTCTAACACAGTCAAGCCTTTAAAATTTCCATTCCATTCCCGTAGGGATTGCTGGCCCCTTTGTGTAGCAACCAACAGCAGAAGAAAAGTATTTTAGTACCAGTTTTACTAAAGTGGTCTACTGACCCCAGCCAGTCCTGTTCAGACTCTGACAGCTCTCCTGGCTACAGCTGCCTGACGGCAATGGCAGTATCATCACAGTCTCTCCCACTGGCTCTACATCCATCTCCTGGCATGCCTCTCCCAGCTCTCCCGACTGTGCCTGTTGCTCACTGACACCTGATGGATCTTGAAGACTTGACTGGCAGTGTCCCTTGCTGTCCTCTCCTGCTCTTGCTCAGGACACCCCTTGAGTTGTATGGGGTTCATGCTCAGCTTCCCCCAAGGCCCAGACAGCCTAACACTCCATATTCAGTTCTTCTAACTGAACAACCCCTCCCAGCTGGGCAGACCCTAGGTATTTAAGGAGGCCTGCCCCCTGCCAATTCAGGTCGGGATTGATCAGGGCTCCTTAGAACACCCCAGACAGCTCCATCTCTCTTCCCCTTCTTTGCTTCTAGAATCTTCTAGAGGCCAGAGGGAGGTAACCAAAAAGTAATGCTGCCTACTCTGAGCCACTCCCAGCCCCACAGATCAAAACAAACAAGCATAGCTTGTAGCCATGCCTGCCTAAATTTACTTGCATTGGCCACAAATCTAAAGTTGGCCATACACCTATAGATTATCTGAAGATTTTCTATGGTTAGATGGAGAAATCTGTTGCACTTTTTCCATCTAACCATAGAAAATCTACAAATAATCTACAAGTGTATAGCCAGCTTAACTCTAGCACCTACCTAAGGTAGAGGGTTCTACAGCATTATTCATAATCTTTAAGTATATCATACTGACTGCAATGGTACCAGCCAAAAGCTAATGTGGTTCCAATATTAAAAATAGGGCCAAAATATATATCTGGAAGCTACAGGCCAATCAGCCTAACATTAATAGTATGTAAGGGACTATATTCAAGAATCTGTGGATGAAAAGGGTATTAGTATTAATAACCAGAATGGATTAATGAAGATTCACTCATGCCAAACCAATCTATTAACATTCTATTAGAAAGTGAGCTGTGATCTATATGAAGGAATGCCTGTGGACATGGTGTATCTAGAGTTTGCCAAAGCATTTGATACACTACCCCATAAACGATTTATTTGCAAACTCAAATGTCAGTTGACATTGATGACACTGTATGTAACTGGATAGAAAATTGGTTACAGGAACGTATTCAGAGGGTTTGTGATCAATAGCGTATATTTAGAATGGTCTGGAGTTGTGCAAGGGGTGCCCTGCGACTCTGTCCTGGGACCAATTATGTTTTATCTGTTCATAAATTATATAGAGATGGGCATAAATAGTTTAATCCCAGTGTTTGCTGATGATACAAGGCTAAGCAGCGTAATAACTTCACAACAGGATATAGTAAGCTTACAGAAAGACTTCGATAAAATAGAGGAGTGGGCAACTACATGTCTCATCAGGTTTAATATTGTGTATATTATTATGTAATATTATGTAAAGTAACGCACTTGGGGGATAAAACTATGAATGCAAGTTAGTCACTAGCAAGAAAACCACTGGGGGAATCAAGGAGGAAAAAAGGATCTGGGAGTCCTAGTAGATCACAGGCTCAGCAATGCCAAGCTGCAGCAAGCAAGGCTAGTAGACTATTAGCATGCATTAAAAAAAGGTATCTACTCAAGAGATAAAACTATAATTCTACTGCTTTACAAAAGTCTGTTTGGGCAACATCTTGAGTATGCCATCCAGTTCTGGTCACCAATTCTCAGAAAGGGTGTGCTGAAACTGGAGAGAGTCCAGAGAAGGGCAATAAAGCTATTAAGGGGACTGGAGGATCTCGGTTATGAGGAACAACTACAAACATTAAATGTATTCTCCCTGGAGAAGAGACCCTTACAAGGCAATATAATCACAATATCCAATTATCTAAATGGTGATTTTAGCATAGGAAGAAAATTATTCAGCCTTAGGTTGTCTAACAACACACATGGACACTCAATAAAGTTGTAAGAGAACTGGTTACTTATGTTATCTCAAAGAGGCCTCCTAGTTTTTGGACTACAGATTGATACGCATTTATGTTGTAAAGATATGAGAGTAGTAGTGATTGAGTAGTTTAGCAAAAGAAACCGGGCAGGGCTGACAACACTCAACCCACAAAAACACTGTTGCTGTCAGCACACAACGGGGCTTAAGAGCTGAGTGCATTTCTGTCAGATCAACAGATATTTTTCTATACATGCAGTGCCTTTTTAACAGGATAAAACAGAGCGAAATGTGCATGTATTGTAAAGATGTACTGCATTTTTTATTTTTTATTTTGTTGCCTTGACATGTGCCTAAATCCCATTTATTATCTCCTGTCCCCGACCCCAATTCAACAAGAAGCCTTAAGATTTCACCAGCTTTCTCAGAGAGACAAGAGAGAAAATAATGAGAGCCTTTCTTTGTTTTAATTACTGTGTAGCCTTCTCTCCTTTAAGATGCCTGTATTTTGTTTTTACATCCAACTTTCCCTATCATTAACAAAGCCTGAATAAGATAATGACGTAGCTTTGTCTAAAACACACAAAAATGGAAAAGACTGAGCACTTGCATTTCTCTCAGCTTAAGCAAAGAAAGCTGTCACAAATGTTGCTGCAAATTTAGTAAAAATGAAATACATGAATATTTTTGCATCTCTTTGACTAATTTTACATCTTATTTAAATCATAAGAGTGGATTCCCATGTTCTCAGAGATTGTTTTGACGGCAAGGGACCTGCTGGGGAGAACAGTTGTTGTCCTCAGTCTAAATATTGCACAGCACTAGGGTTGCACGGATACCTTTGTCAGTGCCGATACAGAGCATCTGCGGGAGTACTCCTACAAATGTTCTGATACTTGAAACCGATACCTTTGTGGTGCAATTTGAGCCCATACAAAATGAATGAGCTCAAATGGCACAGCAAAGAATTGCATGTGGTTTGAACAGGAATGCAGTGCGTTTCTTGTCCGCATTGCATGTGGTTCCCCCCACCGCTCCCGTGTGAACCCAGGCTTGTCATAGTGACTTTGGTCTGGGTTCACACAGGAGTGGTGGGGGAAATCACATGCAATTCGGACAGGAATCACATCTATTCCTGTTCAAAATGCATGCGTTTCTTTGCAGTGCGATTTGAGCCCAATTATTTTGTATGGGCTCAAATCGCACCACAAAGGTTTTGGTACTAGGTATCAGCGTAGTATGTGACCAAAAGTATCAGTACTTGTACTTGCCAATAAAAAAATTGTATTGGTGCAACCATACACAGCACTATACCTAAAAATGCACATGTGCGCTAGGTAATTTAGTGTGCGCTTGGTAAGGGTTAGAACTGCCCACCTAGTGCTTATTTGAGCTATCCATGTAAATCTAGTCTAAAAGTTCCAACTATTAATGCACCAGTAACATCAAAGCACTTTAAGTGCTACAAGCTACGCTAGGCTGAAAGCTCCACTATATTTTCAAATTTGTGTAAAGCAGAACACAGAACATATATTAAGTGACTGCCACAAGATACATTTCTAAATTAAAGCGGGAGTCCGCCGGGACTCCGCGTTTTTTTTTTTTTTAAAAGCCAGCAGCTACAAATACTGCAGCTGCTGACTTTTAAAATAGTGACACTTACCTGTCCAGTGCGCCCGCGATGTCGGCACCCGAAGCCGATCTCTAGATCGTCTCCCGGGTGCTGCCGCCGCCATCTTGGGTATGGGAATCAGGAAATGGAGCCTTTCGGCTTCATTTCCCGGTTCCCTACTGCGCATGCGCGAGTCGCGCTGCGCAATAAGGACGGTCCCCGCTGCCTCTGGGATCTGTGTGTTTCCCAGCAGGCAGCGGGGCACTTGCGGAAAGGGGCGTAATCTACGCCCCTTTCCGCAGAGAGCTATCCCGGAAGTGGGTGCAGATACCTGTACTGTACAGGTATCTGCACCCCCCTCCCCCCTGAAAGGTGCCAATTGTGGTGCCGGAGGGGGGGAGGGTTCCGATGAGTGGAAGGTCCACTTTAGGGTGGACCTCCGCTTTAAGGGGAGGAAACAAAACAAAAAAATCTATGGATTCACTATATACATAGTAGAAAAATATACAAACCCATTTATTGAAATTGCATGTAAAAAAATGAAAATCTTTAAATTCTTTCCCACTGAAGAAAGCAGTAAGTTTTGTAAATATAAGAAGACATGAGATTGGGGGGAATTATTTTAAGCTGCTATGAAGATAAGCAACAAGAGAAGAAAATTGCAGAAATGAAGGTATACAACTTTCTCTTTTTTTGAGGCATAAAGTCAGCATACAATGGGATTCACAAAGCAAGGTAATGCAAGAAAAATGTGTTAAGAAGTAATAGCTCCAGCATCACTGACTATGGTATGGTAGGGGAAAAACATAATTTCTTCTTTCTCCATTACTAATTAAAGTAAACGTCTGGTCAGAAGCTAACTAAGCTTAACCCTACTCCCACCCTCATTCTAAGCCCTATTCTAACTACACCTTAAAGTAAGTATGTATACTTACCTAATCTAAGGGCACTCTGGTCCGGTCACGTGATCAGGTCCCAGCACCGGCTTTAGTGTAGAGTAAGGGCAGCAGACAACAGATGCCCCATAGTAAGTCTATGGGGGATTTCACTGTCATGCTCTGCAACCATTGTCACTGCTCTCTCCTCTCCCCTGAAGATGGCTGCTGAGGAGGTCATGTGACGGAACCGGAGCACCTCTAGATTAGGTAAGAATAGATATTGTTCCTTTACAAGGTAGTTCGCAAGAGCTTAAAATAGGAGTAGGAGATTGAAAGTGGTTGTAAAGGCTCAAGGTTCTTTACTTTCATGCATTCTATGCATGAAGGTTAAAAACTTCTGTGTGCAACAGCCCTCCCAGCCCCCCTAATACTTACCTGAGCCCCATCTTGATCCATCAATGTGCACAAGAGCAGCGGCTCTGCCGGGTCTCTTTCTCCTCATTGGCTGAGATAGCAGCATGAGCCATTGGCTCCCGCTACTGTCAATCACGGCCAGTAAGCCAATGAGGAAGGAGTGAGGACAGGGCCATGCCACGCTCCCTGTGTGAATGGACAAAAGAGCAGGCTTCCTAAGGGGTCCCCATAGCAAGCTGCTTGCTGTGGGGGCACTCGGCAGGAGGTAGGGGCTAGGAGCACTGACAAGGGACCTGAGAAGAGGAGGATTGGGGCTACTCTGTGCAAAACTACTGCACAGAACAAGCATGACATGTTTTTTTTTTCTTTTTATAAGTCTACCTTTAATATTACTTTAAGCTTAGTTAGCTTTTGACTGGACTAACACTTTAAATAATTGTATTTTCACTACCTTGATTATGATCCACACGTAGCTCTAATAGTGTGTCAAACCAAGGCCTCCAAGGTTAATGAGTGATAATAGCTATTGCTGCCACTGTTAGCTTTCGCTGCAGGGAAAAGGCATAGCCTAAGAAAAGATTTTATTGCTCAGAACATCTATTGAGTCAGAGCATCTAGCTCCTGTGCCTCCAAAAATTGATAATGGGTTAGAAATTTATGGCACTTAGAATCCCCTGAAGTGACTAGAAGATTTATTATTATGATACACCATATGTGTATTTTCTTTGAACACCTACAGTATCTCACAAAAGTGAGTACACAACCCTCACATTTATGGAAATATTTTATTATATCTAGGGCTGCAACGATTAATCGATATTATCAATAATAATCGATAATGAAAATCGTTGTCAACGATTTTCATTATCAATTAGTTGGTCCGCACCTTCCGCCTGTCTGTTAGTTGAAAAAAAAACGAAATAAATCCTCTCCTCCTATGTCACCCGTCCTCGGCGGCACTCTCTGTGACCAGGCACGCACTCGCCGCTGCACGTCCGCGGTGCGCCTCTCCTCCTCGCTGATGTCACGTGACATTCACACAGATCTCAGCCCCGCCCGCTGCTGCCTCGAGGGAACAGAGAGGGAGAGAATCTGTGAGGAGGACACAGCCGAGCTGCACACAGAGTGTGAAGAAAGGTAGCAGCTATCGGCTAAAAGTTGTACCCAGCGCACACACACACACACACACACACACACACACACACACACACACACACACACACACACACACACACACACACACTTCAGTGCCCCATCATCATCATCAGCTTTCCTGGGAGGGAGAGGGGGGGAAATAGAGCCACATTGGTGCTTCTGCAGAGGGGGGGGGGGATAATAGTGCCCCATTGGTGTTTCGGGGGGGGGAATAGTGCTCCATCATTGGTGTCCTTGGGAGGAGTAGCGCCTCCCGGGGACACCAATGATGGGGGCACTATCCCCCCCTGGCTGAAACACCAATGTGGCACTATTATCCCCCCCCCCACTGAAACACCAATGTGGCTCTATTATTCCCCCCTCCCCAGAAACACCAATGTGGGAGGAATAACGCCCCATCATTGGTGTCAGTGGGGGGAATAGTGCCCCATCATTGGTGTCAGTAGGGGGGGATAGTGCCCCATCATTGGTGTCAGTGGGGGGGGGGAATAGTGCCCCATCATTGGTGTCAGTGGGGGGGGGATAGTGCCCCATCATTGGTGTCAGTGGGGTGGAATAGTGCCCCGTCATTGGTGTCAGTGGAGGGGGGAATAGTGCCCGTCATTGGTGTCAGTGGGGGGGTAGTGCCCCGTCATTGGTGTCAGTGGGGGGAAAAGTGCCCCGTCATTGGTGTCAGTGGGGGGGGGATAGTGCCCCGTCATTGGTGTCAGTGGGGGGGAATAGCGCCCCGTCATTGGTTCAGTGGGAGGAATAGCGCCCCGTCATTGGTGTCAGTGGGAGGAATAGCGCCCGGTCATTGGTGTCAGTGGGAGGAATAGCGCCCCGTCATTGGTGTCAGTGGGAGGAATAGCGCCCCGTCATTGGTGTCAGTGGGAGGAATAGCGCCCCATCATTGGTGTCAGTGGGAGGAATAGCGCCCCGTAATTGGTGTCCGTGGTAGGAATATAGTGCCCCATCCATCGTGTCCATGGTAGGAATAGTGCCCTGTCATTGGTGTCCATGGTAGGGATAGCGCCCCATCCATGGTGTCCATGGTAGGAATAGCACCCGGTCATTGCTGTCAGTGGGAGGAATAGTGCCCCGTCATTGGTGTCCCTGGGAGGAATAGTGCCCCATCATTGGTGTCCCAGTTTTTTCATTATTACTTTTAAATAAACGAAAAAATTGAACATTACGTTTTTTTTTGTGATTTTATCTGATTAATCGAAAAAATAATCGGCCGATTAATCGATTATGAAAATAATCATTAGTTGCAGCCCTAATTATATCTTTTCATGTGACAACACTGGAGAAATTACACTTTGCTAGAATGTAAAGTAATGATGTGTACAGCTTGTATAACAGTATAAATTTGTTGGCCCCTCAAATAACTCAACACACAGCCATTAATGTCTAAATACTGTATATGTGTAGTGACCATTCTTTGAAGTCCAGACATACCCAATTGAGAAAATTGACCACCTGTTTTTTTTCTCCTGGCACATGAATGTTGTTTGCTTGTCCCTAGGTCATAATCAGGGTTAGCTCTTTTATCGTAGTCCTGGTATGTGTCCCCTCTTGTTTTTATATAAAAGTAACTGTCTTGTTCATTCTTATCTGAACCCTCTTCCATTGAAGGTGGTGTGCAAAAACTCTTGGCGCCAATTATTGTGGCTGTAGACTCTAGAATATTGAACACTGCTTTTGAGGGTAAGAAAGCCATTCCTTTTGAGCAACCTTGTCTTTGCAGTGGGTCACTAATGCCCACTGCCTGGTGTCTTAAGTAAGAATGGTCAATGGACCAGGGACTATAAGATAATGATTCCTTAGGTTTGGCCAATGCACTTACCAACACAAAGATCACTCAATCTTTATTTACTATTTTGGTAGCTTGTCTGATTTCTTCCCAGTGTACAAAACTGTCCCCAGAAAGTGCATGCACTGACCCGGAACTAGACTTCATTCCTTTTGGTTTATCAGTCAGCCTAATCACTAGAGAGTAGGTGAATATTGTCCAGGTAATGGAATTTTCCTTTTTATAAGTTACTAGAGGGACAAGGGAAAAGGATCCCTGAGAAAGTTCTTAGAACATTCTGTATTCTAAATAGCAAGCATACAAACCAATTCCTGCCTAGACGTGAAAACTGAAGATACTTTTAGAAAACTTGATAAATGGAAATGTGGAAGAATGCATTTGACACTGTCATGAATGACCAGTTAAGCCCCATACACACTATCATATTTTCTGCTGATTTTTTTCCTTCAGATTTACCAAAACCATATAATATGAGGTCAAACCTTAGGAGTTTCAATTTGTATGCAATCAGGCAGGCCCTTGCACTACATGGTTTTGGTAAATCTGAAGGCAAAAATCAACAGAAAATCTGATAGTGTGTATGGGGCTTAAGAGTGATTCCATCTAAATTAGTAAGTCAGCCTCTTCAAATCTAGCACTGGTCTCAGTTTTTTGGATTTTGTTTTTAATGAGAAATAGCCAAAAATAAGATTCTGAACATACTGGGGGAAAAGTTCTCTTTCCTGACAGACTCCATGGCAGCAACGTGTGGGTTAAGTCCCGTCTCCACTACCCTATAGGACACTACTCCCATAAATCTTTGCTCCCTGCCCCTGGCCGTGTTCTTTTTTTGTCCTCCTCCGAAGGACCCAGAGGTGGTTTTTCTACCTGAAGATTTATCATCCCCAGGATCGAGGTCGGCCGGTCTGCGACTCTGGGTCTGGAAAGTCGCATTACTCCGCTAAGCCCTAGCTATTAGCAGGGTATGGAGTGGGCAGTGGAAGAGGCGCTGTGAAGAAGCCCATGTCCTGGCCACTGGCAGGCAGGCTGCGCATTGGTCGGATAGCCAGCTATTAGCAGGTGACCTGTTTTGCCCCCTGGAAAGTCCGGTGTCATCTTACCTTCCCTTCGGCCGAGTGATCGATCGTGGTGGGAGTGGTGAGAGGTTCTATAAGTTCATTATGGCAGCAGTTTTTGTATCTTTTATCTGTCTTCGTTTTTTCTGTTTGTTTGTATGTGCAGGCATGGCGGCTGGTTCTTCCGCGTTCCAGCCGCCGTTCTACTTCCGGGTTTGCGTTCTCGGCCATACTGCGCATGCGTGAATGCGGTTGAGATTGAGGCTTGGTTTCGCGCATGCAACACATGCACGGCAGTGACACCACAGGGCGGGCTATTTAAATGGGGAATTAGTCTGCAAGCTTTGGGAATGCTTGCAGGCTATTGCGGTGACTTCCCCCTGCCTCTGTGTTGCATCTATTGGTAAGTGGCATTCTGGGACAGGGTGGCTATCCCTTCCCTGTCCCTTGCACTGATCCCTTGTCATCTTTTCAGCGCGTATGGATATCGCTGAGGACATGGATTCTTTACTGCCTGTTTGTGGCCAGCCCTCTCATAAAAGGTATTTTTAATGATCACCTGAAGGTCTGGTGGGGGAGGGGTATTTATCTGTTAGCTCTGTCCTGATGTCTTGTCTCTTGTGGTTTCTTGTCTTGTTCCTGTTTCAGCCCTTCCAGGTCAGAACAGCATCGCAGCTCTCATAGAGGGAGCGACTCCTCCAAGTCGCATCACCGGCACTCCTCTTGCAAATCAAAACATTATGGTTCCTCCTCAAGATCAGGACACCGTAGTGAGGAACGGTCGCACTCCTCGAGGACTCAATCTAGTCACTCAGCTAGTGCCTGTTGGGGGTGCAGAGCTCTTGTACCGGCAGGAAAATCTTTGTGCGATCCTTGCTATGCCAAGGCTTCCAATGAAAGGGGTGAAGCGGATCAACAACTTAAAACCCTGGTGGAAAAAGTTGTTAAGGAGTCCCTCAGAAATATTGAGGGCCAGTCCTATGTTCCCCCGGCAGAGCCGCCACTTTCTCCAGGAAGGGAGACTCAGCTGCAGGATACTTGGGAATCCTCTGCGCATAGCCACCCCTCAGCTGCCATATCTGACAGTGACTCTGATGAAAGTGATCCCTGTGTGGGTTTTGATTTCGCTCTACTTCCTCCTCTGGTCAGAGCTGTTAGAGAGACACTGAACTGGGAAGATTCTGTGGCTGCTCCTTCCAAACAGAGAAAATTATTTTAGCAATTAAAGAAGGAACGGATTAATTTTCCTTTTATCTCTGAGCTAGGTGAGATTATCGCAGATGAATGGGGCAAGGTGGAGAAGAAAAAATCCAAGCTATCAAAGGTTTCGAAACTCTATCCTTTCAATGAAGAAGAGGTGAAGCATTTGGAGTCAGCGCCGTTGGTAGACGCAGCAGTCATGAGGCTGGTGAAACATGTCACACTTCCCTTAGAGGATACTGTGTCTTTTAAGGATGTTCTGGACAGACGCATTGATGCTGATTTGAAGAGAGTGTATCTCACAGCAGGAATGGCCTGTAAGCCAGCGCTAGCTCTGGCCGCTATGTCCAAAGCAATGGAGATATGGACGGATAGTGTAGATGAGACGCTTAGAAATATCTCTGAAGATATGGCTAAGAGCTCGCCTATCCAAGAACTTAGGCTGGCCTCCGCCTTTCTTGGAGAGGACTCTATTGACATCATACGCCTGGTGGCTCGGGTGATGCTTTCTTCTGTTACGGCCAAACGGGCTCTGTGGCTCCGCCCTTGGCTGGCGGACCCAGCCTCAAAACAAGTATGGTGCCGTATCCCCTTTGAAGGGTCCTCCCTTTTCGGCAATAAATTGGATGAGGCTATTACCCGAGCCACTGGTGGGAAGTCGGGGTTCCTTCCCCAGGACCGGCGTTTGCAAGCCCAGAGAAGGTCTTTTTCAAAGAGACAGTACCA
The DNA here is from genome assembly GCF_037356315.1 of Lithobates pipiens. Taxonomy (NCBI): domain Eukaryota; kingdom Metazoa; phylum Chordata; class Amphibia; order Anura; family Ranidae; genus Lithobates; species Lithobates pipiens. The sequence goes on along the minus strand of NW_027507788.1, from coordinate 137,798,253 downwards.
GGAACGAGCCAGGGAAGCTCGCAGTTACAGACCGGGCCGTGAATTTTCCAGGTCCTGGAAATCAAGACAATCCTCTTTTAAAAAAATCTACAAAAAGTGATTTAAAGGGAGAGAGGGAACCGACTAAATCCTTTTGAGGTTGGGCCCGCTCAGACAGGGCAGGTGGGGGCTCGTCTTTTCCACTTTTGCCATGTCTGGGCGGCCTCGATCCAAGACTTCTGGACCGTCAAGACTGTCTCCTCAGGTCATGTTTGGACCTTCAAGGAATCTCTCAGGCTCAGATGGGTCCCCACCTCTCTTACGGCTTCAGACGAAAAAAGGCTAATTCTTCTAGCCTACGTGGAATCTTTGTTGGCTCAAGGCGCCGTTATCCATGTTCCAGTCATTCAGCGAGGCATGGGAATCTACTCTCCTTTGTTTATGGTCCAGAAAAAGAGCGGGCCTGGAGGCCGGTCATAGATCTAACTCACTTGAACAGTTTTATCAAAAAAGAAAAATTCAAGATGGAGTCATTATCCACAATTCAACAATCTGTTCAAGCAGGGGACTGGATGGTCTCCATAGACCTCAAGGACGCCTATTTTCATGTCCCAGTTGCAGAAAATTACCAGCAGTATCTCCGCTTCTCCGTGGGCGAAAGCCATTTTCAATTTACATGCCTTCCCTTCGGGCTATCAACTTCTCCTCGTGTATTTTCAAAAGTACTGTTGGCAGTGGTAGCTCTTCTGAGAACCAAAGGGATTCGTCTACATCACTACCTAGATGACCTTCTGTTGTTGGCTCAAGACAAGGATCAACTTCTGGTACACAGAAAGCAAGTCATCTCCAACCTACAGGAGTTCGGCTGGATCTTGAACTTGGAGAAGAGCCAGCTGGTCCCATCTCAGCGGCTGGTGTTCTTAGGGGCCCTATTCAACACTGTCAGAGGCACCATCTCATTACCAGAAGAGAAGTTGTCAGTGGTCAGGGACAGAATCCGTCCAGCCCTCTCTGCCTCTCATCTCCAGGCTCTCCAGTGCCTGAAAATTATAGGCACTATGGTAGCGACAATTCCGATGGTGAGGTGGGCACAGTGGAGGATGAGGCCCTTTCAGAAGGGTTTCCTTCATCAATGGTCAGGCAGCAAAACCCAGCTGATTCGGATCACCCTATCCATGAGGAATTCCCTTCCGTGGTGGCTCCAACGGGAAAATCTCTGCAACTGCCATTCCATTCTCCCCATCTCATGGGTCACCGTAACAACGGATGCCAGCAAAAGAGGCTGGGGCGCCCACTGTCTGGCGGAAGTGGCTCAGGGCACCTGGATTCTCCCCTCCAGAAGGACGGTGTCAAACATCCTGGAGTTAAGGGCAGCCTTTCAAGCTCTGCTAGCCTTTCGGCATCTGATTTCAGGAGCCTCGGTCTTACTCAGGCTAGACAATACCACAGCAGTAGCGTACATAAGAAGGCAAGGGGGTACCCGAAGTCTATCCCTCCTCCAGGAGGTGGAACCGATCATGACCTGGGCTCAGAGGAACCTGAAGGATCTGACAGCAACCTATGTCCCGGGGATTCAGAACGTTCAGGCAGACTTTCTTTCCCGGATACTTCTGGACAACAACGAGTGGTCTCTTCACGAGGAAGTGTTCAACTGGATCCTGACAATGGGGCTCTCCCCAGAAGTCGACCTGTTTGCCTCTCCCTGCAACAAAAAACTGGAGAAGTATTATTCAAGGTACAGGGATCCTCAAGCCTACGGGGTGGATGCCTTGACGGAGAAATTGTGGTTCCACAGGGCCTATGCCTTTCCTCCAACTCCTATCATTCATCAGTTCCTGAGGAGACTCAGGTCAGAGACAGCAGAAGTGATAGCCATAATCCCTTATTGGCCCAACAGACCCTGGTTTCCGCTTCTGATGCTCCTCAGTGTCAGGGATCCAATTCCTTTACCATCCAGACCAGACCTTCTGTCTCAAGGGTCGAGATTACATCCTTGCCCGGATCACCTGCGCCTAAAGGCTTGGTTTTTGAAAGGGGACGGTTGAAGGCTTTAGGCTGTCCTGAAGAAGTCATTCCCACTCTTCTTAGTGCAGGAATAAGTAGTACTAACCGGGTATATGAGAGAATTTGGGCGAAGTTTGCAGATCACTTGTCTTCAAGGTCCAGTTCCTGTAATACCCTGACAGTCCGGGACGTTTTAAGCTTTTTACAATCAGGATTGGATATCTCCCTTTCGGTTAGTTCTCTCCGGGTCCAGGTTTCAGCAATTTCAGCTTTTTCTGGAGTCGCATGGGCCAATCATCCCTTGGTCCAACAATTCTTCAAAGGAGCAGTCAGGCTTAGGCCACAAAGGAAGCCTAGATTCCCCAAATGGGACCTTCCATTGGTTCTAGATTTCTTCTCTCAACTTGACAAAACGCTCTCAATCAGAGAATTAACCCTTAAAACCTCCTTTCTGGTAGCCATAACTTCGGCGAAGAGAATCTCCGAAATTCAGTCTCTAGGCGCAAAGGAACCTTTTTCTCACCTTCTTTCCAGATAGGGTAGTCCTAATTCCGATGTTGGGGACAAATCCCAAGGTTACCTCTGTTTTCCATGAAAACCAGGAAATCACTCTTCCTACCTTCAATTCTGCTGGAAGTCCGGATCCACTCGATTTGGGAGTTACTCTAAAACAATATCTGGATGTTACAGCTTCTTTTCGTCAATCTGACTTCCTCTTCGTGCTATTTAACGGGAAAAATAGAGGCGCTAAGGCCTCTGTTAGATCCATTGCTGCTTGGGTGGTCCAGGCAATCCAATGGGCTTATAGAGAGAAGGGCTTGGCTCCTCCTGATGCGGTTACAGCTCACTCTACCAGAAGTCTCTCAACCTCATGGGCGGCTTCGCGTCATGTTGCGCCTGATGTAATCTGCAGAGCGGCCTCCTGGTCTTCAATTCATACCTTCATGTCTCACTATTGTGTTGAGCCAGCATCTTTATCCTCTGTTGATTTTGGTTTGAAAGTCCTGTCGGCCGACAGTGTTAAATAAATCTTTTGTTCAGCATTTTGCCCACCCGGGTGTGTTTGGCGAGTTATTTCCCACACGTTGCTGTCATGGAGTCTGTCAGAAAAATGGAAAATTCATATCAAAATACTTACCGTAATTTTCCTTTCCTGATGGACTCCACGGCAGCAGGAGTTCCCTCCCAAATGGCTGGAGTAGGCTAGTTACCGAACACGGCCAGGGGCAGGGAGCAAAGATTTATGGGAGTAGTGTCCTATAGGGTAGTGGAGGCGGGACTTAACCCACACGTTGCTGCCATGGAGTCCAACAGGAAAGGAAAATTACGGTAAGTATTTTGATAGGAATTTTCCATTTTTTAGCTAAAATAGGTAACTCTATTTTATGATATTTTTGGTTATAAAATGAATGCCAGACCTCTATCTAAGATAATGATTTGGTAGATATTTCAGGGAGAACCCCCCCATAGTGGTTACAGTGGAAGTAGAGGGATATCCTCTAAGTACGGAGGCTAGGACAGAGCTGTTGCAACTCCGTGCAACATCTCCTTCCAGAAATAGATCACTACTATAGGGATCTATTACTGCCTGACTGCAGTTAGAAGTAGATCCCAATTAGAAGTGATCTGTTGCTGCACAGCTGCGTGGGGGAAGGGGTCTGGATCAGGTCTTCATCAGATCCAAAAAACAGTGTAAAAAACCTTTGCGTGTGTATAAAAAAATCAATGCCATTTGGACTTTTAGGGACTGTAAACCTGTGAGAAAATTAGTTGGCATGCTGGTTTGTACCATTGCCAACTGTATTGCTACCTATTTAAAAACGGATTTGTTCTTTCCTTATGCATTGCAGTGAAGTGTCAAAATGAAATAAAGATCATCTAAAGTAAAACACAGGTGTTCGCTTTGAGCTTTACTATTTGGCTATGTTACATAAAAATCATACTTATGTAATACTATTTTAACGGTCAGACTTCAAAGCTTACCGGTATATTTTAGGGGCGCGCAAAATGCATAAATATTGGGGTTGATTTACTAAAGGCAAATCCACTTTGCACTATAAATGCACTGAAAGTTTTGAAGTGCAGTCGCTGTAGATCGCTGTAGATCTCAGGGGAAGCTCTGAAATGAGGGGAAGCTCTGCACTTGTTGTGCAAAGTGGATTTGCCTTTATTAAATAACCCCCCCCCCCCGTTTATATTAAAAACAGGAAAATGCTCTTTTTAAAAAAAAAAAAAAAAAAAAAACATTTCATTATTTCTTCCAAAAAACCCAGGAAATAAAGATATACATATAAAAACCTGCTACCAGATTAAAACTCTGTCTGTCCTAAAAAATGTGGAAATGTTACACCAAAACTGAAAAACACTCTGGGACTCAAGGGAATTAAGGGAGAAAAGGGTTCCAGGACTCAAGTGGTTAAGTGACCACGTTGTTTTAGACAGGCATGCAGTGTCATGGAATGAAGACAGCAATGAACTTCCTGACAGTGATACCATAGTAGTAGCTAAATGCATTGTCTGCAGCGAGAAAACGATTCTCCTCTCTGGGGCACCACATGCTTATGACTTGTGTACTCTGTATGAATACACAATTGGATGTAATAAAGGCAGAATGACAGTGTCTCTGTCTATAATCCACTGTCTAGAAAAAAAAAAAAAAAAAGCTTTATGCAGTCTTTTCAGTTATAATAAATGCACATTACTTTTTTGACTTAAAGCCCGTACGCACGATACGAAAATCAGAAAAAGAATTTGGTCTGAACTATCTGCCGATTTTCGGATCGTTAGTATGGTGCTTTCAACAGCCGATTTTGCTTTTTCGTATTACAAAAGCTGTATGTGCAGACTATAAGAGTTTTGTCGGATGTGAACTCAACGTCTAATTTAAATTTAATTGGTGTGGTTTTCGTCCGAAAAAAATCGTAAGAGCAATGCATGCTCAGAAAGGAAGGAATACATAAAAAAAACTATTCAACACACTGGGGGTTATTTACGAAAGGAAATCAACTTTGCACTTGGAAGTGCAGTCGCTCTAAATCTAAGGGGTAGATCTGAAATGAGGGGAAGCTCTGCTGATTTTATCATTCGATCATGTGCAAGCTAAAATGCTGTTTTTTATTTTCCTTGAATGTCCCCCTTGGATCCACAGCGACTTTACTTCCAAGTGCACTTGCAGTGCAAAGTGGATTTTCCTTTAGTAAATAACCCCCATTATGTCACTTCTGAAGTTGTATTCTGTTGTACGAGAATTTTTGTATGGTGAGTAACCTCTCCACTTTCTACATGAGACTAGCATGCAACAAAAAACAAAAGTCATCCAAAAATCTCATTGTGTGTACGAGGCTTTATTCTTGAGTAATATTCAGTATGTATTTAGTGTGAGAAACTTTGAACAAGCAAACATTAATAGTGTCATGTCCCTTGTAGTTTCCTTTTTCCAATATAGTCTCAACTGAGTCTGATCAGTGAGCTTTAATTTTGCTTGGTTGATTTACTAAAATAATAGCGTTTGTTCACTTAACAAAATGTATGGTCCCTGCAATGTGAATGTTGTAAATTAAATGAACCTAAAGCCTAGTACACACCGGCCAAATGTTGGTCGACATTTTTCCCATGTGTACTGGAGTCGGTCCAACAGAAGCTGGCCATTTGGCCAGCTTCTGTTGAAGGGGCATGACCAAAAAAAGTCTGCCAATTGGCTCCCGATCAGCGCTCTCAACTAAGAGCACTGACCGGAATGTTCTGGTGGGAGAGGGTCGCCCCCCTGTCAGAAAACAATAGAACAGCAGGGTTAAAGTGATTGTAAAGTCCTGGGGTTTTTTCTATTGTTAAAAATAACAAACTTGTTATATTGCCTGCCCTGTATAGTGGTTTTGCACAGAGCAGCCCAGATCCTCCTCTTCTTGGGTCTCTCATCTGGCCCCTCCCTCCTGTTGAGTGCCCCCACAGCAAGAAGCTCGCTATCGGGGTACCCAAATCGAGCCACAGCTCCCTTTTGTTTCCAGACGTGGAGCTGTGGCCCAACCATGCCCCCTTTCTCATTGGCTGACTGACTTCGATTGACACCAGCGGGAGCCAATGGCAATGGTCTTGGCCAATAAGGCTAGGCAGCTGAGACACTCCTGCAACATCGCTGGATCTAGAGGGGCCTCAGATGAGTATCGGGGGGCTGAGGGGGGATGCTGCACACAGAAGTTTTTTTTATCTTAATGCATAGAATGCATTAAGATTAAAAAAAACCTTCTGCCTTTACAATCACTTTAAGCTCTCTGTGAACACCCAATCATGTGCAAGGGAAATAAAAAATTTTTTTTTGCTTTTGCATGACTGATTTATAGAAGAGAACACAGCTTTGCCTTATTCACAAAGCTTGGAGTACATACACTTTCCAAAGTGAATATTCAATTTGTGAACAGCTTCCATTTAACCCCAAAATATAATGTGACTAAAAGGATATCACACTTTATTGACGCTTGATTTATTTTTGCTGTAATGGCGTGGTAAATTTCAAAACAAAAGTTTAAGGTTTTCCTGTTCACTTCCTGTTTTCAAAAATAGCCAGACTAATGCACAGCTTCATCTATAGCAGCTGCCATTCACCTAATGAGACATGTACACAGGGCGAATTGGCCCATACCATGTAAAAAGTGAAATTTTTTGGTACCCAGGAAGCACAGGTGCAGAGTATAGCCTGATGCCGGCAGCCTGTCGAAAGCGTCTCATTGAATGCCCCCCAAGACTTAAGGCATGCATGTTAGTATGAAGGAACTGCATGTTGATTGTATTGTATTGCACCCACGTGGATTCAGCATCATCTCGTGGTCAGAGGCCAAACTACTTCTCAAGGCCCCACGTACAGAAGGATGACATCTTGTACACCTGCCAGTGGCACTTGCCCTGTCAGTGACAATGGAGACATTTTCAAGGGAATGGTGCTGAGCACTGGTTGTCCTCCACCATCTTTTCACAACATATTTTGCTCCTTAATCATGTTCAGCCCTAAATGCAAAGGGAGAAACCACTGGACTCTGCAAGGCCTAGTACACTATGGTTCCAATCTCAGTCTCTAGGAGGGCTCCATTCCACAGTGAGCCCTAAGATAGGGACCTTGCCACTTGGCAGGGTATTTCAGGTGCCAGGCTACCCTTGCCTATGGAACCTCCATTATGGACCACCACCGTTCCCTCTCCTGATCTGGCTGTTCCTCCTTCTTCTCACCCTTCACTTGATTTCCTCAAGGGTTAACCAGTATTTTTACATTTCCCTTCATAATCCTTCATAATCAGAAGGGTTAACTTGCAATTCTATGTTTCGTTCTCCAGTAAACTGTGAAAGCACACTCTTGTCCTCTTTTTTCCTACGATATTCAGGCCAGGTGACTCACACTTTGCTTACTGAATAAAACTATATTCACAGACTTTATAGGAGTACATTTCTACAATACAAAGAATCATAATTACATTTCCACTCTCTCTCTAATAAGCACTGAATAGTCTTTTACCAGCTTTGGCTCTGCTTTATGATGCTGTCCATATCTGCTTTAGGATTAGTTGCATCCATGCAAAGAAATCACAAATATGCCAGTCCTCGGAAACTCATACCAGTATCCCACTAATGGAGAACTCAATTGTACAGTCCAGTTTACATCCTCACACTGTCCTCACTGGTTGTTTCCCATACCTAGAAAGACAACAAGGTCCGGTCTCCTCCTACATATATCACCTCAGAAACACATGCAAGGGAAGTCACAGCATAGTACCTAGTGTGTTTTAACACTACACATTAAACGTTTATTTGACAAACATATTTCATTTTTTGGCACCTTCCTACATGCATCTATATTTGCAGAACTTGGATGCTCCCCAGCAGCTATGGCTGGTTGCTTTAATGTGTGGGAATGTTCAAGGCACTGAATGCAGAACCGAAAATAGTCACTGGCATAACATCAAGGGTTCAGTGACCTGGTCTGGCTTGCAGCAGGCAGAAGCAGAGTCCATATCCAAGCAAGAGTCTGGGCAGGTGGAAATCAGGGAATAGTCCATTTTCCAAAGCAAGAGTCTGGGCAGGCAGTGATCAGAGAGTAATCTGTCATCCAGGCAATGAGTCAGCAACAGGAGAATCTACAATAGGGCTAGACAAGGCACAGGCACTGAGCCGGGAAGCTCATAGCCCTGGGCTTGTGATGTTAAAATGGAGTGCAGCAGTCAGAGAGGGGTAGCACTTAAGACAGGGCCAGGGGTGTGAGGCCACTGGAACAATCTGAGGGTAAGGCTGGACACCCAAGAGCAGTAATAAAACATCCAGTAGGGGAAATTGGTGTGTTGCTGCCAGGGTCGGGCCTGTTGCCTGGTATCTACCAACGCTCAGGAAAGGAAGGAAGGGTGGGTGAGTAATGGCAGTAGAAGGCAGTTGGAGCAGCCAGAGGGAGGGATCCAGTAGTAATATGCCTCACACAGAAGTTTGCAATTTAATTTAGCAGATGTTACATCACATCACACTTTAGCTGCATTTAGAGAAAATAGAACTTGATGCATTCAGGGCAGATCAGATACTCGAAATGCATCTAAATGCACATAAACACATGTAAATGCATGTGTGTAAACACATGTACTTTTAAACACAGGAGAACTTGGCCTGGTAAGCATACATTTGTTTATACTTCCCAGTTAATTTCTCGTGCATTTAGATAAACTGAATGCAGGAGATTAGTGTGAATGTAGCCTCAATGATTGTCTTTCTTCCTCAGAGCCTACAATCCTTCACAACGTGTCAGCCACCACGGGCCCCTGCATGATCCCCCTACGGTCTGGAGACTGTTGGTTACAGGATTTTCTAGTTATTGAAGAGTGGCTTGTTTAAGCATTTTATCTCATGCTCGTTGTGAGTAGTCTTTAGCATTTTTATCCTCAATAAATTTATGTGGTATAATGCACTAGGCTGGTGTGTCCGTTTTTTTATACATGTCAAGGACACCCCCAGTCCTGGAGAGCAGCAAGGCCTAAAGCAATAACCCTAGCAAAGTGGATTACCACTCCCACCTAAGCCTGGATATCATACTTATGCGCAAGAGTGTTTTGCTGCCTTAAATAGACTCTGCCTGGCCCAAGATGGCCGCCAAAGTCACATGGGACACCAGCATCCAATCAGATTCTACCTGTGACCTGAGGAGATCATAGAGGAATTACGCTACTCTTGACTTCCTCCTCCACCTGCATGACCGCTGCAGATGAGCACCACCTGCAGTGGAGAAAATAGACTGCACCTGCCTACATGCTGCTTTGCAAATAGTTGTGTTAAAACATAAGCAGTTTGAAAACTGTGCAAATTCTGTGCAGTGTGTTTTTTTTTTTAAATATGAAAGTAGAAACATTTGGGTCCCAGGAGTATTTACCTTAATGTGCATGTACTCATGGCCTATTTGCAAATTGTGGCACACTTACCTGGCAATGCAACACTCTCACGTGCTGAAATGTTTGTGCTGACATCTATGACCAGTGCTTCTATCTTCATACTGTCTAACTCCGAGTTCAGAGTCTTTGGCCATCTTGACTGGCCAGGATGGGATTACGAAACTCACATTGTACATGCACGGGAGTTACTTCACTCTAGCACAGAAGTGTGCTAAGACTGTACCCTGAACTGTGCATATGGGGCTCGGTGTAGACAATACAAAATCTTGACAATCCAGGAGAAGCATATGGGACACAAGAGACATATAGAGTAAATACTTTTTTTGAAAAACACTGACAGGTAGAATCTTATGACAGAATATACTCTGGGGGAGGATTCAATAAAGCTGCTGTGCCACTTTTCTGGAGTTAATCCCATTTGGTAATGTTTTGTGTCAAATTCATGAAGTACTTGCAACACTTTTGGTTTTGACAGCGACTCATGCACCAAATTCAGGTAGTTCTAAAATGCCACCACTCTTACTTTGTGATGGATTGAATGTGCCCAATATAAAAGTGCGACTAATTAAGAGTAATTCTCTTTTGGCATACAGAGAGGCTCAGTCAAGTGCATTCTAAAAGGGGTGAATAATCCACTAAATTCATATAATTGTCTGAATTTGGCTTATGCTGTGTCACTTTTAGAATGCATGAGAGAAACGTTTGCAAAATCTCTGAGCCAGTTTTTCTCTCTGTTTGCCAAAAGAGAGCTGGTCTTAATTAGTGCCATTTTTACATTTTGGTGCATTCAATGTGACAAAATGTAAAAGTGGTGCATTTAGAACTACCTTAACTTGGTGCATGAGTCTCTATCAGAACCAAAAGTGTCACAATCGCTTCATCAATTTGGTGAAATACATAACGAGAGGGATTATTGCCAGAAAAGTGGCGCAGCAGGTTTATTGAATTCCCTCCCACATGTCTCTTCTGTCATACAAAACCTACCTGTCAGCGAGTTTTTTTAAGCCTTACTTACTTTACTTCCACTTCAACCTGTTGCTGCCAGCACTAAAATCGAATGATGGTTATAGCGTAGGCTTACTTTCCGGGAAGACTTCTATTGACGTCCTCCCTTGATCGCGCTACCCACGCACCCCCTGCTGCTTGGGTGGTGCACTCTGTGAACGCCAAGTCCAAAGGATTTAGCTAACCACAGATCAGGGTAAAAGGCCAATCACAGTGACCCTTTATCATGTGATCAGCTGTGTCCAATGACAGCTGATCACGGATGTCAACACAAGCCAGTTATTGGCTTTTTTCCCCCTCATGCTGTCAGCGTGAGGAGAGAAGAAGAAAGCCGATAACCGACTTGTGGTAAAGGGACATTGGCACTGATAATCAGGGCACTGATTATCAGTGCAGTCCTAACAATGCCCACCATTGCAGCCAATCTGTGCTTACCAGTGCTGCAATCAATGCTCATCAGTGCTGCCAATCAGTGCTCATCAGTGCTGCCAATCAGTGCCTATTAGAGCTGCCAATCAGTGCCCATCAGTGCCTCCTCATCAGTGTCCCCTATCAGTGCAGCCTATCAGTGCTCATCAGTGCCACCTATCAGTGCTCATCAGTGACACCTTTTAGTGTTGCCTATCAGTGTCCTTTAGTGCTGTCTATCAGAGACCATCAGTGCCACCTATCAGTGTCTATCAGTGTCACCTATCAGTGCTGCCTCATCAGTGCCTCCTCATCAGTGCCCACCAGTGCTGTCTCATAGGTTGCCAATCAGTGCCACCTATCAGTGTCCAGTGTCCATTAGAGCCGCCTCATCAGTGCCCATCAGTGCTACCTCATCAGTGCTCATCAGTGCAGCCTATCAGTGCCTGTCAGTGCAGCCTATCAGTGCCCATCAGTGCCGCCTTATCAGTGCCCTTCAGTGTAGCCTATCAGTGCCCATCAGTGCAGCCTCATTAGCTTACATCAGGAGAAAAATTACCTGTTTGCCAAATTTTATAAAAAACTGTGAAAAAAATGTATTTTTGTTTCCAAATTTTTGCTCTTTTTTTCGTTTGTTTAGCAAAAAATAAATGAAAAATCCAGTGGTGAGCAAATACCACCAAAAAAAAGCTCTCTTTGTGTGAAAAAATAATACAAATTGTATATGGGTAAAGTGTTGCATGACCGCGCAAGTGCAACAGCGATGAAAGCTGGAAATTGGCCTGGGCAGGAAGGGGGAGAAAGTGCCCAATAAGCAAGTGGTTAAATGCATGTTTTTTTTTCTCAAACATTTGTTTTTTACTATTTTTGCAATTCTTTATATTTTGCAGATAGGTTCTTTCTTTGCAAGGTAAATAACTGCATATATTAGTAAAGTGTAGAAATCTCAGTTTTCAGCTTCTGTTAGAATTTCTATTGTTTACCATGGCAAATTCCTGCCTTTTAAATAAGCTTGTATCAGTAGTAAAGTTGAACTAATGATGGGAAAGGACCTGTACCCTGTGGGGGTCCATTCACCTCTCCTCCCTCCATATTTCCTTTATATCAAGTTCCCTCCCACCTTCTTCTGGTCTCCATGGAGACAAGCTTTACCGCTGTGGCAGAGGAACCATTATCATGCTAATGGCTCCCTTTTCTTCCTCTGGAGGAATTCTTGGTGGGAAAATGATAGTGCTTTAAAAGATGGGAGGGGTAGTGAAAATCCTCCCCATCCCCCCTCCCGACAAATTGTGACTCCTTAGAAACAACCTCCAAAATGAGATCCTGTGGGAAGCTGAACACGTCTAATTCTTTAAAAAAATATTTTCATTTTATTTCGTTTCGCCCTTTCACAGTTCGCACAGAGAGAGTTTAAGTTTACATTCGCCATTGGTTTAGTACCCTTCTGAACCGTGAAAACTTTTCATAAAGGGTTTATCTACCGTATATTACCAATGCTATCAACAAGAGGTTATCACTGAAATAAAACTTTAACAAGGAAATGCCTAAAAGAACTCATGGCCTTGTCCTTAGCAACCTCTCATTCATCTTCTTGCTTTTTGAAAGAGACAGATATATGGTATATACAGAATCTGACAAAAGTGAGTACACCCCTAACATTTTTGTAAAATTTTTATTCCATCTTTTCATGTGACAACACTGAAGAAATTACACTTTGCTACAATGTAAATTAGTGAGTATACACTTGCATAACAGTGTAAATTTGCTGTCCCCTCAAAATAACTCAACACAAAGCCATTAATATCTAAACAACTGGCAACAAAAGTGAGTTAACTCCTAAGTGAAAATGTCCAAATGGGAACAATTTTTGCTCGTACACACGTAGCCGACTATTCGTCGGACTTAGTCTGGCGGACTTCCCGCCGGACTGTCCGTCCGACTTTCCGAACGGGCTACTTGCCCACACACGGCACTTTTTCAGCGGACTAATACGTCGTACTAAGTCCGCCATACTATCCGCCGTACTTTTGAAATGAACGGACTCGCCCACACACGGGGAGGAAAGTCCGCTCATTTCGAGCGCGTCTCCAGGTAGGCGGGGCCCGCTGGCCCCGCCACCTGGTACGGACTTAAAGGGGAACCCCAACGCCGAAAAAAATCGGCGTGGGGTTCCCCCTCAGGTCCACATCAGACCCTTGTCCGAGCACGCTACCTGGCCGGCCAGGAAAGGGGGGGGCGAGCGCGCACCCCCCTCCTGAGCCGTACCAGGCCGTGTGCCCTCAACATGGGGGGTGCCTTGGGGAAGCACCTTGTCCCCATGTCTTCCCGACAACCCTGGCCGTTGGTTGTCGGGGTCTGCGTGCGGGGGGCTTATCGGAATCCGGGAGCCCCCTTTAATAAGGGGTCCCCCGGATATCGGCCCCCCCACCCTATGTGAATGAGTATGGGGTACAATGTACCCCTACCCATTCACCTGTGAAAAAAAGTACAAAAAAAAACACAACACAGGGTAAAAATAGTTTATTGCACAGCTCCGGGGGTCTTCCGTCTTCGGGGGTCTTCTCGCCGGACTCCTCTGCTATCTTCTTCTAGATCTTTTACTAGCGGAGGAGCCCGGCTTTCTTCCTCGCCGCCGGCCTCTTCTTCCGACTTCGGGGGTCTTGTCCCCCTCTTCGGTTCTTCTGCCGGGCCACCGCGCCTTCTTATAGCTCTTTTACAGGCGGTGGCCCGGTCTTCTGTCGCCGCTGTCGTCGTCGCCGCCTTCTGTTCTTCTGTTCTTCTCTTCAGATGTTGACTTGTTGCTCCCTCCGCTCACAATGATGGGGACCGGGCGAGCGGGGACTTATATAGGGACATCACCGGATGATGTCTGCCGGAGGCTACACACGGGGGGATTGTCCGGCGGACTTGAGTTTGCCGGATTTTTCCACCCGATTGTTTGATCGTGTGTACGCGGCATTTACCACCCCCCCCCCCCACAGGTCTCAAGTCACCCGTTAGTGTTACAAGGTCCCAGATGTGAATGGGGAGCAGATGTGTTAAATTTGGTGCTATCACTTTCACCCTCCCATACTGGTCACTGAAAGTTCAACATGCCACCTCATGGCAAAGAACTCTCTGAGGATCTGAAAAAAAAATTGTTGCTCTACATAAAGGCTATAAGAAGATTGCCAAGACCCTAAAATGGAGCTGCAGCATGATGGCCAAGACCATACAATGGTTTAATAGGACAGGTTCCACTCAGAACATGCCTTACCATGGTTGAGCAAAGAAGTTGAGTGCACATGCTTAGTGCCATATGTAGAGGTTGTCTTTGGGAAACAGATGTATGAGTGCTGCCAGCATTTCTGCTGAGGTAGAGGGGGTGGAGGGTCAGTCCGTCAGTGCTCAGACCATATGCCGCACACTGCATCAAATTGGTCTGCATGGCTGTAGTCGCAGAAGGAAATCTTTAAAAGATGATGCACAAGAAAGCCCACAAACAGTTTGCTGAAGACAAGCAGGCTAGGGACATGGATTACTGGAACCATGTTATGTGGTCTGATGAGACCAAGATAAACTTATTTGTTTCAGATGGTGTCAAGCGTGTGGCGCAACCAGGGGAGGAGTACAAAGACAAGTGTGTCTTGCCTACAGTCAAGCATGGTGGTGGAAGTGTCATGGACTGGGGAGCCTCAGTTCAATGAGCATGATCCCCTCCCTTCAGAGTCTGGGCTGCAGGGCAGTATTCCAACCCTGATAACGACCCCAAACACACATCCAAGATGACCACTGCCTTGCTAAAGAAGCTGATGTTTAAGGTGATGGACTGGACAAGCATGTCTCCAGATCTAAACCCTATTGGGCTAATGATCTGTGGGGCATCCTTAAATGGAAGGTGGAGGAGCGCAAGGTCTCTAACATCCACCAGCTCGTTGTCATTGAAAAGACTCCCGTGGCAACCTGTGAAGCTCTGGTGAACTTCATGCCCAAGAGGGTTAAGGCAGTGCTGGAAAATAATGGAGGCACACAATATATTGACCCTTTGGGCCCAATTTGAATATTTTCACTTAGTGGTAGGGATGAGCTCGATGTTCGACTAGAACATCGGGTATTTGCCGGCTTCATTCAGTCAGGGGAAGGGCGGTGGAGAAGGTGGTCGGCTGACCAATGCCTTTAAACAATTTTTCAGTCGTCAGCACCAAGGTCTGATTGGTTCACGCAACTATCGCCATCATCTGCATTACATGGTTCAGGAATATCTAGGGGCAAGAGCAGACTTGGAGACATTTCCAACAGAGCATCCACTGGGTTACTGGGTCTTTAAGATGGACCACTGGCCAGAGCTTTCTCAATATGCAATTGAGCTACTGGCCTGTCCTGCATCCAGAGTGCTTTCTGAATGCACATTCAGTGCTGCTGGAGAGTTTGTAATGGATCAAAGAGTGCGCCTGTCCACAGACTCTGTTGATAGGCTCACATTCATAAAAATGAATCAGACTTGGATCAGCAGCTATCAAGCACCTGATGCTGATGTAACTGATTGAATTTTCTATGGATGCAGGATCCCTTGAAGACTGCCTATGCACACTATACAAGTCCAGCCTGTAATTGGTGCTAACAGCCTTAGCCTTACTCCACCCAGGCCACTCTCTCTGACAAGTTTCGCCCCACCTACGAGGTTTAGTCATGAAGGTTACCATGACTAAACCCTGTGGGTGGGATGAAACATGTCTGAGGAATGGCCTGGATGGGTTAGGCTGACACTGTTATCACCTATTACACAGTGGGCATCGGGGCGGACTGACAACTCATGGGGCCCCCGCGCAATAGGAGATTATGGGGCCCCCAGGCAATCAGAGATTATGGGGCCGCACAGTATACACAAACACACACATACAGTATACAATCACACAGTATACACAGACATGTTTCTATTGGCTGAGAAGGTACTGGAGAGGTGGGACAGCTATAATCTCGGGATTTTTAGACCAAAAGGATGTCGGTAAGGGACATTTCAAAGACAGATGTAAAAAAAACACAAATTTTTACATACTGTCCCTGGTTTTACTGAGGCTGCCAACTCTGATGGGGCCCCCTAGTGGCATGGGGCCCTCGGGCAGTGCCCGAGTGGCCCAATGGTCAGTCCGCCCCTGGTGAGCATGTATGGTGTGCAGTTACTGAGATTCTTCTCTCATTGTTCTGTGGGTTTCAACAAACAGTTACATTCCCAGTATTCCAGCAATACTTACTGTCACATTTGCTTGTGCTCTCAACCAAAGGTCAAACCATCAAATGGCTGATGTTATAACTAGTCTTATGTGCAGCACCATGGCAGTTGCAGATCAAATTAGAGCCTAAGATGGCCCGTAGCTGACATAGGTATTTGCAAATGTGTGAAGACTAAACCCCTGTTTTTAACGCATACTGTTAGCCCTTGTACACGCGATCGGAGATTCCGACGGAATGTGTCTGATTGGAGCGTTTTGTCGGATATTCCGACTGTGTGTGGTCTGCATCGGACTGTTTCCGTTGGAATATCCGTCGGACCAAATTTTCCAACTTTCCGGAAATATTTTCCGACAAAATGCTCCGATCGGACATACTCCGATCATGTGTAGAGAATTCCGATCGGACAAAGTGCCACGCATGCTCAGATCAAATTCCTACATCAAAGCTATTGGCTACTAGCCTGAACGTAGTCCCATCGTAACAAAATTACGTCATCACGTTCTGAAAGATCGGATTTTCCGTCAACTTTGTCCGACCGTGTGTATACAACAGTTTCAGACAAAATCCGACGGATTTGGTTGTCGGAATCTCCGACCGTGTGTACAAGGGCTTAGATAGGTCAATTTGGATGGTTGCACGCTGGTCGGTAAATTGAGCTTGGAAATTTCTTTGGTTTTATTTGACATACATTGCCTTCCAGTGCTCCTTGCTGCAAAGGCTAGTAATAGGTGGGAGCAATGGGCATTTGTTTGTATTGTTAATATATTGGTCAGGCAACATTTTATTTGTCTTTCCAAGATGTCCCCCAAAAAAGGGGTACCTGATAGGGATATGTCTGAGGTGTCTTCAGCAATCCTAGTGGCCAGGATGGGGTTCTAGAATTACATGGGAGAGCTACCTACTTGTACCCCATGGGGAGAAATTTTCTGCCCACTAATTTCTGGACAACTGGCTTGACTTGGACCCCTAATCCATTCAATATGTGTGTGATTACAGAAAGAGTTAAAAAGGAAACACATACACACACACACACACACACACACAAATACTCATGAAAAAAAAGTTGTAATCTTCTTTAAGAGGAATTCAGGGCACTGGGTGAAAGCATTCAGTGAGCAATTCATTCTTTTCATAAAGCATAACAACAAAACCAGGACATTCTCTCAATCCACTTTAATCTGAATTCTGTTATTCTCCTGCAGAATATGGAGGAGGGATGTAGGAATGTACTTCCCGATGTCTGTGTTCTGTAACTCCATCCTGCATCCCTAACCGCATTCACACTTCCGAGGTGGTTTGAATCTGACCAGTGGTGTGAGAAACTTCTTAGGCCGCGTACACACGGGCGGACTGTTCGCCCAACCTTGTCCGCTGAACAGTGTTTGGGCGGACAGTCCGCTCGTGTGTGGGCTTTCAGCGGACAGTTTCAGCGGACAGTTGGACGGACAAAGTCTTTCGGAAATTCCGAAAAACTGTCCGCTGAAACTGTGTTTGAGCGAACAGTCCGCCCGTGTGTGGGCTTGTCCGCTGTACTTTCGAAATGAGCGGACTGTTCCCGCTCGGAAAGTCCGCCCATTTCGAGCGCGTGTACAGGTAGGCGGGGCCCGCGAAGGAGACGTCGCGGGCTCCGCCGCCTGGAATGGGCTTAAAGGGGAACCCCAACGCCGAAAAAAATCGGCGTGGGGGTTCCCCCCAAGTCCACACCAGACCCTTGTCCGAGCACGCTACCCGGCCGGCCAGGAAAGGGGGGCGAGCGAGCGCGCCCCCCCTCCTGAGCCGTACCAGGCCGCGTGCCCTCAACATGGGGGGTGCCTTGGGGAAGGGGGGGGCCGCGCGGCCCCCCCACCCCAAAGCACCTTGTCCCCATGTTGATGAGGACAAGGGCCTCTTCCCGACAACCCTGGCCGTTGGTTGTCGGGGTCTGCGGGCGGGGGGCTTATCGGAATCCGGGAGCCCCCTTTAAGAAGGGGGCCCCCGGATACCGGCCCCCCACCCTATGTGAATGAGTATGGGGTACAATGTACCCCTACCCATTCACCTGTGAAATAAAGTACAAATAAAAACACAACACAGGGGGAAAAAATATTTTATTGCACAGCCGGGGGTCTTCCGTCTTCGGGGGTCTTCTCGCCGGACTCCTCCGCTATGTGTGTGTAGCTCTTTTGCCAGCGGAGGAGTCCGGCTTTCTTCCTCCCCGCCGCCGGCCTCTTCTCCCGACTTCGGGGGTCTTGTCCCCCTCTTCGGTTCTTCTGCCGGGCCACCGCGCCTGGTCCGGTGGCCCGGTCTTCTGTCGCCGTCTTCCGTTCTTCTGTCGCCGCCTTCGGTTCTTCTGCCGGGCCACCGCGCCTTCTTGTAGCTCTTTTACAGGCGGTGGCCCGGTCTTCTGTCGCCGTCGCCGCCTTCCGTTCTTGTTCTTCTTGTTCTTCTCCTGGAGATGTTGACTCGACGAGCTCTCCGGCCGGAATGCCGGGGACGCGCTGTGCGGTCACTTATATAGTGACAATGGGGCGGGGTCACATGGTATATGTCACATGGGTTGGTCACATGGGTTGATGTCACATGGGGACTATGACATCGTAAGGGGGCGGGGTCACCATGTGACATCAACCCATGTGACATATACCATGTGACCCCGCCCCATTGTCACTATATAAGTGACCGCACAGCGCGTCCCCGGCATTCCGGCCGGAGGGAGCGACGTGTCAACATCGCCTGGAGAAGAACAAGAAGAACAAGAAGAAGAACACGAACGGAAGGCGGCGACGGCGACAGAAGACCGGGCCACCGCCTGTAAAAGAGCTACAAGAAGGCGCGGTGGCCCGGCAGAAGAACCGAAGGCGGCGACGGAAGACGGCGACAGAAGACCGGGCCACCGGACCAGGCGCGGTGGCCCGGCAGAAGAACCGAAGAGGGGGACAAGACCCCCGAAGTCGGGAGAAGAGGCCGGCGGCGGGGAGGAAGAAAGCCGGACTCCTCCGCTGGCAAAAGAGCTACACACACATAGCGGAGGAGTCCGGCGAGAAGACCCCCGAAGACGGAAGACCCCCGGCTGTGCAATAAAATATTTTTTCCCCCTGTGTTGTGTTTTTATTTGTACTTTATTTCACAGGTGAATGGGTAGGGGTACATTGTACCCCATACTCATTCACATAGGGTGGGGGGCCGGTATCCGGGGGCCCCCTTCTTAAAGGGGGCTCCCGGATTCCGATAAGCCCCCCGCCCGCAGACCCCGACAACCAACGGCCAGGGTTGTCGGGAAGAGGCCCTTGTCCTCATCAACATGGGGACAAGGTGCTTTGGGGTGGGGGGGCCGCGCGGCCCCCCCTTCCCCAAGGCACCCCCCCATGTTGAGGGCACGCGGCCTGGTACGGCTCAGGAGGGGGGGCGCGCTCGCTCGCCCCCCTTTCCTGGCCGGCCGGGTAGCGTGCTCGGACAAGGGTCTGGTGTGGACTTGGGGGGAACCCCCACGCCGATTTTTTTCGGCGTTGGGGTTCCCCTTTAAGCCCATTCCAGGCGGCGGAGCCCGCGACGTCTCCTTCGCGGGCCCCGCCTACCTGTACACGCGCTCGAAATGGGTGGACTTGCCTCCGCCTTACGTGGGCGAGTCCGTTCATTTCAAAAGTTGAGCGAACTGTTTGCCCAACCTTGTTCGTCAAACAGTCCGCTCGTGTGTGGGCAAGTCCGCTCATGCAAATTTTGAGCGGACTGTTTGATGAAACTGTTTGCCGAACAAGGTTGGGCGAACAGTCCGCCCGTGTGTACGCGGCCTTAGTGCTGTCATTATTTTTAATATCAGGCTTTCTGTGTGTGGCAATAAGAAGGGTGCATTATTGGGTGTGTTCCAGGATCACAAAATTACAGACTATAGGCAGTGGGGATGAATCGTGAAGTACATTTTTTCTTGAAGATGAAAGGACTCATTAGGTGAATTGTGCTTCCTGTATGCCTCTTAAGGTTTAATTTTAGAGAAAAACTATACTCACCTCTACTCCAGTGGTGCACTGTTTGTGAGCACCTACGCTGGCGCTGACATCTTCTTCCTAGCTTCTTACAAATTTAACATCTTCAGCCACCTGGCTGGCCCAGGATGAAGCCACTCCTGCACATGCACATGCACATCCACTGATCCCAGCACCCAAACTCAGAAGAAGAATGCCAATAGGAAGCAGGTACTCTTTGATGGGTGTAGAGAGGCAGACTCAGTATAAGGGTTCTTCCAACTTCGTCCAAGTTATAGTTATGTTTATTGAAGTTGAAAGTTCACAGGTGATAAGTAAAGCCAATGCATTTTGTGAGAAATGCCTCCTCCTTCATCAGGGCTAGTATACAGGCAAACATTAAAAAATCGATAGAAGGACACAAATGCATAAGATCAAAAACTCTGAAAATCATAAACTATGATCTATAATTTGCTTAGGCAATAGATAATCTCAACATCGGTCTATAAAATTAATTGTAGAAGGATGCTGAATAGTTCTGTATCAATAACAGTCAAATACATATATAAAATGGTGACAGTTAAAGTAATACTAAAGTCTCATTTTTTTTTTTAGCTAAAAATAACAAACCTACCTGCTCTGTGCAGTGGATTTGCACAGAGCAGCCCTGACCCTCTTCTTCTTGGCTTCTTCAGTGCTCCTGGCCCCTCCCACTTGTTGAGTGTCCTCACAGCAAGCAGCTTGCTATGGGGGCACCCAAGACAAGCCACAGCCCTGTGTGTCCAGTCAGACTCAAAGTCACGGCCCAGACCTGTCCCCTTTCTCTCCTTATTGGCTGACTGACTTTGATTAACAGCAGTGGGATCCAATGGCACCATGTTGCTGCCTCAGCCAATGAGGAGGGGAGTTTCGTGCAGTCCTACAACATTGCTGGATCTAGATGGGGCTCAGGTAAGTATTAGGGGGTGCTGGGGTGGCTGCTGCACACAAAATACTTTTTATCTTAATGCATTAGAATGCATTAACCACTTGCCGGCCGCCGCACGACGATATACGTCGGCAGAATGGCACGGGCAGGCATATGGGCGTATATATAAGTCCCTGCCTGCCCGCGGGTGGGGGGCCCGATCGGGCCCCCCCCCGGTGCCTGCGGCGGTCGGCATTCCTTCGAGAGCGATCCGGGATGAGGGGGCGGCCATTCATTCATGGCCACCCCCTCGCGATCGCTCCCGACGAATAGAAATCCCCCGTGACATCACTTCCTCTCCTGTAATGTAAACACAGGAGAGGAAGTGATGTATTCTCTCCTCCGTGTCGGTATTTTTCGTTCCGACACGGAGGAGAGCGGATCGGTGAGTTGCACCAACACTCTACACACACAGTAGAACATGCCAGGCACACTCACACCCCCCCTTCACCCCCCGATCACCCCCCCAATTACCCCTGCCCCCCAGTCACAGTGACACCAATGTCATTTTTTTTTATTTTTTTTTGCATTGGTGTCATTTGTGACTGTAATAACTGTTAGGGCAGTTAGAGTTAGCCCCCTTTAGTTCTAATGTACCCCCCTAACCCCCCCAATAAAGGTTTAACCCCGTGATCACCCCCCGTCGCCAGTGTCACTAAGGCTGGGTTCACATTGCAGCGGTTTATGAGAACGAATGTGATTCGCACCGCACTGCAGTGCAAATCACATCCGATCTCTGTGCGATTCGAGTTCAGCCATTCGCCGCACCCGCCACACCCGCCGCAAATTCGCACGGGACCCTTTTTTTGGCCCGCAGCAGAATCGGATCGCATGGGTGTTCACACCATGCGATCCGAGTTTGCAGATCGCACTGCGATATGCGAACTGATCTGGGGGTGTCAGTAACATTTCACTGACACTCCCAGCAGTTCGCATAGGGCAGTGTGAACTGCCGCCGGGAGGCATGCGATGCGGGAACCCGCCGCGGATTTGCGGCGTTTCCGCATCGCTCCAGTGTGAACCCAGCCTAATAAGCGATCATTTTTCTGATCGCCGTATTAGTGTCACAGGTGACGCTAGTTAGGCAGGTAGGTATTTAGGTTCGCCGCAGCTTTTTATAGCGCCAGGGACCCCCATATACTACCGCATAAAGCCCCCTGATTGCCCCCTAGTTAACCCTTTCACCTGTGATCACCATATAACTGTTACAGGTGACGCTGGTTGGTTAGTTTTTTTTTATAGTTTTAGGGCACCCGCCATTTATTACCTAATAAAGGTTTAACCCCCTGATCACCCGGCGGGTGTCATTTGTGACTAATAACTGTTAGGGCAGTTAGGGTTAGCCCCCTTTAGTTCTAAGGTACCCCCCTAACCCCCCCAATAAAGGTTTAACCCCGTGATCACCCCCCGTCGCCAGTGTCACTAAGGCTGGGTTCACATTGCAGCGGTTTATGAGAACGGATGTGATTCGCACCGCACTGCAGTGCAAATCACATCCGATCTCTGTGCGATTCGAGTTCAGCCATTCGCCGCACCCGCCACACCCGCCGCAAATTCGCACGGGACCCTTTTTTTGGCCCGCAGCAGAATCGGATCGCATGGGTGTTCACACCATGCGATCCGAGTTTGCAGATCGCACTGCGATATGCGAACTGATCTGGGGGTGTCAGTAACATTTCACTGACACTCCCAGCAGTTCGCATAGGGCAGTGTGAACTGCCGCCGGGAGGCATGCGATGCGGGAACCCGCCGCGCATTCGTGGCGTTCCCGCATCGCTCCAGTGTGAACCCAGCCTAATAAGCGATCGTTTTTCTGATCGCTGTATTAGTGTCACAGGTGACGCTAGTTAGGCAGGTAGGTATTTAGGTTCGCCGCAGCTTTTTATAGCGCCAGGGACCCCCATATACTACCGCATAAAGCCCCCTGATTGCCCCCTAGTTAACCCTTTCACCAGTGATCACCATATAACTGTTACAGGTGACGCTGGTTGGTTAGTTATTTTTTTATAGTTTCAGGGCACCCGCCATTTATTACCTAGTCTCACTAGTGTACCCCTAAATTTAGGGGTGTCTACTTTCCAAAATGGGGTCATTTGGGGGGGGTTTGTGCCATCTTGGCATTTTATGGCCTTCAAAACTGTAACGCCCTTAGAAAGCCTGAAGGCGGTGCTTGGTTTTCGAGGCCCCGTACGCGGCTAGGCTCCCAAAAAGTCCCACATATGTGGTATCCCCGTACTCAGGAGAAGCAGCAGAATTTATTTTGGGGTGTCATTTCACATATGCCCATGGCATGCGTGAGCAATATATCATTTAGTGACAACTTTGTGAAAAAAAAAAAAAAAAAAAAAGTTTGTAATTTTCCCGCAACTTGTGGCAAAATATAAAATATTCCATGGACTCAACATGCCTCTCAGCAAATAGCTTGGGGTGTCTACTTTCTAAAATGGGGTCATTTGTGGGGGTTTTGTGCCATCTTGGCATTTTATGGCCTTCAAAACTGTAATAGGTAGTGAGAAGTGAACTCAAAAATTTACGCCCTTAGAAAGCCTGAAGGCGGTGCTTGGTTTTCGGGGCCCCGTACGCGGCTAGGCTCCCAAAAAGTCCCACATATGTGGTATCCCCGTACTCAGGAGAAGCAGCAGAATTTATTTTGGCGTGTCATTTCACATATGCCCATGGCATGCATGAGCAATATATCATTTAGTGACAACTTTGTGAAAAAAAAAAAAAAAAGGTTTGTAATTTTCCCGCAACTTGTGGCAAAATATAAAATATTCCATGAACTCAACATGCCTCTCAGCAAATAGCTTGGGGTGTCTACTTTCTAAAATGGGGTCATTTGTGGGGGTTTTGTGCCATCTTGGCATTTTATGGCCTTCAAAACTGTAATAGGTAGTGAGAAGTGAACTCAAAAATTTACGCCCTTAGAAAGCCTGAAGGCGGTGCTTGGTTTTCGGGGCCCCGTACGCGGCTAGGCTCCCAAAAAGTCCCACATATGTGGTATCCCCGTACTCAGGAGAAGCAGCAGAATTTATTTTGGGGTGTCATTTCACATATGCCCATGGCATGCATGAGCATGCATGAGCAATATATCATTTAGTGACAACTTTGTGAAAAAAAAAAAAAGGTTTGTAATTTTCCCGCAACTTGTGGCAAAATATAAAATATTCCATGAACTCAACATGCCTCTCAGCAAATAGCTTGGGGTGTCTACTTTCTAAAATGGGGTCATTTGTGGGGGTTTTGTGCCATCTTGGCATTTTATGGCCTTCAAAAAGTTAAAGCAGCGCAGTGCCAAAGTGTAAAAAGACCTCTGGTCATTTACCAGCAAAATGGTCCGGTCTGAAAGTGGTTAAGATAAAAAAAAACCTTCTTCCTTGGCAATCACTTTAATTTTGGTTAAGTCCAATGAAATTTTAAAATTACAGTCACATTGATAATAAAGATACTTAAAGAGGATCTAAACTCTCCTATCCTTTACAGCGGAGGAAGCTGTTATCTTAGTCTCTGTTTGATCTGCCATTGCCATGGTGGTGCACATGTGATCAGCTATGACACCAGCCATTTGTTAGCTTAACGGTTCAGTTGAGAGCTAATATATAAGCATACCAGTAACTGTAACAGTTATAATTTATGGTATGCCTTGAATGTAACTGATCTGGGAAAAAGTTAAATCAGTGGGTTTAATTCCACTTGTGTTAATGTTTTTTAAAGACCTATGTTGATGGGGCTTACATTTGCTTCAAGTGTTTTGGCATTACCATATAAGTCTTTGTCAGTGGTCAATTGCAGGTCAAATGCATCTTTCAGTGAATTCTGAATAATCTTTGAAGCTTCTAAAACTGATGCCAAACTAGCACCACTAAGACAAGCAGGGATTTCATTACCATAAGTCTAATGCCCTGTACACACGGTCGGAAATTCCAACGGAAAAGGTCAGATCGGATTATATTGTTGGAAAATCAATCGATCGTGTGTGGGCTCTATCGGACTTTTTCCGTCGGAAATTTGAGAGCAGGATCTAAAATTTCTAACAAAAAAATCAGATCAGACTTTTTCCAATCATTTGTAGAGAATGCCGAATGCCACCCATGCTCAGATCAAATTACGAGACCAAAGCTTTTGGCTACTAGCCTTTACGTAGTCCCGTTGTATGCAACGAACGTCACCACATTCCGAACGATCGGATTTTCCAACAACTTTGTCCGATCGTGTGTATGCAACACCAGTTTCAGACAAAATCCGACGGAAAAAATCAGACGGATTTTGTGGTCGGAATGTCCGACCGTGTGTACAAGGCATAAGTCTATGGAAATAGAAAACTTGTTTAAAGCAAGTCAACTGCAGGTCAGATTGGGGTCAACTACAGGTCAGAATGGGGTCAACTGCAGGTCACTGTAAATGTATTCTGAATGATCTCCAAAGCATTTTACACTGAGGTCAAACTAATGGGATTGAGACAAATCTAAGCCTATTGGCACAGACCCTAAATTAAGTCTAATGTTTTCAGCAGTGTCTCAGTTGTCCCACAGCTTCTCTTATATTATTGTGTCCCTTACTTAGATACCTAATGGCAGAACAAAAGCTCCACCACTGTTAATCTCCCAACTGTCCCTGATTTTGAGGGACTGTCCCTGGTATTGGAACAAAGTCCCTCTGTCCCTCTTTCCTCATCATTTGTTTCTCATTTTGGTCTGATCTGTATAGTTGTATATAAAAAGCACTATTTATCTTTTTAAAAGTGTTTCTCAATGCTAAACCTTTTATCCAATTTCTAAATTGCTGCATTTGTATGCCTACATACTTTTGATAATAGGTGTCCCTCGTTCCCATCTCAAAAAGTTGGGAGGTATGGTTTTAAGCACACAGGAAATTCCGGAGAGTGATTACTGCTCAAACAATAAATTTAAGATATTAGTCCAAAACTGGTGAATCGGAAATGCATTTGGACTACTGATAGTACTATCTCCACCTCCTGGACATTCCCAGAAGAGAAACTGTGCTGGATGAATGACTGGGTGAGTCTCTGAAGAGCAGCATTGGAGACTGTGAGAGTTTAAAAGCTAGAGGAGCATTTTTATTGTTCAAGAGCTTCTGTGTGGTCCACATTTTTTTTCTGGTGGTACTCGCTTCACTCCCACTTATTCCTTGCCTAGGGAGAATGACATCCCCTTTGTCCACCCTTCCTGCAGTCTCCTGGGATAATGTCACACATCCTAGGAGACCTCAGGACCACCAAACTCCCTGCAGTCAAGATCTTGTGCATGGACAGTGGTGGGTCTGGCTGGAAGTGATTAGAAAGTCATAGCTGGCTCCCAAATCCAAGATAGTGGTATGAAAAATCAGAAGAATTAGCAACTTGGAATACAGTAATGAAATTCATAAGCTTATAAGTATATGTTTTATAAAGTCAGCAGCTATCCTTGCTGGGTGAAGTTCCTCTTTAGGGAACTCTCCGAAACTGATCAAAAGTAAAGGCTTCTACCTTTTTGGGTACTTTGTGTCTTAGGATTTATACTTGGTACTGACTTGTACTCCTAAGACGTTGCTTTTGCCTGCTGCTTGCTCTGGCCGTCAGCTTGCTTCATGACCATGCTTGCCTGCTGCATTACCTGTTTTCCAGTCTATCCATCCTAATGAGTGTGTACAGCATTTCATTCTACCTGAAATTCTGCTGCAAAATTGTCGCTTGCTTCAGATTCCCTTCACTTCTTAGTCAAAGGTAAAGTGCGTAGCAGTATAAATTAGAAAGAAAAAAATGTTTTCTTTCAAATAAATGCCTGTGTTTTTAATTCTTTCCATAGTTGCATGAATAGTGTATGACTAAAGGGTGCAAAGGTTCCCTGAGCCCAAACTTCCACAGAGGGTATGGCCTCATATTAGTACCCCATGGGAGCTGGTAGTTGGCTTATTATAACCCTTCTTGAGCATTGGGTGTGTCAGATTGAATAGTCTCATCAGCATAAGTAGCATTTAATGCAGAATTGTGTAATTATGACCAACTATTCCCTACTGCATGCTAGTAAATAAGTTATGCAATAGAAAATGATATGCTCTATTACATGTAAATTGATTGCAACCTTTCAGTGACTGATTTCAATTTTTGATTAAGCAAATTTGCTGAAGATTTTAATACATCAATACTGCATAGCCTGTCATAAAAGATTTTGCAGAGGAACAAAGTCTTACATTAAACAAAAAAAAAAATGATTGTGGAAAATAGAAGTGTTGCCTTTTCTTACCAATATAAATAAGGAAATTCCTTACAATAAAAAATAAAAACCACCGTTCTTTATTAATATGGCTTAAATACAGTATATTATGGGTTGTTTGTAATGCAAAGAGATGGCATTGTATTCTAAGTGATTGATAGTTCTCAAGTGGTCAATACAAGCTACCTGGACATGGTTAGATATTTCCATTTATTTAGGAAAGCCTTTTTGGTCCACTTTGAATAAAATATAATTAGAAAGTGACTAAATATATCAAACAATGATATATACAACTCTTCGTTTCAAATACAATATATTGTCTCTGTCTTCCTCATTTATTATACTTTATAAAATATGCATTGTTTCCCAGGCATTATTCAGATCCACAGTTTGACAGGAAAGGGTATTGTAGTACCAATGCCTGTCTTTGCATGCCAATGCCGCCTTCATTATTTAATAATAACCAATATGTGAAGTACACTTTCAGCTAGTAAATGCTTGTGTAAGCGGAAGTGTCAGCAATTTGGCTGTTGTGTTATGGTTACATCTGGCATTGACTTTTAAGAGCATTCCTTGACTATACACTGCACTACATCCTTTAGTCAGCATAACAGTTGGCTACTCAATTGACTGCAATTTCTAGCTCACCCTTATCAATAAAACGTTGTATTTTATTTGTTGCATTCCTTACAGGTTCTCCTGCAGTTTATCTAAGGTGGTGTAGTGGATTGGTGGATGACACCACCATGCAGTCATGGTGGGAAATAAGTACATGTTACAACTAAAAACGTAAATGTGTTTTATTGGTATTTTATGTGATAGACCAACACAAAGTGGCACATAATTATGAAGTGGAAGGAAAATGATAAATGGTCTTCAATTTTTTTTACAAATAAATATGTGAAAAGTGTGGCATGCATTTGTATTCAGCCCCCCAAGTCAATATTTTGTAGAACCACCTTTTGCTGCAATTACAGCCGCAAGAATTTTGGGTATGTCTTTACTAGCTTTGCACATCTAGAGAGAGAAATTATTGCCCATTCTTCTTGACATGTGCAATTCGTTTACTTCCAAATTCGTTTTTTAATGAATTTTGACAAATTTGTTAATTCCGAATTTCCGAATTTCAAAATTTGCAAAATGTATGAATTTCTGAAATGTAGTTAGTTATTAATTAAACTGATTTTCATTCTTTTTTCAAATTTTTGGACTTTCAAATCTTTGAATTCCCGAATTCTGAAAATCTGAAAATTCGGAAATTCGGAGTTCTGAAAATCAGAAAATTTGGAATTCCAAAAATCCGAAATTCGGAAATTCGAAAATGTCGAAATCCGAAAATCCGAAATTAGTAAATTTGTAAATTCAAAGATTCAGAAATTCGTAAATCCGAAAATTTGAAATTCGGAAATCTGAAAATTCTAAATTCGGAAATCTGAAAATCTGAAAATTCGAAATTCGGAAATTCGGAAATTTAGAAATTCGAAAATTCGGAAATTTGGAAATCTGAAAATTCAAAATTTGGAAATCCGAAAAATCAAAATGTGAAAACTCAAAATTTCTGAATTCCGAATTTTAGATTTTCCGAATTTCCAAAAAAAGCAAAAAAACGAATGAAATGAAAACGAAAATGAACAAATTTTTTGTCAGTGCCTAGCTCCCTTGTTACCTCCTCTCATGCTCACCTTCAAGACTTCTCCAGAGCCTCTCCCATCCTCTGGAACTCCCTGCCCCAGTCTGTCCGCTCAGCCCCTACCCTGTCCATCTTTAGGAGTTCCCTGAAAACTCATTTATTCAGGGAAGCCTATCCCACACCCACCTAACTGTCCCCGAGCCACCCCCATCAAATCATTCTCTGCAGCTATTACCTTTTGTACCACCACCCCCTCCCTTTAGAATGTAAGCTCTACGAGCAGGGC
Source organism: Lithobates pipiens (assembly GCF_037356315.1). NCBI lineage: Eukaryota > Metazoa > Chordata > Amphibia > Anura > Ranidae > Lithobates > Lithobates pipiens. The sequence continues at coordinate 137,769,204 of NW_027507788.1, read as the reverse complement.
CCTAATGTACCTTTTGTATTGTACTGTAATTGTGTTGTCCCCCCTATACATTGTAAAGCGCTGCGTAAACTGTTGCCGCTGTATAAATCGTTAATAATAATAATAATAATAATAATAATAATGTCTACAAAGGAATAAATGAAAAAGGTGATGTTTAGCTCATTCTGAATATTTTGTCATCCACAAAATGACAAAATTTGAACACAGGACCCCTATGAATAGAAAGCTATACAAATTAAAGTATTAGATAGAAAATCACAATTGTGAATAAACCAAAAAGAAATCCTTTGATTCCATATTTAACAATAAATGTGTTATTATATATAGAATATGAGTTTGTATGAATAAAAAATTGAAACCCTTTTAAAGTATTTTAGGTTTTTAATTAAATTCCAGATGCCTGCTCCATTGATTTCAGCGAAGTTAACTTTTACAAATTGTGCATGTCAACAAGGATCCTTTTGCAGATTGGTAAAAAAAAAAAGCTTGCTGTTGACTGCTCGTGAACATGTGTCAAGAACCTGTACTTGTGCAAAGGGCATTATAAAGCAGATGAGAAAGGACTTACACATTGGCTTTAAAAGAAAATATTTGTGAATAGTTGCCGTATTTATTTCTCCACACATATCTTTACAAGTATTTGATTTGTATGTGCAGTATGTGCTATTTTGAATAGTAATGAGCAGTCCAATAAATATATTTTAGTGTAATTTAAAATGTCCTTTTTTTTCAGAGCTCATTGAGGGACTCAGCTTGATGGTGTTAAGCAATGTAGGTTTATACTGCTGCTTTCAGGAAAAACTGTCACCAAGCACATAAAAACTGAAGGCCGATTCCTTTAATACTACAACCCTCTCACCTCAGGCCTTGTCAGTTGTAGCAAGCAGTCCAAAGTAAAAAAGATTGATGGACACAACTTGATAGTATTAAAGAGGTTGTAAACCTCTCTGTGGGAGTTGTACCTATAGGTAAGCCTAGAATAAGGCTTACCTATAGGTACTGTAAATATCTCCTAAACCTGTGCCGTTTAGAGGATATTTACTGTGTTTTGCGTCAATAACATGTCTGTGAAGAAACGCCATTTCTTCACAAGCAAGTGCAGTGACTGGTGGCTCCCAGGTGCATGGGAGGGAGTGACATCACGCGGCTCTGGCCAGTCACAGAGCCGGAGTCCGTGACCCCGGAAGGAAGAGGGACAAACATGGATGTGACCTGTAGTGGGCATGGCGCGGGCTTCGTTTGCAGGTAAGTGTCACATAATGTGTTAGTATGCAATTTATACTAGCACATTTTGCTTTTACTTTGCAGGGGCACCGGAGGGAAGTAAAACCCATTAGGGTTTTCTTCCTCTTTAAGCATGGTAGGGACATACAAAACACGCCAGGCTGAGGGGCAGGCACACCAATTCAACACAGGTGAATCAGCCTATCCAGCAAAAAAAAAAAACAAAAAAAGGTCTTTAAAAATAACTTTTAGGGTTTCTTGGTAAAAACTAGCATCTATAGAGGTAAATACGTTGATGCTATAAAACTTGGAAAACATGCAAACGGAAGACCAGGTTTCACCAGCCTTACAGATTTGAGTCGCAGGCGCCTGATGGTGAAAAATGCCCAAGAAGCATTCACTGCTTAAGTAGAATGGGTTTCAATGGGAAAACAAAATGCTTTAACTTGCAGCTCATAGGCCTGCACAACAACCTGTTGAATCCACTGAGAAAATGGTGGATCTGGAAGATAGATAACCTTCCTTTAGACCTTCTGGAATACCAAACTGCCTAAAAGAAGCAGTGGCCGAGAAGTAAACCGTGATGGCCCTCTCTACATCCAGACAATAAAGAAAGATTGCCATTTTTCGAGTTCTTGGATTACCATAGGTATCTAGTTGTGCTAGAAGACCACAAGGTAGAAGAAGACTTTGTGCTTCTGGGAATGAAAGGAATGCTATGATGCATTATAGGAACAAAAGGAAAGCTTTGATGCAAGATAGAAAGGGTTCAACCTGGGTGATCCTTATTACTGCACAGCTGAGGTAAGTGAGTACTTTTACCTCTGTTCACTTTTTTTTAATAATATCATCCAGCGAACAGCCATAAAGAGGATCTCCCACTAAGGGTAGTTGTAACAAGTACTTTTTACACTGTTGTTCTGCCAACCAACATGTGCTGCAAATGTGAATCAATGACAGGGATACCATGGCCAGAACATCCAAGCATCCAGTTCCATGTGTCCTATAAAATATGATGTGAAGGCCATCTAATCAACACAATCAATAAAGTGAGGATCGACACCAGTGACATTCTGATCCTTATTTAGTGAAATATTAGACCAATTTACTAAAGTTTTGGAAATAGGAATGGTGGCTAATAGAAGTTGAAGAGTCAGTCCCACTAAGGAGTAGATGAATTTAAGAAAGTGTTTCCAACCTTTTGTCAGCGAGGCCTTAAATGACAAAGCATCTTTAATAGGAATGGTTAGAGTCTTACGGAGAGACACAGAAGAGTCAACAGCAGGGGTTTTACAATCTTTGTAAAACAAATCAATGAAATACAGGACAAAAAGGAAAAACATTTATGGCACATTTAGGTTTATGAGAAATGAGGCTAAACACAAAGTAGATGAAGTAATGGTGTAATCCTCAAACTTTAAAGTGGAATTCCCATCCTTAATTAAAAAATAAGCAACTTTCCCTCTGTTGCGGTCACCCAAACATTAACTGAAAGACAGAATATGGAGCAACTGTGCAGAACAACCAATCAGCCTCTATCTTTCATTTTCAAAGTTTAACTGAAAACGCTGAAGTTGGAAGCTGATTGGTTACTATTCACAGCTGCTAAAGTTTCTGTTTGCTCCAGTATTGGTAAATTCGCTACCACAGTCTTTTTCTATGCCAATCTCCACTTTACACACATTACAAGTAATGTCTGGAGTAGAGTTATCATTTGAAGCTGAAGGGAGATCGCTGTTCCTTTAGGCTGGGTTCACACCATTGTGAATTGAATGTGGGTTCCCCACATCCAATTTGCAATAGCAGGAGATTTTGACCAGCTCTCCATGGAGCCGGTTTACACATGCCAGCAGTGGACTGAAATCGGACCTGAAACAGTGAACCAGGATGTACCGGACCCTTGCTGTGAGCTACATGTGGCTCATATGTGAACCCAGCCTAAGAGAAAGACAGTTGCTTGCACGCAAATGGGATATACACCTTTAACCACTTAAGGACCGCGTCCTGCACATATACGTCGGCAGAATGGCACAGCTGGGCACAAGCACGTACAGGTACGTTGCTCTTTAAAGCGGTTGTATACTCATTTTTTTTACTTTTACCTACAGGAAAGCCTATAATAAGGCTTACCTGTAGGTAAAAAAAATATCTCCTAAACCTGTACGGTTTAGGAGATATTCCCCTCGGTATGCGCCGCTGACTGCAGCGGTGCATGCGCACAAGGGGATTCTCGGATGAAAGTCCGGCAGTGGCCGGACTCGGCCGGGATGAGATCTCCCGCGTGCGGGAGTGACGATATCGCTGCTCCGGCCACTCACAGCGCCGGAGCCGCGATACCCGGAAGAAACGCAGAGGGAGCATGTCAGCTCCCTCGGCGTGGATCGGGCCAGATGTCGGGGCCTCGTTCTAAGGTAAGTATTTCATAATGAGCTAGTATGCGGTGCATACTAGCTCATTATGCCTTTTGCTTTGCAGGTTATAAAAAAAAAAACGTTAGCGGGTTTACTACCGCTTTAAGTGCCCAGCTGTGGGTCGGGAGCGCCTGTGGCGCGCTCCCGACCTGGTCCTGAGCTCTGTGACCATGGTCGCGGGACCAGGTGTCCCGCGATTGGGTCACAGAGCTGAAGAACGAGAAGAGTTATGTCTCCCCGTGCTTCCTACTGTGGCTGTCACCGATCTCCTGTTCCCTGATATAGGGAAAGATGATCAGTGATGTCATATGCAAGGCCATGCCCCCCTACAATAAAAAAAAACACATAACATCATACATAACCCCTCTTCGTCCCCTAGTGCTTAACTCCTTCATTGCCAGTGTCATTTACACAGGAATCAGTGCATTTAAATAGCACTGATTGCTGTATAAATGAAAATGGTCCCAAAATTGTGTCAAAAATGTCCGATGTGTCTGCCATAATGTCGCAGTCACAATCAAATTCACTGATCGCTGCCATTACTGGTAAAAAAAAAAATATTTTTTAATAAATATGCTATAAAACTATCCCCTATTTTGTAAACGCTATAACTTTTGCGCAAATCAATCAATAATTGCTAATTGCGATTTTTTTTACCAAAAATATGTAGAAGAAAATGTATCGGCCTAAACTGAGGAAATTTTTTTTTATATATATTATTTGGGGATCTTTATTATAGCAAAAAGTAAAAAATATTGCATTTTTTTCAAAATTGACGCTCTATTTTTGTTTATAGCGCAAAAAATAAAAACCGCAGAGCTGATCAAAAGAAAGCTCTATTTGTGGGAAAAAAAGGATGCCAATTTTGTTTGGGAACCACGTCGCACGACTGTGCAATTGTCAGTTAAAGCGACGCAGTGCCAAATCGCAAAAATGGGCTTGGTCCTTTGGCTGCAAATTGGTCCGGGGCTAAAGTAGTTAAGCTATCCTAATTTCTAGCAAAACACATCAGCCAGAGTGGTACCATAGGTTAAAGTATATGTAAACCTAAATATCTATGTATACATATTTAAAAAATATATATATAAATGCAATTTCTTCCCCATTTTAAGTAATCATAGGATCTCTGTTCTCAGCTGCATAAGGGGCTCAGAGAGCTGGGGGAGGAGAAACAGCAGTACAGTGGTCTTCCCAGTGAATGTCTGTACAGGGGGGCACGTCAGGACAAGTCTGAACATTCAGCATAGCCAGAAAACTGAGCACAGTGTGTTCTCATAACTAGTGTGGTCAGATTTTAGTAGGAAAGCAGAGAGACTGGGAGGATCACCAGGTATTTCACATAAAGGAAGCAATACAAGGAGAACAGGATACTTTCTAATACGAGTACATGGTACAACAGGCAGATATCAGGAAAACAACATGTTGGGTTTACATATGCTTTAATGTAGGCAGCCAGCAGCAGGAAAATAAAGTGGAGACCATGTCAAACCTTTGTGTGTGTTGCAGTGATTTTAAAGGGGTTGTAAAGTAAAAAATTTTATTTTTTTAAAATAACAAACATGTCATACTTACCTCCACTGTGCAGCTCGTTTTGCACAGAGTGGCCCCAAACCTGCTCTTCTGGGGTCCCTCGGCGGCTGTCTCTGCTTCCTCCCGCAGGTGCTTCTCACGTTAATGCGAGCTCCCTCGCATTGGTGAGAAGCACTGCGGGCGCGCTCCCGTGATACAGCCGGCGGCTATAGCCGCTCGCTGTATCACAAGGCCCCGCCCCCCGGCGCGCTGCGTCATTGGATGTGATTGACAGCAGCGCGAGCCAATGGCTGCGCTGCTTTCAATCCATCCACTCCAGCCAATCAGCGGCCAGGCTGAGCGGCGAAGAGGACGGCGGGGGCGAGCGTGGGATTTTCGAGGGGTCAGGTAAGTAAAACGGGGGGACTGGGGGCGCCGGCAGTGTGAGATATTTTTTCACCTTAATGCATAGAATGCATTAAGGTGAAAAAACATTTACCTTTACAACCCCTTTAAGTTGTAACTGTTTTTCTAGAATTGTAGAGCCATGAGGAGAGCGGCCATCTGTGCCTATCATAGACTTCATTCAAACATGCAGTGTCAGTGCCTGCTTTTATATGTGCCTAGCATATGCTTCGAAACAATAAACTGTGGTATTGATTTCTTAAAGTGGATGTAAACCCTCACATATACCCAGTGAAGTGAACAGCCTCAGATGATACACAGAGATGAAACACATCTCCTTACATATGTTTTACATTACATCTATATCTGCTGTCTTCAGCTTTATATATGCTTTAGAAAGTTCAGCTCATGTTAGATTTTCTCTTCTTGTTCAGCACTGGGAGTGGATTCCTGGCATACAACCAAGACAGCTGATTGGAGGAAAGGCACACACCCCCCTCTCCACATAGGTAGACTTTAAGAGCTGTTCCTTGAATAGTTCAGGGCTCTGCTAATCTATTTATAGCATCCTCCCCAAAACAAAACTAAGGCTGCTTTCATCTCAGTTGACAGAGAACTTGTCAGAAATTATCAGACTGATAACAGAAGAACGGAGCAGGAGAAAGTTACGGGCCACAGTGCTTTGAAGAGAGATAAGAAAACACTGTAGCTCGATTTGAATTGGGTTTACATCCACTATAAGGTATCTTTCAGACACGACATTTAGCTACATTTATTCAGTATACATTCTATTCAGTATAGCTGCATTTAAAGAAAATAGAATTCTGTGTGTTCAGAATCTGATTAGGAACTCCATACGCAGATTTTCTGTTGAAAATGCTTGTTAATGCGGCTAAACCTGCTTTAGGCCCCTTTCACACATGCGGACATTATGTCCGTATTTCATCCATCCATTTGCGGATTAAATACGGACATACATGCATTCCTATGGGATAGCGGGTGTCTGCTGATGAACATCCGCAGACACCCAATATCGTCTGCCTCCGCAATTGTCCGATTCTGCAGACGGAGGAAAATCCTATTTTTCTATCCGTCTGCAGAGCGGATCAGATGAACACGGACAGACGGTCCGTGCTCATCCGATCCCCCATAGAGGAGAGCGGAGAGCTGACAGGGTGGTCCCTGCACAGTGTGCCGGGACCGCCCTGTTATCCGCCGGCTCAGAGGGGGCAACGGAGCGATCCCCACTGAGTAAGCGGATCATCACGGGGCGGATCATTACTGATCTGTCCCGTGTGAAAGGGGCCTTAAGATGGAACTTCTAAATGCAGAAAAAAGTGATCTAGAAAACATAAAAGTTGATAGCACTTCCCAGAGAACTCAAATGTGTCAGAATAGTGAAATTATACCTTGTAATATATATGAACAAGGTAATGTACTTTATATAAAATAGCTACAATGTTACATATCAAAGAATACTTTATACCCATCTATAACGCTGTATTATGTAACATAGTAGAATGAAAAAGAAGACAAAAAGAAATTGGAGGTTTTTGTTTATGCTTTATTTAATTCAAATTCGGCCACAGCCTGCATCACCCTGCTGGTCCCCTTAGAATGTTCAGACAGTGAATCCATTGTCCAAGCTTGTGAATATAGTGCTGTTATTTGAAAGGGACTCTTGTTCATATGGGAGGCAAAACATTCGTTCCCCCTCATTCCTTCATAAAATGCACTTGTGGCACAGCTCGGTGCAGAGCTCTTGTTGACCCAGTCTGATCTCCTATAGCCTCCAATTCTTCAAATATAGTTCTAAAAATAGCAAGGAGACTTTACAAAACTATTTCTAACTGGTTCTACTCTGAGTCACTAACTTTTTAGAGCATTACTGAAATGTAAGATACAATAGCATTCCACTATATACCAAATCTGGAAAACACCCCGAAGGCAGGAACAGAAAAGAAGTTCATGGGATGGGTGCATTTGCTGATTAAAGTATATCTAAACCTAAGAACATAAAACTCATATATTACAGCTTGCTGGTTCTTAGATGTGGTGGTTGCATTTAATGGCAGAGCCAGGGTGTACTTGGGTGTGCTAGATCACTCCAAAAACAAGACTTCTTACAGCAGCTCCAATAGTGAGAGTTACAGTCATATTCTTTTTTTATTTTTATTTAAACATGCACAAATGATGCCAATAAAAAGTAAGCATCAAACAGCTTGTATACCAAAGGACAATTGGCCAACAGATTAAGAACAATTATCGTAAATAATAGGTTCAAACATTGCAGTACATGCAAATAGGGCCAGGCTGACATGCGATGCCAAGAAAGACCTTGATACCTTCATATCCGTGTTAAACCCCAATCAAGATGTCCAAAAAAAATTGGAACATTGCAATAATTGGCTATAAAGATGGAAATAAGCCATGGAAATGTACACCAAAATTTTTGATCTAAAACAAGTTTTAAAGGAGGGCGGGGGGTTGGTGGAAGGGTGAAAAGGTGAAAGCAGGAGAAAGAAGGGAAAATGGGAAGAAATAAAAGGGGGGCAGTCATATTCTCAGCTGGTGCTATGGCAGAGGAAGGTCAGGGAACTATATGTGGTCTGCAGTGCAATCCTGTTTGTCCCAACACTATTTATAAAAAAAATATATGGGTGAGGGTTGCAAGCATTCACCCAACCGTGACTAATTCTGACTGTATTTTCTTAATTATGCCATTTCCTATGACCATCAGCTCCATCTAGTGGCCATAATGCTAATCTAGTAGATATAATGAAGTCCTGTAATACGTCAATCAGAAATAAATGCCACATTATAGCCATTAGATGGAGATGAGGATCATAGGAAAGGACTATATTAAGCAAAATATGGTCAGAATTTGTCTTGGCTGCGTTAATGATTGTCAAATGATCCAAACTATTTTTTTATAAATAGAACCCTTAGCCAGTGGGCAACTTGGGCTCAGGGCTTTATGTCCTCCAGATTGATATGCCAAGAGGAGAGAAAGATGGTAAAGAGGAACTTGAGGCATTGGCATGTGATGACGTGCCTGACTGTGTACCTTTTACCTTGTAAGCCTTTTAGACGGATCTCTGGCTTCTCTGCGGCCAATAAGTGACTCGACCCTACTGACAACAATAACTGTTGTTATCAATGGCTGTGAATTATTGTGCTAGCTGTGGGTTTTTGCTTGCCCTGATACTTGAAGGTGGTTATTGCTGGGGTTTAGCATTGGTGGTGCTGACACTTGCAGTTATTGCTTGCACCTACACTTCTTGGAGATTATCATTGCTGGCCCTAAAAATTGTTGCGGGTCATTGCTGTGGGTTATCATTGTTGGCTATCACACATACTGGAGGTTATTGCTGGGGGTTATGATTGTTGGCTCTGATACCAAAGCTGGGGCTTAGTATTGCAACCAGCAACAACAATATGGCTTATTTGCCACCCACAGTCTCGGTTTACCCGCTGGAGCTTATTTTGATCAAGCCATACATTGTGAAGCTACATCCACGATACTGATCTTTGCCCCTATTTGGTCACATTCACAAGGCCATGGCAGACAGCTTGCTATGCCCGCCACATTTTTCTTCTCCAACCCTTTAAGTCAGGCAGTAGGTGACCCATGTAGTGGACAGGATTTTTCATAATATATTTTTCAAGGTACTGCTGATTCTTTCCAAATGTTGACAACTATGGTTTCTTTTTATGCCCACTGACACCAATTTTAGATCTAATTTAAAATGACTAAGTAGGTATTAGGGTCTCTAACTCCAGTAGGACCTGTATCCTTATTACCTGGACTAATGAGGGCCTGAACTGTAGAAGCTGTGCCCAAAGAGGCAAAAAGTACTAGTCATCAGTATTACCTACAGACACCCTGCAACTGATCTTTTCCCTGTTGCTGACTTACCATGACCTGTTCTGCACCATAATTCTGTGTGTGGGAAATTATCTTGATAAGGAAATAGGACTTTGCTTCCTCATGTTAGAGCTGCCTCCCTGATGACTGGTGACTAGACGAATGACAGGGAGAAGTAGAGGTTCACAAAGCACAAATGTATATAATAAATAAAGCAGAAGCAGGGAGATGCACGTAATACAGATTCCTCTCCAGGAAATAACAGAGCAGTCACTTTACCAAATCTCATTTAAAATCTCAGGAGGCTAGCAGTCAGAGGCAGTAATATCTCACATGCTGCACATATACAGTTGCAGGTGCATGAATGCATAAAGTGCACTGCTATTTTCCAGGAGGAATTCAAGATTGAATAGCTTGAATTTTCAACAGAGAATGCATTGTTCATGAATTGTGTGCAAAAACGACATCAGCCAGTAAATGACAGTGTTCTGGAAAACGCACGTAAGAATGCAAAAAATAAAAAATAAACTACAAAAGGCCAAAAGTGTGAAGGGAGAAACAGATTTTGCTTCAGATATTGAATATCTTTTTTTCAATACAAATGTTGCATCTCATCTTTGGCATGGTGTGTTGTTTCAGGAGCTATGAGTTCTCCTGCCAAATGACAGAAATGTCTTTATTCACCTTGACCAGAGTAAAACAGAAAAAAAATCACCAGAATGGGAAATGATATGGAATCAGAAGGAATAGGATACAGTTTTCTTCACTGTCCTATTTCCCAGAGTGTCACCAGAAAAATACAGTAGTTTAGAAAACAAGGCAATGTAGTGACCTTCCAAGATGACAGTTGTGCCATCACAAAAGGGGATATCTTATTTGCAAAGTCTAAAATTACAGATGAACTGTATCAGCTGAACTGAAATGAGGTTGTTAATACTGCCAAGGAAGAAATAATTCAATTTGCATTCACAAATGGCACAGACGACTTGGGCGCAGACATCCTGACACCATAAAAAAAAGCTGAGAATGAGTATGCATGTGGAATAAAAATGAGTCCATGTGATCAAACAATGAAATGCACCAGCTGTATAAAAATAAAAATAAAAGGAAAATTAAGCCTTTTCAAAGTGGAGCAACAGCAGAACTAAGAAACCTCTGGACTGAATTCATTCAGATCTTTGCATGAGAGAGGGGAAGAACCATGCTTTTTGATGGGGATATGCCAACCACAAATTACAAAATCAGATGCCTGCGCAGAGGAAGGTGTACTTGTGGGGTAGAGTGAATCTCAAAGGGGACAGAGAATTCTACACAAAGACACAAACAAGGTAACCATCAGTAGAAGTGTAATTGTCAATGAAACTTCAGTGTGTTCAACATTTAATGGACTAACACAAACACTTCTAACAGGGAAATTCAATGTCAGTGTCACATGAAGATAAGAAGGTAAGATAAGATAAGAAGGAAGGTGTACTTGTGGGGTAGAGTGAATCTCAAAGGGGACAGAGAATTCTACACAAAGACACAAACAAGGTAACCATCAGTAGAAGTGTAATTGTCAATGAAACTTCAGTGTGTTCAACATTTAATGGACTAACACAAACACTTCTAACAGGGAAATTCAATGTCAGTGTCACATGAAGATAAGAAGTAAATTGACATAGAGATTAAAGCAGACAATCCAAATGCTGTAAAAGAAGAAACCAGGCCACAGGAGGCTTCAATCAGGAAATCCACCAGAAGCAATAAAGGTATCCCAGCCTAACATCTCTCCTATGTTGCTTGTGTAGCATTAAACCAGAGCCAGATTTATGGTATGAGATTCAAAGACTTCCAACCCACGAGAAACAAAACTGGATCAGAGCTGCTGATGAAGAGATTACATCTCTTAGCCCTTGTACACACGGTCGGACATTTTGACAACCAAATCTGTCGGATTTTGTCAGACGGATTTTGTCCGAAACTGTTGCATACACACAGTCGGACAAAGTTGTCAGAAAATCCGATCGTACTTAACGCAATGACGTTATTTTGTTACGACTGGACTACGTTCAGGCTAGTAGTCAATAGCTTTGGTCTAGGAATTTGATCTGAGCATGCCTGGCACTTTGTCTGATCGGAATTCTCTACACATGATCGGACAAAGTCCGATCGGATCATGTTGTCAGAAAATTTTATAGACAAGTTGGAAAACTTGGTTCGTCGGATACTCCGATGGAAACAGTCTGATGGAGCCCACACACTGTCGGATTATCCGACAACACGGTCCTATCGGACATTGTCCATCGGAATATCCAACCGTGTGTACAAGGGCTAAGTGAACTAAAACAGATTTATAGAACTGAGATCTGAAATGGGATTAATATAAGGAGTAGTTGCTGTGTGGGGGTTTTGGAATACATTGTTCATGTATTTTGTGCAACAACTACATCAGCCATAAGTTTGTAGCTGCATCTATGGTACTGTATACTCTATTGTCTTTTCTCTGATAATAAAGTTCCAGTTTCCTGTCTGCAGTTAAGCTTTTGCTTCAGATAATGAATATGTTTTATCAATATAAAAGTTGCACCTCATCTTTGCAGGCATGGTGTGTTGATTCAGGAGCTACGAATCACGTGACAAATTACAGAAATTTCCATGTGGACTGTGTACTGACTGTCTGTTCTGTAGGGCTATATACAGACAGATAGTACAAACTCCAGATCTGTCAGCCTGATACTATTTTGTCAGTGATTAACATGAACAAGTATGTTTATTTAAGGTGCCCAAATACTGGGTATTTAAATGCGTTTTCAAGGATAAGGACAGTCAGCAATGGAAACTTTCATATTTCTGCCATGATAGGTTCCTATTAAGCCTCACACTTGCACAGAGCACATAACTTGTATTGCTCTTATTTTGGGCAAATAGCAGACCATCAGCTGAAAAATCTAACACAGGTAGCAACCCTTTACTTCCTTTCTGCTGGGCTACCTGGTACGATTTTCGGTATAAACAACATCTGGTATGCATTATCCTATTAGCATATATCTGATCAGCACAAATATTTAACCCAGACAGATACAATTTCTATTACAATTTATAGCCTCAAAAATTCTAGAGATATCTCTGTTCTGGTCTCTTAAGTAGCTTCACTTACCAGATCATAAATATAAATTTTTCATTGTTACAATGAATTATTTACTTTATATATATAAAAAAAAAAGGATGACATACTCATACCTCGTACGCTTGTCATTTAAAAACACTTACAAATCTTTCCTGCACAGTATGCATTTGTAGCTCAGATATGGATTTGATCATGCAGGTGTATTAGTTCACAAATATTCCAGAAAGGTATGTAGTATATCTGTGCTCGATATGAACTGTGGAAGCAATCAGGTGTGCTATAATGTGCTTCAAAAGTTCAGGCTAGTCTTGGCCAACTCCAGGCTAGGTACATATAGTAAACCAGACGTAGAATAATAACCCATATTGTGTGGGACCAGGTATCCATCCCCTATTTAGGCCACCCTTATTCCTTTTTGAGAAATATCTCCTTCAAGCAATACATCAGAATTCACTGAAATTGTAGAGTGGACAAAGACTTTGAGAGGCAAGCTAAAGAACTGAGAGAAAGACTAAAAACAGGATTATAAACACAAAGGACCAAGTGAGGCTTGCAAAAATAGGGAAAATTACAAGATGAAACTGCTTATGACATATGCAGCGATTCAGGAGATACTATTGAAACATTTGAGAATTTTTAGGGGAGACTCTACTACTCTTACTAGATTCATTATCCACTTGCTTACAGGGCACCTATACCCCCTTCCTGCCCAGGCCAACTTCCAGCTTTCAGTGCTCTCATACTTTGAATGACAATTGCGCAGTCATGCAACAATGTACCCAAATTAAATTTTTATAATTTTTTCACACAAATAGAGCTTTCTTTTGGTGGTATTTAATAAACAGAAAAAGACTGAAAATTTTGAAAAAAAACAAACAAAACCCTTTTCATATATTGTTATCCAATTTTGCAAACAGGTAATTTTTCTCCTTCACTGATGACCACTGATCAGGTGGCACGAATGGGCACTGATAGGCTGCACTGATGGACACTGATGATGCGGCACTGGTGGACACTGATCAGGAGGCATTGATGAGGCTGCATTGATGGGCACTGATAGGTGGCATGGAGAGGTGCCACTGAAAGGTAGCACTGATAGGCTTCACTGGTGGGCACTGATGAGGAAGCACAGATGATGAAACACTGATGGGCACTATTTGGCAGCACTGATGGACACTAATAGGTGGTACTGGTGGGAACTGAGTAGCAGTACTGATGGACACTGATAGATGCACTGGTGGGCACACTATTTCAGCACTGGAAGGCACTGATTAGCAGCACTGGTTGTTACTTAGGGTATCAATGTCCCTCTAACAGAAGCCGGTTACAGGCCTTATTCTTTTCTTCATGCTGACAGTGCGAAGAAAAAAAAAAGCCGATAACTGACTTCTGTTTACTTCCGTGATCAGCTGTCATTGGCTTACAGCTTATCATGTGGTAATGGGCCCGCTGTGATTAACCCTTTACCCTGCTCTGTGATCAGCCGAGTCCAAAGAACTCAGCGATCACAGAGCACGCCAGGGGGCGTGCAGGTGGCACGAGAACGGGACAATGTACATGGATGCCCTTTTGGCATTTGAGGTCCGTGCTGTAACCATCTTTCGGATGTTCCTCGGATGTCAAGTGGTTATCAAACACCCAGAAATTGTGTTTTGGGGAAAAGTCCCTAAAAGACATGTGGGTATCAAATAAATTTGATTTGTAAGAAGTCAAGTTGTTGTAAATATAAAGGGACTTTATAATGCCAGAAATGTACATACTGAAAATATATTATCACAGGTACCAATATAACTACTCCCCTTACTCCTTATGGTACACGGCACACGATTTGTGAACTGTGAGAACCTGGGAGTAGATTGATTATTTTGTGCATATAAAAGGTTTTATGACCATAAAAATGTTGACAGACAGATAATAGGTTTTATGACCAGAAACATGTTGAAGGTGTATCACCCTCTAGTGTGTGGTACTAGTGTTGAGAGTAGGAAAAAGCATATTTCTGGCCAGGAATAAAATTGAATTTGGTCAGGGTTACTAGAGGCCAGGGCTGGATGACTCATCCCGGCAGCTCTCTATTGCCTCACTCTGGTGTCTGGAAGGTTGGAGAACCTTCTATAATTAGAGGGCAGGGGTTATAAGGAGCTGCCGTGAAAATTTATGGGTCCTCGTCCAACCCCCAAAGGTGGGCTGGCAGGAGGCTGAGACAACCCCATAAATAGACATGGGCCATTCCAGCAGGAGAGTTGGGTGGATAATGGAGCAGCAGTGCTGAGGATAAGCTGTCAGTGACTCTGGGGGGGGGGTTGCCTTGGGCTGGTTGCTCAGGAAAGCTAACACAGGAGGCAGTGGAAGGATTCATGCCAGAGAGGCAGCGGGATGGAGCAAGTAGAGACAATGAGTAGATAAGCACAGTGCAGAGACAGAAGGGAAAAGGCAGCAAACCTCTTTTGAAAACCTTGCAGCGCTAAGTCTTCATCTAACCTTGCCCTGGGAGGTCTCCAGTAAGCTAGTCAGGCAGGATTGGGGCCAAAAGTCAGTCAGGAGGACAGGGAGGTACATCAACCAGGCGTGGCAGCCAGCTGGGCTAGCAATCTCTGCAAGCAAGTGTAACTGGGATCAGTGGCCATAAGGAAGCAGACGGAATGTCATGCTGTTCACGGTCACTGCACTACTTTGTCAAGGGACTGGGAGTTCCTGCCTGTAATGGGCCTTTGCTGAGCTAGTAATATCATACTAGTTTCCACAGGTGGGAGCAGCAGGTGCTGTGCTGTGAAAACCTAATTTACAGGAGGAAAGAAGAAGAGGAAATATAATCACACACATATGTTCGACTTGATGGACTTTGATGTCTTTTTTTCAACCTCACATACTATGTAACTATGTAAGGACTTTTTTGTAAATAGGGAGGAAGTGTCCCTTTATTCAAAGTTCTGGACAGATTTAAAACTTGGCATGCCATAATTCCTTACCCCATCCAAGTTATCAACCCTTAATAAAACATCAAAAACAAGCCAAGGACTGTTTTCTGTGTTGGAATGTGTGAAGGAAATGCTATGTGACTGGCTGTGCAGCAGTGGGGGCCCAGGACTCTAGCGATTCCTACGAGAGTAGTGCTACAAAAGACAGAATTTCTGGCCCCTGTTGGGAGGAAATACATCAGGGATCACGTTGTTGAGCATTTCCCTGCCAAGCATGTTTAGTTTTACACAGAGAGATACTGTGGGATATTGTGACCCAGTAACTTGCAGAAGAGATCTAATTATACGGGAGGACTTTCAGAGATTACCAGGCAACATTTTCACTACATTTTTCCCAATTCGGATGGTTTGATGGTATATTAAGAGCTCCTCTGGTAGGGGTGACAGGTAGCAGTTATTCTCTATATGGGTATTGGGGCTGACATACTACACAGTGCATAGCTGGCAATAGTAGCACCATGCATACAATAACAGCTGTAGTTGCTCACCATTACAAGATTAGAGACTGTATCCATTAAACGTGTCTCTGTACTTCTGCAATATACACAAGCTACTAAGGAAGTAACTCCTGTTATATAGCTGAGTGAGTGAACTATTAGCACATACTTGTGGAGCTGTGATTACAAATGTACCTCGTTCTAGATCTACATAGTCACTTGCATATAATTGGGCAACTCACACTGAATATTAATTAAATAACTGCCAACTAAGGTGCTAGCAATTCTAAAAAAAGGACTGGATACATGATCTCTCATAGGGGGGGGGGGTTAATATTCTATAATGGTGTATTTAGCTTGGAGTTGACCAAGACTAACTATATTAGCACACTATAGCACACCTGGTTATTAACACAGTTAAATGCTAGCATGGATATTATACGCACCTTTCTGGAATACTTGTAAACTACCATGCCTGTTACAGCTCAATAATGCCATGGTGTGTATGAGCCAGTTGAATAACATGGAGTGGCGTTCTTAAGCAGCAAAAAAAGCTCAAAAAAGCCGCTGTAAAAATGTCAGTGTGTACGAGGCCTAAATCATGAGTGAAAATAAACTGCAAAACTGGTATCAGCACTGACTGAAGCTATTCTAATCCATATATGAACCACAAATACATGCCCTGCAGAGAAGATTTGTAAGAGTTTTTATGATCTAATAAGTGAAGCTATGTGTAAGAGACTCAAACTAATTTATCTCTACAATTTATGGAACATTTGAGGCTAAACAAGACTTATGATAACCTATGGACATCCCAGCCTGCCAATCCAATTTTCTCAAAACCCCAAAAACAAGAAAAAGAGAAGTCATATTTTGCTATTGAGCTGATCACACTGGATAGCATAGGCATTTAATATATGCTTAAAATAATGTAGAATGACAATGCAATGTGGTTGTGATATAGATAGATGGAATTATCAAAGATCAAAGTGATGTTACAGAGAGATGATATATGCTTTTTGTGAACTGTAATATGATTTCTATGAAAATGCAGAATTTATAAAAACAAAAACAAAAAACCTTTTAGTATATCTATGAAAACCTGATACCTACAATGATGATTGTGAACAGTATTATTCAAATAGTACTAAATTAAATCTAATTAGCTCAATGTTCACTTTACCATTACCAATTGAAAAAATTAAGTATATTTTTCTTCTCCTTTATACAACGCTTATTTAGCCATAAGGGCAAGAATGTGATACCTTGCTACAATAAACTGTTTTCAGCTATCTCGTGTATCTCTCTTTTTTTTTTTAATCTGGTAATTTTTATTGAACCGATTTTTCGGTTTACAACAAAAGACAAAAAAGACTCTTCCTCAAAACAAGTGAAAGCAAAAGAAAGACATGCAAAGTGTAAAAAGATACAAGGTACAGATACATCACGCGACCTCCAGATCATACCAGAGCGTTTGTATTAGACCTCCCAGTACAACTATGGGTATTCCAAACAAAGCTTTACCCTGTTTACCAAAAATAGCTCATGACAGTAAGATATACATTGCTATCATCCTAGGGCATAGATCAGTTATCCCAAACCATTGGCAGTCAATTCTTTTAGCTTCCCAGGTCATCTCCCAGTGGCAGGGTAGAATGTATAGACAAATTAAAGCCTAACCATTGGGGCCAGATTTAAAAAAAAATTGGGCAGTTTCTGTGCTTATATGTTAATTCCTCCCTCTGTAATATCCCATGTATCTCTAAATTAGACATGGTGCTTGGGTCACCATAAAAGAGTATTCTGCAAAGTTGGGCAATAATGATGTGCAAAGGTGGTCTCTCATAGCAACCTTTAAGAAATATGTAAAACCATCCACCCTTAAAGTGATTCATTGCTTGCATCAAGGTAAAAAAAACTTCCACTTGCTATCCCTCCTCCCAAAGAGAGGATCTGCATCCTCTCTTGATCTCATTAGCAGCAATGCCAATCTTTCTTTCTGCTCTTACAAGACAGACTGAAAGCAGCAAGAGTCATTGGCTCCTGCTGCTGTCAATCAAATTATGGCTTGGGATCACACCGGCAAATGTGCCACCATAACATGCTCCTTGAAATGGGGTACACACGCAGGAGAGGAATAGTGGACAGCACTGGGCAGGGAACTCCAGGTAAGGGGAACTCTTGCACAGAACAGGCAAGTATATACCTCTTTTTTTATTTTAGAAAAAAAAGGAGCCCCTAGTGTCACTTTAGATTGAAAAATGACTAATAGCTAAGGGTTACTGGATTATCCACATCGCCATTACCATTTGCACATCCTCGCTGAATATTCCCAAGTTTTAAGACACAAGACTAGATAAGGAGAAGGGAATAGTTCTCTTCTCTGAACCAGAAAAAGAGGGCCTGAAAACAAGATAAGTATTGTTATGCAGCTGAGACGAGAAAGACAGATCAGCACCAGTGCCACCCAGAACCAGTTAACAAGTAAAGCCTTGTGTGTCTGTCATTGGGCTCTACACAGTGTCATAAGCGGGATGCAAAGCGATACAATGTCCTTCCATAACTTCTCTGTTATAGGACTCCTCAAAATGGCTTATTCAAAAAATACACATTGCTTTTTCCAATGCTTTATTCAACGAGTGTGTTAATTTTTTTTTTTTAAAGTAACAATTTAAGGAACAAAGTGACCATAACTACAGCAGCCAAAAAGAATCTGCCTTCTTCTTCCCTTCCACAGATTATGTGCTTTGCACAGAAAGATTTGTTCTGATTGGCAGCCAATCAGAATTAAGATTTTACTGGTCTGATTAGGTAAAACACTGAAACCAGTTTGAATGGTATTAATAAATACATTTTTAGACACCAGCATTTTTTGTTTCAACTGCTTTATTACTGTATTAAGCTGACTCTGTGGCTTTTCTGAAAATATAAAAAAAAAAAAAAATCACTCACTTTACACTTCCTTTTTCCACCCAGTCCTCAGATCCTCACTCTGTTCAATATGTAATAAATGAATCACAGGGTGTAGCAAGGGACCAGGCATTTGACACACCTGCAAGTGTGTGGAATGTAAAAATTCGGCCACAATCTGTAGCTTTTAACCACTTCAGCTCTGGAAGATTTACCCTCCTTCATGACCAGGCCATTTTTTGAGATACGGCACTGCGTTACTTTATCTGACAATTGCGCGATCATGCAATGCTGTACCCAAATAAAATGTATGTCCTTTTTCCCCACAAATAGAGTTTTCTTTTGGTGGTATTTGATCACCTCTGCGATTTTTATTTTTTGCGCTATAAACAATAAAGACAGAAAATTAAAAAAAATTAAAAAAAATATTTGTTTTACTTTCTGCTATAAAACATATCCAATAAAATCATTTAAATAATCAAATATCTTCATAAATTTAGGCCAATATGTATTCTGCTACATATTTTTGGTTAAACAAAAACCCAATATGTGTATACAGTGTCTACATGTGATATATTTATGGAATTTTTATTAATTAATTAATTTTTTTACTAGTAATGGCGGCCATCAGCAACTTATAGTGGGACTGTGACATTGCAGCAGACAAATTGGACGCTTAAGCCCTGTACACACGATCGGATTTTCTGACAGGAAATGTTGTCTAGCAGGTTTTCAAATTTTCCACAGATAAATGTGTGTTGTCAGATTTTCTGAGCGTGTGTACACAAGTCCATCGGACAAAAGTCCAAAGTACAAACACGCATGCTCAGAAGCAAGGATGAGCCAGAAGCGGCCGGTCTTGTAAACTAGCACTCGTAATAGAGAATTAATATTCATGAGGTGGCAAATTATGAAATATCCAAATGCAGCGCATATAACGTCGCTTCGCCCAGCCGTGCCATTCTGCCGCAGTACAACTGTGGCGGCTGGTCGGCAAGTGGTTAATGGGATAATAATGAAGCTGCTTTTCTGGTGATACTGATGGAGTTATTGCAAATTAATTATCAAAGGCTTTTTTTTCTAGTGATATCAAGAATAATATTATTATGCTTATTTTTTTATTTATTTTTTTAGGCACGTTACCACAACACCATTATCCTGTAGTTTTTAACATCAAAGATACAACTATGTCGGTGTCCTTTGTCAATTTTACATTGCATTTTACACATATATGTAAGACATCTACATGCTGACCACAATTCCGAAAACATCCATCACTGCTTCCAGGATAGGAATGGGCAAGCCTAGCCGGGACCCAATACCACCCCAGGAGCCCTTTATAAGTGGCCTTGAGGGTGGTGGTGTTGAATGAACATTTTGCAATTGTTGTCCAGGCCTTACTCCAGTCCTCCTCCTCAATGCTCAATCCAAGATCTCACTCCCATTGTGTCACAAAGGAGAGGGTTGATAAAGATGATCTACCATTAAGAGAGGCGTAAAGTGACTAGGTGAGACCAGGGGAACTCGGGGAGTGTAGACAACTATGCTCAAAAGACGTCTTGCGAAAAGGAAAGGTAGAAATACGACGAAGAGACATAATCCAATTCCGTAATTGTAAATAATGGAAGAGCTCCTGCCTGGGGATCTCGTGCGTCTTTTGAAGGGACTCCCCTGAGGGAAATGAGCCCACAGTTAAGAATTGACGCACCCCAGTAAAGCTGTGGGAGACCCTCCAGGAGAAGAAACGAGGTTGTGCCACCCCCGGCAGAAAAAGGGTATTATTAGTGATTGGTAAAAGAGGTAAGAAAGGGGATATCAAGTTTCCGGAATATAGTATCAAACAAAATCTCACAGCTGCAGGCTATGAAACATTAAGGGGCTTAGTGTTAAGGGACAAATTTATGGGGAAGCCAATGCAACGCTTGTAAAGAAATTGGGACACAATTAGGTAGTTCCAAAAGCACCCACAATGGAATGTTAGAGGTGGCATGTAACATGTATAGTTGAGAGATCTGAGCTGCCAAATAATACCTGGCCATGTTGGGAGCTCCCAGGCCACCTTGCAATCTATGGGTGTAAAGCAGCTATCTATTTCCCAGATAATATATGGAGTGGGGTGCACAGCAATAAGGGCATTGTGTCTGTAGATGCGTGACAAGATCATCAGCAAGAGTAATGTTCAGCATCGTAGTTTTGGAGGGATTTATATGGAGACCCGGGATGGCCGAAAAATGATCCAACATTACCTGGAGGTTGGAAAGAGTAATAATTGGATTGGTGAGGACCAGGAGAGCATTGTTCGCATAAAAATGTGCCTTATAATGGTTGCCTGCATAAGGAACGCCGGAAATGTCAGGGTTGTCACGGAGGGCCATGGCCAGCGGCTCCAGCGCAAGAATAAAGAGTGCTGGGGACAGTGGACAGCCCTCCCTAGTACCTTGGAAAATTGGGAAAGGCAGGGCAAAAAAACAGCGTACTTAACGTAAGCTGCGACAAAGAGGTGCGGGGCTGTCAGTGTGTCAGAAAAATCAGGTAAGGTGGTCCCATCCCTGGAATATATGGACAAAAAGATTCCCCCTATTTTTTGATGGGACTTTAAATGGACCACCAATACCACCAAAATATAAGATAAATAATATTTTATTAATATGACAAAATTTAAAAAGGAGAAACTTACAGACACATAGTATCTCTGATAAAATATCAAATAACTATACATAAAAAACATGTATACAAAATAACTCTCAAAATGTCCCAAACCCATACACAGAAAACATGTATACAAAATAACTCTCAATATATCCCAAACCCGACGCATTTCCAGTCTCTGAACTTTCATCAGGGGTGTGGAGAGAGGTATATCCAAGCAGTTCTGTAGAGAAAAAGGGGGAAAGAGGGAAAGGGAATAATCTTTTATATTTAATTGTTTTTATAAGTGTAACCCAAGAAAATCCTAGTACTCCTCACGCATCCCATCCAATGGTTGAGGAGTTAAATACCAACCTTTGTAAAGATACATGCGATGGGAGCGTCAGATAATAACCCCAACGTATGGTCACACTTTTTCTACAGAGGTTCAGAGTAGGATGGTGCCGCCCAATGGAAAATCTCCAAAGTAGTTTCCAACACGAAAAAATGACATGTATATGCTGCTGCCCTATTGATATAAAACAAGCTGTATAGCAGGGTTGCAATATTTCATCTGTTCCACCAGGATAAAAATAGACCAATAGAATCGTCCTCACATCATCGCATTTGAAAAAAACCGACACCAAAGACAAAATCAGGAAACTCCAATCCAAGAAGCACACAAGAAAAAAGAGGAAGTTTAAACATGCAGAGGTCAGGTATATTTAGGTACAGGAACATGTGTCAAACAAACGTCCCAGAAAAGCTTGTACCAGACATAGATACCAGGAACACAAAGCCCCCATGCATAGATGGCTCTGCACAAAAGAGTATACTTACTATAAGGTCAGCCCAATACATAATGGGGAATGTTGCAGTAAACATCCAGCAAATTGCTAGAAAGCCCCAATGGGGGCATCCCCAAACATTTGAAGGTAAGGAAGTGTCATAGAATAGAAGTACAAAAATGCAAGAGCTAAGAAGCAAACCAGATGCCACAATGGCAATGGGTTCCAAAATAAAAGGCAGGTACTCACCAGTGATTTCTGACCATGACCAACGCAAATTGTTTGAATGGATGGTGTGACAGTCAATACGCTGTACTGGGGCGGTTTAAATGTGCTACGGATGCATCTTTAATTGCGTCATATGGGCGCCATATATCCGGATTGCCCATACCTATCATGGTGAGGGAGGTTGCGTTGTATACTTGGATAAAGTCCATCTGCGCATGTGCGAAAGGTCCATAGGGTCACATGTGCGTCTACGTAAGTAGAACTCCAAGAAGAAAAAAGCACACACCGCACGGATGCGCATCATGTGCGCATGCGTCGGCGGATGTTGAGGAGAAGAAAGGGCGGAAGTGAGCCCGAAGAGGGCAGAGGAGTAGGGGCAGCAAAACTTTATTTAGCCCAAAGCAAACACATACCATAAGTATGTGGCTCATATGCGCAACCCTTCCCAACGACGGGAGCACACACATTAACCATGTAGCCCGTCAAGGACGAACAGCACGGATGCACAACCCCCACATAGCGCCCGCACCAGACAAACAGCACGCACCGAAAAGGAAAGGGAGGCATGGGCAGAAACCTATCCATACCCCCAGGCACCTAGCTTGAAGATGCTGGGGGAATGATAGCTGAACCCTGACAGAGTATTCACCCTGATCGCATAAATGAAAAAGGGAAAGGAGGAGGAAAAGGAATCATAGCACACTGTGCATTGGCCTACACCTCTCAAAGTAAATAGTCACTCTAGACTAGGGATGAGCCGAACACCCCCCGGTTCGGTTCGCATCAGAACTTTCGAACGGACCGCAAATTCGTACGAACTTTAGAACCCCATTGAAGTCTATGGGACTCGAACGTTCAAAATAAAAAGTGCTAATTTTAATGGCTAATATGCAAAATACTGTCCTAAAAAGGGTTTGAGAATTATTGACCCAGGGGACATGGGTCAATGGCTAAAATGTTTTTAAAAACGGCCGTTTTGGCGGGAGCACTGATTTTAATGAAGATTAAAGTGAAAAAAAAGTGAAATATTCCTTTAAATATCGTGTCTGGGGGTGTCTATAGTATGCCTGTGAAGTGCCACGTGTTTCCCGTGTTTAGAACAGTCCCTGCACAAAATGACATTTAACGGAAAAAAAGTCATTTAAAACTGCTTGCGTTTTTAATGTAATATCTGGTTCCTGCCCATTACCAGCCCCTTTGGGTCTTGTACGGATATTAAGGGGAACCCCGTACCCATATTAAAAAAAGGAAAGACGTGGGGCCCCCCAGGCCCTATATACTCAGAACAGCAGTATACATGCAGTGCAAACAAGACAGGGATTGTGTAGGTTTGTTGTGTTAAGTAGAATCTGTTTGTAATTTTGAACTGGTACATTTTTAAAGAGTAGCTCCAGTCAAAAAATCTATTTTTAAGCTTTTTGGAAAACATAGGGAAGGGTTATCACCCCTGTATAATTTGTTTTGCCGTCCGTCTTTTTAAGTTGGATGTTTGAAAGTAGGGGCCTGCCCTATATGCTCTGCAGAAATTGCGGAACAAGGTGTTGGTGTTGCCACAACATTGTAAGCCCTCAAAGTGACTCTTAGTGGGTGCTGGAGCGCCCTGCTGTGAACGATAATATCAATAATTGTAATTACATGCCATTGTTGAACAGTGGTAGAAAAATTGGGCCTTTGGTGGTTGTGGTGCTGGTGCCACAACACTATAAGTTCTCACAGTTACTCTCGGTGGGCACAAGGATGGGCCCTGCTGTGAAATATTATATCAAGAATTGTAATTACATGCCCCTGTTAAACAGGGGCTGAAAAATTGGGCCTTAGGCACTGGTGCTGGTGCCACGACACTGCAACCTCTCCCATATACTCTAGTTGTAGTGCAGGAATGAGCCCTGCTGCAAAGCATTGCATCAAAAATTGTAATTAAATGCCCCTGTTAAACAGGGGCTGAAAAATTGGGCTGGTGGCACTGGTGCTACGACACTGCAACCTCTCCCATATACTCTAGTTGTAGTGCAGGAATGAGCCCTGCTGCAAAGCATTGAGCACCGCTGGTTCTGAGGACAGAGCACTGGAAGAGGCCATGGAGGAAGAAGAAGAGGAGGGGGTGGAGGAGAGAGGTGTGTCACAACCAGTAATAGCATTTTGGAGGCGTGGTGGCGGAACAACCTCCAACACTACTGCACCTTGTCCTGCATCCTTCCCAGCTGCCAAAAGAGTGACCCAATGGGCCGTGAAAGACAGGTAACGTCCCTGTCCATGCCTGCTTGACCATGAGTCAGCGGTAATATGCACCTTAGGCAAGGCAAGGACATTGCCTTCCACATGCCGGTAGAGAGCCAGAAGGGGGCTGAGTCTACCAACTGAAAAGGCAGCAGTTGAAGTGCTAGCAATTTAGCCAAGCTAGCATTCAACCGCTGGGCATGTGGATGGCTGGGAATGAACTTCTTTCGCCGGTCCAGCAGCTGGGGCAGGGACATTTGCCTGCTATAATCGGACGTGGGTGTACTGCTAGCAGAGTGCCCGGAAGCACTTGGCTGTGACACACCTAATTCTACACCTTCATTCCTCTCAGAGCAGGTTTCAGAGAGGACTGAAGGTCTAATGGGGTTGGAGATCCCAGCTGATGAGGAGCAAGGAGAGGTCCGCTTTGTTCTTTGGTGTGGGTCTTTGAGGTACGCTTGCCAACGAGCTGCATGGCAGGTCAACATATGTCTGGTCAAGCATGTGGTGCCCAAGCGGCTGATGTTTTGGCCACGCGAGATACGCTTGAGACATATGTTGCAAATAGCAGCGGTGCGATCTGATGCACTCGTCTCAAAAAAGGCCCACACCAAAGATCTTTTAGAATAACGTGCAGAGGCAGCGCCCTGCACAGGCGGAGCTCTGCGGTGTGATTCAGTCAGTGTGCTGCCCCTAAGCTGGCCCCCGGAGGGCATCCTGCCTCGTTGGATATGTGCCTCCTCCTCCTCTCTCCTACCAGGCACCCACGTGGAGTCATTTACACTTACCTCGGTGGATGCAGCACCGCACTTCAGCCCGGTCTCTGGTAAAAACGGGTCAGAGGAGTGCAAAACGAATTGCACTCCTGTGATCCATAGGAGAAGTACAGCCAATTACAGAAGAGCAAGAACGCTAAATCGGCTGATAACGAACGGTGTATACTGTGTTGAAGGTACACAGAGAACACCCACTAACTCCTACAGACGCCAACACACTGCCTGTGGCCAATCATGGCTCTCCTCGCTGCCAGCGCTGTGATTGGCCAAGCATGCGGGGTCACAGTGCATGCTTGGCCAATCAAGAGCCAGCAATGCACTGCGACGGCGCAGTGCATTGTGGGCCGTGAACGCCACACGAATTTGGCGCGAACGGCCCATAACGTTCGGTATTCGCCGAACGCGCGAACAGCCTATGTTCGAGTCGAACATAAAGCTCATCCCTACTCTAGACCATCCCAAGAGCCAGATGTAAAGCCCTCTAAGAAGGGTCTGAAGCTAATATGGTCATTAAGGCCGGAAATGTCAGGGTTGTCACAGAGGGCCATGGCCAGTGGCTCCAGCGCAAGAATAAAAAGTGCTGGGGACAGTGGACAGCCCTCCCTAGTACCTTGGAAAATTGGGAAAGGCAGGGCAAAAAAACTGCGTACTTAACCTAAGCTGCGGGGGACGAGTATAAGGCTTAAATCCAAGCCACCTCCTAAACCCCACCACGTAAGCGCAAATTCCAACGAGATTGAATCAAGTGCTTTATATATGTTGAGGGACAATAAATAACCCGGTATCTTACTCTGATATAAGATGTGGATGAGATTATTTATTACCTTTTCAAACTTTAATTACCACAAATGAACTATTATCTCACAATCTCCTATTATTTTTGTTTTCTGAACTATGTTTCTTTAACACATCATTTGTAAATGTTTAATAAAAGAAAAAAATGAGTGGTCTCACTCAAGCAGACTATAGTCCAAACTTGCCCAGGCCACTCCTCCCTAATGTGTTGTCATCTGTGGAATTTCTTAAAGGAAATATTGATTCACTTTAACACAGCCATCTGAATTCTACCTGGAGTACCTGAAACGTGATTGCTGCCATACAACTATCCAATATGGGTACTCCACGAATCCGTCAGCTGTTAAACTCTGAATAGGAGAAGGCTGTACCATCTTTTGTGAACCAGTTGGATACTATTTGTGAGGAAGAATACAGCAATTGAACAAGTTGATAAGCATTCGCAGGTATAAAGTGTATTTGACCCTCTGTAATTTAAAGGGTCCATACGATGAGGTGAGCAGTCATATCTACCATTGGTGGTGGTCCTCCCGCTTTATGCATGGTCTGATTGTGCATCACTGAAGATTTCTCACGTGCATTTTTAAAATATAAGCTACTTTGGACATTTTTATTAATTTTAAAATATGTTAGAAATTATTTTAGTTATAGCGCTGCACTATCTGTTTGATATATTGTGTTTAGGGATTTGGTGATTGACCCTTGGTGTTCAGCAGCTTTCTTTAAAGGGGTGTGTTGGACTGCGCTGATTTTTTCTGTTTTAACATAAATCAACAACAATGTTGTTGTATTATGTATCATCACCTATAACCCTGTATTCTAATTCAAACTTTTTTAATGTAAACGTCCGTTTGTCTTTGAATAAATCTTTGATTGTTTAAAAATATTACACTATGGGAGGCATTTATTTAATTCCCACATGAAATCCGGAACCAGGAGCGTGATACTGAGGGGTAGTAGCCGGGGACCTGGCAGTGGGAGATCGCCATCACCAGACTTATCCTTAAGGCTGATTTATCACTTTATAGAGGTGAGAGTTCTGGGAAAACTAAGCAGAGGTATGAAGTCACAAGATCATTCATTGTTAGTGGAGTCAAATTTGAAGGACTTTATATTTATACACCTATGTATGGACGTTTTGGACTTTATTTCAATCACTTTGCACTTTGCACTTTATTTGCAGTACCATTTAAGATTTTTTCAGGATTAATATTGGATGTTTTTTTCCACTTTTTAATATTCATTCATATTCATATATATCTTTGCCCTTTATTTGCTGTGTCACTTAGAATTTTTCCAATATTGGACATTTTATTTATTTACAGCCATATATATATATATTTGGTAAATTGCGCTGATCACTTTGATAACATATGCTAATTGTGGATTGTGAACACTTTAGATCTAGCAGCAGTTACATTTATCACGTTTATTGGTTATTATTCACTTAGTAGCGTGAGCGTGAGGGACCACATTTCAATTTGATATGGATAACCACACCCCTTCTCTTCTTGATTGGGTAGTGATGGAATAAATGTAATGTCTCTCAATCACATCGAGAGATGGTGGAGGTTAGGAGAACAGGAGGGAGGTTGGAGGAGCATGGGTTCTGTTCCTTCCTTCTCCCTCCAGCAAGTGAACAATGTAGCACAGGACACCCACATGAGGGAACTAACGCTACTGCAGAGAGGGCCAAACAGAGGTTGGGGCGAAGGGGGGCAAGGCTGGGATGCTCGCCAGGCTATGTGACTTGATTCAGCACTTCCTTTCCCTCAATATAGATGGAAAAAGAAGAAATGGATGGGTGGGGGGTGGGGGTGAGCAGACTGGAGAAGAAGAAGAATGCTTGCAGCTGCAAGACCAATTTGTTATTATCATACAGCATTGCCAACCTGTCACTAAATTGCTGATTATGCAGTGGGTGTATGATGAACATAGTGAAGCCAGATCCAAACATTAAGATGCCGATTTATAACGCAGGGGTATGACCCAACTGTGGTCACATCACTGCTTTAAAAAAAATGACAGCATTGTGCATTACATTAATGTGCAGAGAGAATGCCAGGAGGAGGAGGAAACCTGTCACAGGTCATACGACAGCATTTTCCTCCTATCCTGCAACGTTCATTGCAATATTATGCAGAGAACACTTCGTAAGACACACCACATGGTCCACACCACACTCTGCATTATATGAATGAAACTCATAATATAGGTGTAGTGTGAAGTAATCACTGTAATGTCCTATGGATAGTGGTATCACTCTACAATGTTTACATTATAATAAACCGTTGCCCACTTTATAATTAAAAGCTTCATAGATGTCAGTGCTTTCAATAAGATCTTTTTGGACTGTTTTCATGCTTCCCTATTTTTATTTTGCAGTGTTGCAATACTCTTCCTGGGGTTTATATACCACACTATCGCTCCCTGAACCACCCCAATAATAATCCCACTATTCTGATGGCCAAGCAGGAGTAAACACCTATAAACACTTTGATGTCATACCACACTACCTGTCAGTAGCCCAGACTTAACCACCCCATGTACCCCTTGGTAGTGGCAGGGACCCACAGTTCTAACTCCACATCAGGGGAATGTTAGAACTGTGGATGGCCTGCCATTTTGAGAAAGACAAAAGCAGTGGCGGCTGCTGCTCAAATTTTTTTGGGGGGGCGCAAACAAACTGAAAAAAAAAACATCAATTGCAGCCTCACTGTGCCCATCAAACGCAGCCACTGTGCCCATCAAACGCAGCAACTGTACCCATCAAACACAGTAACTGTACCATCAGACGCAGCCACTGTGCTATCAAACACAGCCACTGTACCATCAAACGCAGCAACTGTACCATCAAATGCAGCCACTGTGCCATCAAGCGCAGCCACTGTGCCCATCAAACACAGCCACTGTGCCATCAAACGCAGCCACTGTGTCCATCAAAAGCAGCAACTGTACCATCAAACACAGCCAAAGTACCCATCAAACGCAGCCACTGTACCATCAAACGCAGCCACTGTGCTATCAAACACAGCCACTGTACCATCAAACGCAGCCACTGTGCCCATAAAATGCGGCAACTGTACCATCAAATGCAGCCACTGTGGCATCAAGCACAGCCACTGTGCCCATCAAACGAAGCCACTGTACCATCAAATGCAGCCACTGTGCCCATCAATTACTGCCACTGTACCATTAAACGTAGCCACTGTGCCCATCAATTGCCACCACTGTGCTCATCGAACACAGCCACTGTACCAAACGCAGCCACTGTGCTCATCAAACGCAACCACTGTGACCATAAAATGCTCCCACTGTGCCATCAAACACTGCCAGTATGCCATCAAATGCTCCCACTATGCCCATCAAATGCCGCCACTGTGCCAACATTGGAACACTAGTCATTACCAATGTATAAAGATGTATTTTCTTTGGAAGAATAAATAATCTAAAAATGTAAATGTTGGGTGTCCTACATGTGTGAAACGATTAATTTTAGTTTTTGTGGTGCCTCCAAATTGTGCTTAATTTTAAAGGGTGCCTTGATAAAAAAAAAGTTGAGAAACACTGCTCTAGGCTGCCACAATGAATATGCTGTGCTGTACCTTATATAATCCACATTATCCACTTTGTACATTTTATACCATACTGTTTCACTCTTTACACTATATTGTACATAACATACTGTATACCACCAATCATATAGTAGTCATATAAATACTATGAGCAAAGGCCGTGGTGTGCAGCCTACAGCAACCAACTAGAGTTTAACTTTTATTGTCATTCTAGAAAAGTTAAATCAATTAAAGATGATTGCTTTGGGATACTGCACTTTTGCAGATGTAATTTACCTTATTGATTAAATGCTACAGAATTTTAGATATTTACACACCTGCATACTTTGTCATGTTTTTTTTTACGTTTTTGTTATCAACATGTCTTGTAACTAGGAGACACAAATCTAAACTAATAATTTAAAACATTGAACAATTCTGTATATGTGTTCTTGAATAATTTTTTAGACAGGAAGGAGTGCACAATAGGGATGGCCGAACTGTTCGCCCGGCGGTCGGTTTGTGGCAAATTTTGCGTGTTCGCGATTCGCCAAACCGGCGGACTATTGCTGCTGTTCGCCCGGTGGACATATGTGTTTACAGTGTGAAAGAACTTTGACCCATGCTGACACATCTATCATGGGGTACAGGACAGCCAATTGAGACATTTCAGCACATGGATAATTGGACATACCCCCTACCTTATAAATAGACCTGATCTGGCGGCCATTTTACATTCTGTCTTATGTCAGTATAGGGAGAGGTTGCTGTGTGGAGCAGGGACAGACTGTAGTGACACAAATCGCTAGCTATTAGGTCCACAAAAGTCCTTTTAAGGACTGATATAGGTGTAGTACAGTATATACGGTATATAGGGTTCAGTGCACTGCTGTGCTGGTGATTGCAGCTGTCCTTTGTCAGTATAGGGACAGGACACTGTGTGCAGCAGGGAGAGACTGTAGTGACACAAATCACTAGCTATTAGGTCCACAAAAGTCCTTTTAAGGACTGGTATAGGTGTAGTACAGTATATAGGGTTCAGTGCACTGCTGTGCTGGTGATTGCAGCTGTCTTTTGTCAGTGTAGGGACAGGACCCTGTGTGCAGCAGGGACAGTCAGTTTAATCACTAGCTAGCTATTACCTTTAGGTCCACAAAGGTCCTTTTAAGGACTGGTATAGGTGTACAATATATAGGGTGCTGGTGCATTGCTGTGCTGCAGATTACTGCTAGTTTCTGCAGCTGTCTTTTATCAGTGTAGGGACTGAGGGACAGTCTGCAAATCACTAGCTACTAGGTCCACAAAGGTCCTTTTAAGGACTGGTATAGGTGTACAATATATAGGGTGCTGGTGCAGGGCTGTGCTGCAGATTACTGCTGGTTTCAGCAGCAGTCTTTTATCAGTGTAGGGACTGAAGGACAGTCTGCAAATCACTAGCTACTAGGTCCACAAAGGTCCTTTTAAGGACTGGTATAGGTGTACAATATATAGGGTGCTGGTGCAGGGCTGTGCTGCAGATTACCGGTGGTTTCTGAAGCAGTCTTTTATCAGTGTAGGGACTGAGGGACAGTCAGCAAATCACTAGCTACTAGGTCCACAAAGGTCCTTGTAAGGACTGGTATAGGTGTACAATGTATAGGGTTGTGGTGCACTGCTGCTAACTGCTGCCCTATTCTGCTATATCACGGTGCTGGTGTTAGTGCTCTATATCTTGGTGCTGGTGTCAGTGCTCTATATCACGGTGCTCGTGTCAGTGCTCTATATCACAGTGCTGGTGTCAGTGCACTCTATCACGGTGCTGGTGTCAGTGCTCTCTATCTGGGTGCTGGTGCCAGTGCTCTATATCACGGAGCTGGTGTCAGTGCTCTATATCACAGTGCTGGTGTCAGTGCTCTCTATCACAGTGCTGGTGTCAGTGCTCTCTATCACGGTGCTGGTGTCAGTGCTCTATATCTCGGTGCTGGTGTCAGTGCTCTATATCACCTGCTGGTGTCAGTGCACTCTATCACGGTGCTGGTGTCAGTGCTCTATATCTCGGTGCTGGTGTCAGTGCTCTATATCACGGTGCTGTTGGCAGTGCACTCTATCACAGTGCTGGTGTCAGTGCTCTCTATCTCGGTGCTGGTGTCAGTGCTCAATATCTCGGTGCTGGTGTCAGTGCTCTATATCACGTGCTGGTGTCAGTGCACTCTATCACTGTGCTGCTGTCAGTGCTCTATATCACGGAGCTGGTGTCAGTGCTCTATATCACGGTGCTGGTGTCAGTGCTCTCTATCACAGTGCTGGTGTCAGTGCTCTCTATCACGGTGCTGGTGATCATCTCCTGCACCCTATTCATAGCCTACCCTGACCTTTCCTCTCCTCCATTGCCTTCATGCGCTCCTGAGTCCTGAATTGTCAAAATTTCAGAGATAAAAAAATAATGCTTTTTTTATCGCAGTTCTCTTTTTTTTCTTTCTCTATCTCAGTGCTGGTG
The DNA here is from genome assembly GCF_037356315.1 of Lithobates pipiens. NCBI lineage: Eukaryota > Metazoa > Chordata > Amphibia > Anura > Ranidae > Lithobates > Lithobates pipiens. Next base: position 137,736,891 of record NW_027507788.1, on the reverse strand, counting down.
TCAGTGCTCTATATCACGGAGCTGGTGTCAGTGCTCTATATCACAGTGCTGGTGTCAGTGCTCTCTATCACAGTGCTGGTGTCAGTTCTCTCTATCACGGTGCTGGTGTCAGTGCTCAATATCTCGGTGCTGGTGTCAGTGCTCTATATCACGTGCTGGTGTCAGTGCACTCTATCACGGTGCTGCTGTCAGTGCTCTATATCTCGGTGCTGGTGTCAGTGCTCTATATCATGGTGCTGGTGTCAGTGCTTTATATCACGGTGCTGGCGTCAGTGCTCTATATCACAGTGCTGGTGTCAGTGCTCTCTATCACGGTGCTGGTGTCAATGCTCTCTATCACGGTGCTGGTGATCATCTCCTGCACCCTCTTCATAGCCTACCCTGACCTTTCCTCTCCTCCATTGCCTTCATGCGCTCCTGAGTCCTGAAAAAAAAGAATGCTTGTAGTTGTCGATCCCAGATTCACTTCATACATCCACTCTGCTTCCCATTCTCGAGGGGTGAACCTTTTTTGAAGATGATCCTCACCAAACTGCTCATGACTGCTTTGAAGTGATGAAGATGGAGACATCACACCTACCGACAGTCAGTGAAAAGGCCCTTGAGAACCCTGACCTGACAAGAGAAGGCAAGTGAGCCAACATTTACACAGACTCGAGGTATGCTCTGGGAGTGGCCTGCGATTTTGGGATCATCTGGAAAATCAGAGGGTTCCTGACAGCTGCAGGAACACCTGTGAAACACAGCACAGCTATCAAGAACTTGATAGATGCCTTACTTCTCCCAACACAAGTAGCCATACTTAAAGTAAAAGCGCACAGCAAAATGGTTTCCCGAGAAGCACGAGGCAATCACCTGGCAGATACTGCCGCAAAGCCAGCAGCAGATGGGACGCGAGAAGTGGTCAGCAGAGTGAATGCAGCACCCATCCTAGACAATCCAATAGATGATCTCGAAGAGACAGCGCAAACGGTCATGACTCTGCAAAACCCTCCTGTGAGCAGAACTTACCTCAAGGAACAACAGGAGGCAGCTGACAAAGAGACAAAGAAGAAAAGGATGTGTGGATCAAGAAAGGAGCCACGGAAGTTGAAGGAATCATGGAGTTGAACAAGAGACCTGCCTACCGCAGACAATGTTCCCTGCAGTGGTACAATGGGCCCATGGTGCCTCTCATCTGTCGAAAACTCTGATGAATGCCTTAATCAACAAAGGCCCAATACCCCTTCCAGCGGATACAGATCGACCACGTCCAGATGCCAAGAAAGCGGCCGATATGACTACGCTTTAACGGTCATTTGCATGTTTTCTGGGTGACCGCCAAGACTACCGCAAAAAGACTCTTGTCCAAAATAGTGTGCAGATATGGCGTCCCAGAGGTTATAGAGAGTGATCAGGGGCCAGCTTTCACGGCCTCAGTGTCTCAGGAAACAGGAATGAGTTGGCCAGACAGCCTACCCATTGCCCTGTTCAGTGTCAGGTACACCCCAAGGTGAAATCATGGTTTGTCACCCTATGAGATATTGTTTAGTTCAGCCCCCAGACTGGGTTGTTATTTTCCACAACAATTGCAACTACAATCTGATGTATTAACTGATTATGTGACTGTTTTATCTCGAGAATTAACCCGTATCCATGTGCAAGTGTTTTCCTCTATCCCAGATCCTGAATTAGACACGGGATCGCACAGGTTAAACCCCGGAGATTGGGTATTGGTGAAGAAGTTCGTGAGGAAACACACCCTTGAACCCAGATACGATGGTCCTTTCCAAGTCCTTCTGAAAACCTCCACATCAGTAAAAGTGACCAAAAAGAACTCGTGGATACACGCCTCCCATTGCAAGAAAGTCCCCGCGCCCAAAGAAGGAGAGGCTGAGGGGACCAAGCCATGATCCTGTTTATCCTTTTTATTGTGATTTATGCTCAGGCCCAAGAGTTGGCCATAAAACAAAAAGATGGTATGACTCAATTCTGGTATAACTCATCTAACACACGTGTTGCTACATTCATATCCCCTTATGGTAGGATACTGGGCACAGACTATTCAATCAGAGACATAGGACTGGATTCGGGAACCTTGTATGTGTGTGTCACCGACACTTACTGGGGTGACAACTGTGATTATTGGGGAGCAGTGGGTTGGAACACTGGAGATACAAAATAGGGAAACGACCCCGAAACCGCTAAAAATAGGAAAGACAAGAATGGAAAATCACTTCTAGACAGAATGACAATTAACAAACAACAAGGACGGTATGCTGAAAAGGAGTTTAGACTGACCGTTGAAATCCCCAGCCCAGGAGACAGCGGGACCTATGTTTTCGGTATATGGTGGGGAAGTGGGTATTACAGCGATAGAAAACCTTTCCAACTAAAAGACATGTTCAACAATCCAGACTGGACAGGTTCCCAGTTTGCATCTAACTCTAACCCCCTGAGGCCCCATATGCGAACAATAGGGGACATGGTAGCCATAGCCTACCTTTGAGGATACTGTAATGGATGTGATCATGAGTGTTATAAGTGAAATGCCTATTTCGGGTACTCTTATAGATATAAGTGCTTATGTTTCATTATCAGTTATCAACCTTAATAATACTCATTTAATCATAATTAAGATGTCTGCCAGCTTCTCCCTTCATGTGAAAAGAAACTGCAAGGATTAAAAAAAAGAGCAACGTCAAAAAGGAGACTGCGCCTGTTTTCGACAACATGAGACTACACCCAAGAGTAAGAAGGGGCTGAAAACGATTCCTTTTTTAGACATAACCCAGCTAAAAAGTTTATACTTCGTCACAATAATGAATATGTATAATTTGTGGTTTGTACACACTATCTTTTATCTAATTCTTGATTTGATAGTGAGATATCCGGCTCACATGTATATTAGCCGGGGTCCAGGAAATAAAAAAGCAGAAGTATCTGAATAATGAACTACGTGTGTGTCAGTGTTTGACTTCAAGTGTGCACACTTTATAGTAAGGATTAATTTGGCCAGGGGGACAGAAACAAGATATCGGGCTTTTCTAGTCCGGGTCCAAAACAGCTGGCACACAATGTCAGTGGCCATGTGGTGGGTAAGTATTTTGTGGCTGAAAATATGACCTGTAGGTTTTTAAGGTTCGCCTGCCATTGAAGTCAATGGGGCCCGCCACAAACTTTACGGTTCGCAAACTTTTGGCCGTGTTCGCAGTTCGCGTTCGCAAAACATCCCCTCGGAAGTTCGTCCATCTCTAGTGCACAATACCCATAAAATGCATTGGATCCTTTTTGTGAAGTACCAATTAAAAAGGATACTATTTGGGAAGCTGTTTCTAGATTTCTTCTCTGGACCTCCTCAATCTTAGCATTTTTGATTCTAGTCAACAAGTGTATTTCTCACAACTCAAATCAGTTTTTCACACCATCCTTTAAATGTGAGCCACAGTGCATATATTCACTGATATTCTGATAAAAAAATACACTTTTCTGCTCTAATTCATCCCAAAAGTGTTCTACCGGTTTGAGGTCAGCAGTGTGCAGGCCAGTCAAGTTCCTTCACCCCAAACTCGCTCATCCATGTCTTTATGAATCTTGCTTTGTGCACTGGTCCAAATCACTTAGTGGAGGGGGATTATCGTGTGGGGTTGTTTTTCAGGGGTTGGGCTTGGCCTCTTAGTTCCAGTGAAGGAAACTCTTAAGAAGATACCAAGACATTTTGGACAACTTCATGCTCCCAACATTGTGAATACAGTTTGGGGATGGCCCTTTCCTGTTCCAAAATGACTGCGCACCAGTGTACAAGACATGGATGAGCGAGTTTGGGGTGGAGGAACTTGACTGGCCTGACCTCAACCCGATAAAACACCTTTGGGATGAATTAGAGCGGAGACTGTGAGTCAGGCCTTCTCATCCAACATCAGTGCCTGACCTCACAAATGCGCTTCTGGAACAATCATCAAATATTCCCATACTCACATTCCTACACCTTGCAGACAGCCTTCCCAGAAGAGTTGAAGCTGTTATAGCTGCAAAGGGTGGGCCAACTCAATATTGAATCCTACAGACTAATGCCGCGTACACACGGTCGGACATTCCGCCAACAAAGTCCATGGGATTTTTTCAGACGGATGTTGGCTCAAACTTGTCTTGCATACACACAATGTTGTCGAAAATTCCGAACGTCAAGAACGTGGTGACGTACGACGAGCCGAGAAAATTGAAGCTCAATAGCCAGCGCGACTCTTCTGCTTGATTCCGAGTATGCGTAGAACTTTGTGTGTCCGAATTTCTGACAACGGATTTTGTTGTCAGAAAATTTGAGATCCGGATCTCAAATTTTGTGTGGCTGAAATTCCGATAGAAAATGTCCGATGGAGCCTACACACGGTCAGAATGTCTACTCTCACATAGCATCTCTCCTAATTAATCAGGTGTGCTCTAAGTGTGACTTGTCAAACATAAATAACATTGTTGGTGTGATTGATCACAACCTAAAGACTTTATTCCACACTTCCCCTAATGCATATTGTGATGTAAATGCTCTGCAGCAGGATTTATCCTTTAGAGCTGATACACTTAATCTCCTCGGTGCCGGATGGGATTGCAATGAAGTGCTGTACGCTGTTCTAGGTAGCTTATGATGAGCTGTTCTAGTCATTGCTGTGATGCCAAGGGAGCACGAAGCAAAAATCATCCAGAACCACAAAGCAAACCTGACAGGACTTTGGATGCTACATTACTAGATACAGTAAGACCATGAGAGTGAGACCATGCAAGTCAAGCTCTACTTGTCAGGGTGGTAACATGTGGAAAAGCTTCCAATTTTTACTAATGAGTAGCCGGTTCTTCTTAGCATCCGGGCTTTTATTTTGCTATATTCTGTAGATAAATACAGTATCTCAGAAAAGTAAGTACACCCCTCATATTTTAGGAAATATTTTATTCTATCTTTTCATGTGACAACACTGAAGTAATTTTTTGCTACAATGTAAAGTAGTGAGTGTACAGCTCATATTATGCTCTGTACACACGGTCGGACATTCCGATGACAAAATCCGTCTGATTTTTTCCGACGGATGTTGGCCAAAACTTGTGTTGCATACACACGGTCGCACAAAGTTGTCGGAAAATCCGATTGTTCAGAACCAGGTGACGTAAATCACGTACGACGGGACTATAAAGAGGGCAGTAGCCAATAGCTTTCGACTCGTAATTTATTCTGAGCATGCGTGGCACTTTGTCCGTCGGAATTGTCTACACACGATCGGAAAATTTTAGATCTTGGTATCAAACTTTGTGTGTCGGAAATTCCGACAGAAAAAGTCAGATGGAGCCCACACACCATCGGATTTTCCGAAAACACGACCCGATCGCACATTTTCCGTCGGAAAGTCTGACTGTGTGTACAGGGCATAAAAGTGTAAATTTGCTGTCCCCTCAAAATAACTCAACACACAGCTATTAATGTCTAAAGTGAAAATGTCCAAATTTGGCCCAATTAGCCATTTTCCCTCCCTGGTGTCATGTGACTCATTAGTGTTTCAAGGTCTCAGGTGTGAATGGGGAACAGGTGTGTTAAATTTGGTGTTATCACACTCACGATAACACTGGCCACTAGTGTGAATGAAAAGATTGTACACCAAGCCCCAATGTAATGATAATATTACACCAAGATCACCAATGTAACTGAGACATTTAGCCTGCGTTCACATTTGTGTGTGTCGGAAACGCATGCAGAATCGCTTTCCTGACATCACAGAAACATGCTGCCCTTTAGCAGATACACAGCAGTGCCATTAATTGTTAATGACACCCTCACGCATCTGCAGAGATGTGCATATTTACATGCACCAAAATTCAGGGTGTTGTGGCACCATGTTATTTTGAAAAAGGGTTCCACCTCCAATTTGCTTACCTTTGCAGAACAGGATGATGTTAGGCTTAATGACCACAGTTGCAGGCAAGACTTTCCAGCATGACCCTTTTTCTCCCCAGTGGGCAGAATTCAGCAGAAGTGATGGTGAATATGACCTCAGGGGACATGATATACATATGAATGCCGTCTCTATTTTCATATCAATGCCCTTGGTCCACAGCTATTTACATTTTAATGCTGCCACTATTTACATATCAATGCAGGTTATTTACATGTAAACACAGGGTCTGCAGGTGAGTCACTTGTAATGAAAATAAGGCAGAGCTGGGCAGCATTAGTAACATAATTTCACACTGTGACATCGGGACATAGCACGGGACTAAAACTTCAAGGGACAGGGGAATTTAAACTGGGATAGTTGGCTAGTATGAGTCAGCTGCTTTGGACCCCACAACAATGATGGGGCCCAGGACAGCTGCTCCTGTTGCCCTGCCTTAAAAACAATCCTGCTATCAGTGTCTGATTAAAGCTTGTAGGAGGATTATTCACTCTGCTCTGACTGTTCTATCAGGCTGCAGGACCCCTGGCCCCCTGTCTGGACAGTACTGATTGGTCCTGTGCTGATCACATGCACTCTTCCAAGAAAAAAACTTTCTAGCAATACACTCCAATCTGAGCATGTGAAGCTTGTCCCCTATCCTTTGTTCTATCAGGGGATGGATTGAGGATTGTAGAAGAAGGAGAGGTTAAGAGAAGACAGGATCACACAGCCTTTCTACACAACACAGATGATTAACTCCTTGGGTTCCACATTGAGTATAACAAGCAACAGTTTAAGTACAATATAATCACTGTTAGAAACTTTGTAACAAAAGCTTGAGTATGTTTTACACACCTGCATCTGGTTGCCTGTTACACTGTAACCTTATTATTACATATAGCTTGTGTAGGGAATTAGATGAAATACAGTGCTTGAAGGACACCAAATTGGCAAAAAATTTTGTTTTAGGGCTTTCATGCACACTTTTATTAAAATAACAGTTCACAGGAACGCAAAAAGTTTTACCCATTTAGGGTTTGTTCAGCATCTGTCTGCCATAAACAAAGACTTCAGCCTCCTGATTTTCACTTTGCAGACACATTGGGCAGGGTTTTCAGACTTAGACCCTTGTCTCTATCCTCTAGACAGAACTCAAAACTCTTTGTAGACACATGCACCTCTACTTAAACTGGAAACTGGTTTCCACTCTGCCCCCTGGATAGAGACCTCCTTACTCCTGGGTAGAACCCATTTAGTGTGCGGGCTACAGGCAAATCTTTGACCCAGAATTGGAAACTTCATCTCTTCCAAGTCTCTACAAAGCCTTTGGTCCCTGGGACCCATACTAGGTCTAGTCCCAGAGGACACTGAACAACAAGTTTCCTCTGTACCAAGCACGCATCCCGGAGCTCGTCAACCAGTATGAATGAAAGGATGTTGTATTGTCACACCCTATTACTATATTCTTATTGACAGCACATTTGCTTTACATGTCCCAATGAATAATAAAAAAAAAAGTTAATAATTTACATTACAAGTTTAATACACAGTTTTATTTTCAAAATGTTGTCAGGATATATTGTTTTAAATTGACTTCCCCTAATGTGAACTAGAGAACAAAACTCAACAAATGAAAAAATGACCTGAATATATCAAAACAAGGCATTACCCTGCTGAACTTTGAAAAACAGGAATGGTATGTTCTTACAAAGTAATATGCAATTATGTTCAGCCAGTTTTTCATAAATCACTACTATGCAGCTTAGCTAGACAAATTAATTATTTTTTTAAAGGTTTAGTAATACAGTAACCTTTGTTGGCTTTCTATCCCATTCTACCCAGTGGACAATGAGTCAGCATCAAAACCAAAAACCATTATAGTTTCCCTATAACTTTTAACAGGTACAGTATATGCAGCCCAACTTGGTAATCCGCAGTTTTATTATAAATTATGTAATGATGATGTATTCCATACTATGTAAGCTGCATTCCAATGCAGATATGGAAAAAAACACCTATTTTGATGAACAATGCCATACTCACCAGCATATAATTATGGCTGCTACACAGCTCCAGGTGATACAGCAAACACGACTGTTCTTCGAGTCTTCCTCTTCCTGAGAACTGCAGCAGCAAAATCGTATTAAATACACGCAGATTAAGACAAGGCTGATGGCCAGGCAAAGTCCAGCAATGCCAGCTAAGAAAAGAAGAGCCTAAAGGGAAACACAAAGGAAAACCCATTAGGATACTCAACACAAAGGTTGACAACTGAGCTCCACCCAGAATTTTCTGCCCAAGGTGGAAGTTCAAATTCATCAGACATTAGAAGTGCATATGTGCTGCAACAAAGGAAACATTTTCAGTTATTCTGTAGACAGGAACTACAGGATCTTTTTTGTGGCAAAGCTTGCACAGAGCATTGAATGCATGTTACTCTAGTCTGAACAGGCAGTACTGAATGTAACGTAAGCATAGAAAGTGCTGCCTAACTAGATACTACAGATCTTTGAAGACTGCCTACTGACTGTAGGAAGCTGGAGGGCTACACTATCTTCATTTTTTTTTTATATCGGAGACTCTGATAAATCTGTTTGCTTTAATTCTTGGGTCTACACACCTGCTTTGGCCATTATGAGAGGTTCCACTTTCCCTGATGATTTGCCTTTTTATTTTATACTATGGAGGATACAAACAGAGTAGCTGGAACACATAAAAGTAGCAGGGACAGCCAAAAACTTAAAGAGGACAGAAAGAGACCTGGGAATTGTGTAGAGGGAGGGTCTCATTCTTGAAATATCTAAGGCATATTATAAGCCCTAGGGCTAAAGCATTTTTCGGTGGAATTAATATTTAAAGAAAGCACTGCTCTAGTTTCCCATTGCAACTAGAGTGCTTTTTCTGTATCCTAACCTTAATATCTCATGTATCTTGCATTTTCACATTTGACATAGTTATTTAATTTTGGGTTGTTCATTTGCTATGTTTTAACTGGAGATTCTTCCAATTGTGGATTTTCTTCTGTGATCCCTTTGTTAGGGTGACAATGCTCAGCCATTGAGTAGTCTCCCTGTTGTCAGCAAATGTCATGTGTCCAAGCATTGTTGCAAACTCCCTCTGCACCACCACCACCCCAGTTAGTTGACAGCATATCAGTGCTTTACACCTACTTTAAAATATAAATCCAGAAACCAGTAAAGCTAAACCAGAAAATAGCAGAATGGCCTACCTGGCTAGCTGCCTGGGAGAGATTTGAAAATCCCAAGAGCAGCCACGTAACAGCATGGGTAACTGGCCATATGAATCAGGCAGAGTGTGACTGTAACTTGCACAAAAAAGGACTCTTCATTAGGGATTGGTGAACGGTTCGGCCCGAGCATAAGCTTGGGGTGAGCGGTCCGGCCTGAGCATAAGTTCGGGTCGAACTTTTGTTCTTCGGATGTTCAAGGAACATCCAAGCAAACAGGTTGTTTGACCCTTTGTTCGCCCCCCCCCCCCCCCCCAAAACCGATCACAATGCACTGCAGTGCTGAACAGTGCCTTGCAAAGCCTGCTTGGCTGAAGCAGTAAAAGTTTCAGCAAAACAGGGCACAGAGCAATGTCAGAGTCATGATTGGACACTGTCATCATGACTTTATTCAATCATGGCTCATTCCCACCCCTCAGTATAAAAGTGTTCTTTCAATGGCAGCCATTTTCAGCGTGATTTCATCACGGACAGCGATAGAACCAGGCTCTGTTCAGTGCTATTAGTTAGAAAGTGTGATATTTTGCTTCAATTCTCCATGTAGAATATCAGTTTAGTGTCTAGGGATAGTGTGAATGTAGTGAGGAGGACCATCGTTCAGCTTTGCATAGTGTGCAGCTAAAGTAGGGACAACACAGATAGTTTTACTGTAGTGTACTTAGACCGTGTTATTCATACATACATTAGTGTTGAGTAGGGACAGCTCAGATAGTTTCAGTGTAGTGTAGTGAGACTGTGTCAGTAATCTTTACATTAGTGTATAGCTAGAGTAGGGAAAGTTCAGATAGCATCAGAGTAGTGACGGTTGAACACCGTCTATTTGATTGCCTTACTGCCAGTTTAACGCCATTCACTTCTGTGTGCGTGAAAATCTTAATCTGTGTAAACTGCGCTGTGACAGGAACTTTGATCAAGCCGCCAACACAGCTTCTAGACAAAAGCATAAAAAAAGGAAAAATATATGTGTAGCGCTATGCCAAAGTATCAAATTCTAAATATATGTGCCAACATATATATATATCTCAAAGCATATAAATGGAAAACACGTTCACTTGTGCTACGTGAACAGAGAAATTAAAATCAAACATTATTAACTACTTGCCACCCGGTCAATGTACATATACGGCCGGGTGAGAGCCACCTCCTTCTGACTGGACGTTCAGGAATGTCCTTCAGAAGGAGGGGGATTGCACGCGTGTGCCCGCGCAGCGCCGCGATCCCGACACGTTCATGTCACCCGGACACGGCGTATCTCGGATCGGCAGGAGGGCTCTGTGATTAGCCCTCCTGATCACATGACGGCCGTGTCCAATCACAGCCGTCATGTGATCTAAACAAACAGCCGGTTGCTAGGCAATCGGCTCTCCTCTCACATGGAAGTCGTCACTAAGGAGAGGAGAGGAGAGCAGATCGCTGCAGTCGGCTGGTGATCAGTGAGTATGAGCTGTTTTTACAGCTTTTTACTCACTGATCACTAGTCTAGTGTAAACACTCATCACCACACAGTGTAAACACACATGTCCCCAAAACACACATGTCCCCACACATGTCCCCAAAACACACATGTCCCCAAATAATAAAAAGACATGTCCCCAAATAATAAAACATATGTCCCACTAAAATCACATGTCCTAATAATTATCTGCACACATATGTACGTGATCACCTGCACACATATGTACATGATCATTTGCGTACATATGTCCGTGATCACACAAACCAATTATTATACACTTAACGGAATTTTTTTTACCAAAAACATGTAGCAGAATACATTTTGGCTTAAATTTATGACAAAATTAGATTTTATTGGATTTCTTTTAAAATAGAAAAAAGAAAATATTTTTTTTCAAAATTTCCGCTTTTTTTGCGCTTATATCGTAAAAAATAAAAAACGGAGCCGTGAATAAATACCACCAAAATAAAGCTCTATTTGTGTGAATAAAATGATAAAAATTTCATTTGGGTACAGTTTAGCATGACCGCGCAATTGTCATTGAAATTGCGAGAGCGCTGAAAGCTGAAAATTGGGCTGGGAAGGAAGGGGGCGAAAGTGCCCTGTATTGTAGTGGTTAAGTGAAAAAACAAATATAATCATTCACAGCTTTTTCTTAAAAAGTGCAGGTGCTGAAATAGTCCCAAAAAATGAAATCTGGTGCCAAATTGTGTAAAAACTTCCACGGTGTACTCTTCATACATGCAACACCACCACCACCGTGAAACTGGAGGAGGTTTACCGGAAGGCTTGGACTTAGCTAGGCGTATGCCCCCCAAGTCATGTAGGCTTATGGATGGAGTTAAACCCAATAAGTATAAGTAACCCACAGATTCAGCTCACACTGCAACATCAATTTGGCAAAGACTCGTTGTTATCCAGTAAGAGATGGGGTAGTGATATCATACATAGTGCCATAAAGATAGAAATCCAACATCAACAGCATATACATAAATGGATGCAAGCGATGTCTGCAAAGGAGTCTATCCAACGCGTTTCGACTACGGAGTCCCCAGATGACGACTCTGTAGTCGAAACGCGTTTGGTGGACTCCTTTGCAGACATCGCTTGCATCCATTTATGTATATGCTGTTTTGATACCTTCATAACACAGCCAATAGCTCTGGTAACACAGGAAACCAGCTGGAAGAATATAAAGCCCTACAAGGACAAAGTGCCATCACATTGGAACTTCAGTACTCTGTTAACATTCAGAGGTCTCCCCTCCCACAGTAGCTGAAACATTCATAAAAAACTGCATGTTATTAGGCTTTGGCACGACTGCCCACACTCTGGTTAAGACAATGGAGGACCTCTCACCTCCCACATCAGATGTGGTCTCTTCGAGCTGCTGAGGTAGGAAAGCAGAGAAATGTACCTTTCCTGGGCATGTCCAGGAACCCAGGGAGTTGTAGGAAAAGGAGCATGTTGAGTAAATGGGCACTATGGATGCTATATCTGAATACAATAAAAATTGCTCAGGCCTGCTGCAGCTCCAGTCTTCTTAAAGAATACTTAAAGGCAAATGTTTTTTATAAGTTTGGTAAGAATGCAGAGGGATTAAAATGTTTGTCAGTTTTAATTGCTGTCTGTGCCCCCATTAAGGAGATCCACCTTCTTCATTTGTTGTCCCATTTACCATTGAAATTGAAAATAAAAGAAAATCTCAGATTTGGGAGGGGAAATCTTCCAATGGGGACACTTGTTCTAGCGACCTGGGGAGCCCCAAGGAATTCCTTAAATTGTATGGAGTTCCTCTCACTTCCTGTTTAGCTGTGGGATGGGAAGTAAAAGGAAAATCTCTGCAATGGGACACAGTTGATGCTCTATCCAAAATGTAAAAAAAAGATTTGCCTATAGTCCTACTTTAACTTCTACCCCGGAATGTGTGGAATGTGGGTCCTTAACATCATCACATGCAATATATTTTTCCAGTAATGTGTATATATTTACTGTTGTGCTGTAAACAAGGCCTGCTTCCCAAAATGTGTTTGCATGTTTATTATCATGGTCATACGACAACAATAAAATTGAAGACTGAATTTCCATTGGTGCCGGCTCTTCTATGTACTTTTGTGGTATATATTTATTTCTCGCAAAATGTATATAACAATCACTTGTGGCTTGACACTAAATCTAGTTGCACCAAATCCATGCTAATGAAGCTTAAATCAGCAGGAGGCATGGGAGTACCTGATATCAGAGACTCTTATAAAAAAGCCTCAGTCTTAACTCAACTGAGATACTGGTTCATTTCTGAGAGAGAAAAATTATGGAGCATAACATACCGATTACTAATTCCCAGTCATGATCTTAGACAATACCTACTATCTGCATCCACACTTCCTAACTTTACTCTATTAACTCAACCAACAGACGAGTTCTACTGGCAGTAATGAGTTAAAAGCTTTTGAATTTTGTTAATGTATTCTAAAGGAACAAAGAGAGTGGAAGTCTGAAGTTCCCTGAAAAGCACAGGAAGTTATATGAGGCTAAATCAAGTAAAATAGTAAATCGTTGGTATAGGCCACTATTTTGTGGGAAGTATTGCCCAAGATCATGTCTGGGTTGGATGTTATCATCTTAAGAAAAGGTTCAAGAGTGAGAATATCAATAAATGGGGAGAAGAAGTGTGCATGACGAGTGTAGTTAGTGATAGTGAAGCCATGCAAAAGGATGCCATTAACCTTAATCGCTGCCATGGGTAAAAAGTAAAGAGCTCTGATTCACGTTATTATATGGGTAGATAAATGCTAAAAAGTCAGGTCCATGTATTCCCATTCCACTCAGTTGAAGATCTTCTCCAGGTATGGTTTTTAGGAGCAACAGAATGGTCTCTAATACCTTGTATCCACTGAGCGGAACGGTTCGGGTCGGTACAGTTTTGGAATGGTTAGAATGGTCCGGCCTATTCAGGTGAGTGTTTCCACTGCAAGTCAGACCACCAGGGGCCATACAGGGTTTCAAAAAAATGCCTTTGACGTGAGCAATGACATTTTTTCTGTCTGCCAATCAGTGGAATGTATTGTGTGATGCCAGTAGCTCCATTCTAACAGTACCGTACCATTTTCTATATGCCCCACATCTGAAGCAGGAACCTGAATGGTGTGGTATGGTTCGGTTGTATGGGCCACTTTCATAATGGAAACAGACGGTATGTGATCAGGTCTAGGGTTCTGATTGTATTATGTATATCAATTACTGCCCAGTAGAGCTGGTTCAGTTCCAAAAACTTTAGTTAATGTAATAGTTTAAATATAGAATTTTTACTGCATTAACAAGGTTCCAGGTCCTGTCTAAGGTTGCTGTACTGTGTCAAATTTGTTGGGCTCGAGTCTTGGTGGTGTCTATAGTAATAAAGGCTGAATCCTTGGGTCAGATTCTTGAACGTGAGCAGAGTTGCCTCCACAGTCAAGGGGGAGGTATTAGGGGAATCTGCAGATCCCTGTATTTTGGTCGTAGTCAGCCAGTCAGGAAAGGGGATATCCTCACAGTTGAGGAACCAAAACAGCATTGGCAACTGAGAAGGTAAGGGGAGAGCAAAAATGGTCTTTTTGAATGGTCAGATAAAGAGGTATTCCTGCTTATATGTAGCCATGTTGCTTTGAAACTTCTCCAGAAGAAGTTTTAGTAGCCAACCATGATAAGTCAGGTAGAATCCGGATGTCAGGATCTTCAAGGGAGATGATAAAAAATGGGCTTGATATTGAACATTTCTTCAATTGTTGTTATTGGGGATGGGGGCAATTTTACCTTCCCGTGACTCGATAGACCTGGTCAAATTCCAAGCATTCCAAACATTTTTTTTCCTGAAGTCCATTGAGGATACCTGTAATTGAGTCTGCCTGTGTGATTAATTTGAAAGGTTTTAAATGCTAAAACTGCTAATGGAGAGGTCTGATATCCAGTGACCTCGCCTCTCCATTGCCAGACCATACCTTCTCAGGAGTTCATCTTTAATACACATATACTAGAGACTTACAAATAAGGATTCATTCAAAGTCCTGACTGGTCACTGAGGGTTAAAGGCATTGTAAAGGCAGAAGGTTTTTTATCTTAATGCATTCTATACCTTCTGTGTGTAGTAGCCTACCTAGCACCTCTTCTCCAGCCCGTCCAAGAGTGTCTTAACCGCCCGGGACTCTCCTCCCGAATGGCAGAGACACAGTAGCGCCATTAGCTCCCGCGGCTGTCAATGAAAGTCAGTTAGCCAATCAGGGGAGAGAGGGGGCAGGGCCGGGTCAGGCTCCATGTCTGAATGGACCATGGCTTGGGTGCCCCCGTAGCAAGCTGTTGGCTGTGGGGCCACTCGACAGGATGGAGGGGCCTGGAGCAGCGAAGAGGAGGATCAGGGCTGCTCTGTGCAAAACCAACTGCAAAGAGGAGGTAAGTATAACATGTTTGCTATTTAAAAAAAAACAAGACTTTACAATCACTTTAAATGTACATAATCTGGAGTTTGGTTACAGCACAGAATCTTGGGTCTGTCAAAACCGGGTCACTGAGGGATCAATGTACATATTAGAGGGTTGTTAGGATTGTAAGAGGGGCAGATAACCCTTGGGCACACTGAGAAGAAGCTGTGTGTGTAATTGATCTTGGCAAATAGTGGGTGTGGCAAATTGTGCTCAGGAGTGAAAGTTGCTAAAAGGGAATGGTTAACTAGAACCTGGACTTAAAAACTATGCAGTGCACACATATGACCTGTTCTCATAGAAACACAAAAACCTTAGTTCAAAGAAACCACTTATGTGTGTTTTTCTTTACACACAGAATATAGATCAGAATGATTTGTATGTCTGATGCCGCGTACACACGATCAGACTATCCGGCGGACTTAGTCTGGTGGCCACAGACTATCCGGCGGACTGACCGAACGAGCGGACCTGCCCACACATGGGACTTTTCCGGTGGACTAGGTCCGGCGGACTATCGGCCGTACTTTTGAAATGAACGGACTTGCCCACACACGGAGGAAAGTCCATTAATTTTGAGCGCGGCTCCAGGTAGCCAGGACTAGTGAAGGAAGTCAATGTCGCCTCCTTCGGCGGTGAGATTGACACGTCGCTCACCCCGTCACCTGGTATAGACTTAAAGGGGAAGCCCTACACCGAAAAAACGGCATGGGGGTCCCCCCTAGGTCCATATCAGACCCTTATCCGAGCACGCAACCCGGTCAGTCGGGAAAGGGGGTGGGGACGAGCGAGCGCCCCCCCTCCTGAGCCATACCAGGCCCCGTGCCCTCAACATGGGGGCGTGCCTTGGGGAAGGAGGGGCACGCGGCCTCCCCACCCCAAAGCACCTTGTCCCCATGTTGATGAAGACAAGGGCCTCTTCCCGACAACCCTGGCCGTTGGTTGTCGGGGTCTGCAGGCGGGAGGCTTATCGGAATCTGGGAGCCCCCTTTAAAAAGGGGGCTCCCGGATACCGGCCCCCCACCCTATGTGAATGAGTATGGGGTACAATGTACCCCTATCCATTCACCTGTGAAAAAAATGTAAATATAACACAACACACAAGGGTTAAAAATAATTGCAGAGCTCCAGGGGTCTTCTTCTGTCTTGGGGGTCTTCTCGCCAGACTCCTCCGCTATCTTCTGCTAGCTCTTTTACTAGTGGAGGAGCCCGGCTTTTTTCTTCGCTGCTGCCCGGGGGTCTTCTTCCAACTTCGGGGGTCTTGTTCCCCTCTTCGGTTCTTCTTGCCGGGCCTCCGCTCCTTCTTCCAGCTCTTTTACTGGCGTGGCCCGGTCTTCTGTCGCCGCTGTCTTCGCCGCTATCTTCGCCGCCTTCTGTTCTTCTCTTCTTGAGATGTTGACTCGTCGCTGTCTCTGGCTGCAATGACAGGAACGCGGCGTGTGGCGACTTATATAGGGACATCGCCGGGTGATGTCCCCGCCCATTATGATGTCACAGTCCCAGAGGTTGCTGACCCCAACAACCAATGGCCAGGGTTGCCGGTAAGAGGCCCTTGTCCTCATCAACATGGGGACAAGGTGCTTTGGGGTGGTGGGGCCGCACAGCCCCCCTTCCCCAAAGCACCCCCCCTTGTTGAGGGCACGCAGCCTGGTGCGTCTCAGGAGGAGGGGCGCTCGCTCATCCCCACCCCCTTTCCTAACCAGCCGGGTTGCGTGCTCGGATAAGGTTCTGATATGGACCTAGGGGGGACCCCCACTCCGTTTATTTGGCTTAGGGCTTCCCCTTTAAGTCCATACCAGGTGACGGGGGCTAGTGACCTGCCAATCTCGCTGCCGAAGGCGGCGACATTAACTTCCTTCGCTAGTCCCGGCTACCTGGAGCCGCACTGAAAATGAATGCACTTTTCTCCGTGTGGGAAAAGTCTGTTCATTTCAAAAGTACGGAGGACTAGCACACACACGACCGTATTGTCCACCGGACTGCGAGTCCGACGGACAAATTTTGAGTCAAAACTACTTTCTAAGTCCGCCGGATTTTTGGGTAAAAAAAAGTCAGCCGGAGCCCAGACACGGGCGGATTGTCCGGATAGTTTGATCGTGTGTACGCGGCATGAGCCTACTTTTATATTAGAACTACTTTAAAATTTGTGGGATAATTTAGCAACCTCCAACACTTGAGACAATGACCTTACACACACAGGAGCTGTTGCTGCTGTTGTTATATTTTACCCAGTCAAGAAGCAGAGACTGTTACGTAAGTATTCCTATGTTCTAGCAGTATAACTGCTGCTGCCTATAGCTTCTTGGGAGTGTATCTAAATCCTTGTGACAGATGATCTTTATCCTAATGTTATTATCTCACATGCACAATGCCAGATAGCTAGGTCTGTGCTACTGTATATGTGTATTGGTCCCCTTTCAGAATATTAGTAGGGAAACCTGTTTATTGCAATAGAGTTTATATGCAACTCCTGTTATTTTGGTTAACCCTGTCCTTTCTGGTCTGGGATTATATAGCACATTTTAGTTCAGGGCTCAATAACAAGCATAGGCTAGAGCCAGGTTAGGCATCCAACAGCTACTTCTGGTAGTTAGTCTGGTTGCATGACAGATTAGACACTACTAGAGACTAAGCGCAGAGTAGATAGTTCCAGTGCCACACCACGGTTTCTGTTGATGTAAAGCTACATTGCAAGCTAGTTGGGCATTGGCTGGAGGGTCTTCTCATCATTGCAGATCTTGTCTTCAAGTCTCCAACACCAAGACGAATGTCACAACATGGTCATCCTCAGGGGCCCCTGCTAGTGGACTGTACTGCAGCATTTATTTGGAGGTATCTCTCTTATTAACTATATACTTTATATTCCAAAAAGTATTGGGGCGTCTGCCTTTACACGCATGTAAATTTTATTGGCATTCTTAGTCCCTAGGGTTTAATATTGAGTTGGCCCATGCTTTGCAGCTATAACAGCTTCAACTCTTCTGGGAAGGCTGTCCACAAGATTTAGGAGTGTGTCTATGGGAATGTTTGACCATTCTTCTAGAAGCGCATTTATGAGGTCAGACACTGATGTTGGAAGAGAAGGCCTGACTCGCAGTCTCTGCTCTAATTTATCCCATGTCG
The DNA here is from genome assembly GCF_037356315.1 of Lithobates pipiens. Lineage (NCBI taxonomy): Eukaryota > Metazoa > Chordata > Amphibia > Anura > Ranidae > Lithobates > Lithobates pipiens. The sequence continues at coordinate 137,718,714 of NW_027507788.1, read as the reverse complement.
TTATGGACCTTGCTTTTTGAAGTGGTCCAAAATGGTGGAGGGGGGATTAAGGTGTGGAGTTGTTCTTCAAGGGTTGGGCTTGGCTCCTTAGTTCCAGTAAAGGGAACTCTTAAGGTATTAGCATACCAAGACATCTTGCTACACCCCACAATCGTCCACAGTAAGGATACACTAAGAAGGGGGAAAGTGGACATGTTGTTACACCCACCGGAGTTCTGCATTTTAGACGTATTTACAACAGTAAAGTGAGTTTCTATAGTGAAATACAGTACTTAGGACTCCATCTGACTGCTTAGATGTTGAATTTGTAGTGTATCCTTACTGTGGACAAGTGTGGGGTATAGCAAGATGGCTGCGATGGAACGTCACTTCCGTAGTAAACTGCGATAGGTCGCCGAATATGTTGTTACACCGGCCTTAAGGTGAGAGATAAATAACCACATATTTTGCCAGTGTAAAATCTGTATAGTGTATTGGGGGCCATTCCACTATTGCCACGGAGAATGGGATGTGATGTGTGTGCTGGGGCAGGATCTCACTGGTAGACCATACTCTGTTCAACTAAATTCAAGGCTGGAGACCGATTTCTCCAGTGCAAAAACGAACGTGACCAACAGGTTTAATACCATATGGGATGCTACTTTAAAAAAGTACATCATCTTAGACATTATGTTAGAGTTATTTAGCAGATACCCATAATATACTATGTCCATTGCTACATAAAAACTGTGCTGAAAATAAGTTCATTTTGTTTATGACTCATACTTGGCAAGTTGTTTAATTTGATACTTGGTACTAAAGGAAGTATAGATGGAGGTCAGCCTCTAAATCACCCATAATAGTCATAATCATAATTCTGAATGTAAATAGGAGATGTGTTTGGAAACTACAGCATAGAAAATGGCAATCTGGGATAGTGTATCAAAGCTGTCTGCTGGAAAACTAGGTCATCACTGCATTGTGGAAAGCAGATGATAATCACTGAACCCAAGGGCTCTTTTTTTCCAAGTGATCTCTCCTTGCTAATTATACATATTCCACTTTTATCGTTAGAGGATGCTGCTACATGACTGCTTTTTATTTTAAATCCAAAATGCCTCCAGGTAAAGCCATGATGTAGACACCATTGACTATAACAAAGCTATTAAAATTGTAGCTGTAATTTATTGTAAGCAGAAGAATTGTTTCAGATTTGAATGGCATCTGTCAATTTTGATCCTGAACAGTCTCAAAAGAACGCCCAGTATTAATGACCACAATAGCAATCACTTTCATCTCCATCAAGATGTGATAGCTGAACATGATTATATGCATGTTATCTTTCCTGTGTGGTATATGGAATGAATTAGGTCATGCCCTGAGAGTCCAGAAAACCAGCTTAGAGCTGCTTAAACTATTCACAGAGTTTCCCAAGATATACACCTATAGGGCAGGAATGCCAAGGTCCTTTTAGTAAGGATCTAAAAGGGCCCACCAAAGCACTTTTAACTAATTGGGGTTGCTTTACTAAGGCAAATAGGCTGTCTACGTTGCAAAAGATAATACACTTTGTAAAGGAATTTGCCCCAGAGCTTAATAATAAGGTGAAGCTCCACTGACTTCCATCATCCAACCATGTGCATGAAAAAATTATGTTTTTTTTTTATTTTCCTTGCATGTATTTGGCTATTATTTGCAAAGAGAAACGTTATTGAGCTCTGAGGCAAATTCCATTGCAAAAGGCAAATTCCATTGCAAAGGGCAACTTTCCTTACAACAAAACAGCCTATTTACCTTTAGTAAATCAACCTATAGAGTCTCAGACAGCACATTATTGGAGACCCAGTTTATATAATTTAACATATTAGAGGACATTACATAAACTGACTAATATTTTTTTAAGCCCTAGGATTCTGTAAAGCTGGACAACCTGAGGGCTGTATGAAAAAATATAACAGTCTCATTCATCCATGCTATACAGTGTTGATGAACCAATCTCCTACTGTGCTTATTGTTAGGATACCCAACTGACTGGATGGTGGGAGGGAACCAACAGGGCCACCCATAAAGAGAATTTCAACTGGTTCTTTAGGAACCAGATGAAACTTACATAGCAAATGGCCAGATCAAGTAAAGAGAGGATGTCTGCTTAGGTCTGAAGAAAAGGAAATATTCCCAGCATACCAAAGACTTGTTCGGGGTGGCCTGACTTTGTATTTCTCCATCACATGAGGTGGTGCCAGGCAACAGGATAAGGTTTAATGTAAACTGGTTTCAGATTCAAAAGTATACACTCACATTGCAATCCACTGACTTATACAGATAAATGAAAGCAATACAATGCATGGTAAACTCAACTGATCTATTGGGGTTGATTTACTAAGGAAGACAGACTGTTCATGTTTCGAGTGCAGTTGCACTATGCAAGGGAATTATCCTCAGAGCTTAGTGAATGAGGTTAATCTCTGCTGGCTTCCATCATCCAATCATGTGTAATCAAAAATGTTATTTTATTTTTTTTGTTATTTCCCTTGCACTTGATTGGATATTCTATGCAAACTGAATCTTCACCTCATTCACTAAGCTCTGGGGAAAATTCCCTTGCAGAGTGCAACTTCATTTGAAAAGAGTATTTGCCTTGAGCAAATCAACCCATTCTTTCAAGAAGGCAGCACTGGCAGATTTCAGTGATGGCTTGAGGAATACCTTTCGAAAGTATGTTGTACTGCAAAATTTCATTTTCTTTTAACATTAGCTTTTGGAACACTCGGGACATTTGCTTTTGAAACACATTCGATTATTTGATTTTGGAGCACATTGGAATATTTGATTTTGGAACAAATGGACTTTACTGAATGAAAACCATATACAATGCTGTGAAAAAGTATTTGCCCCCTTTCTGATTTTTTATTTTTTTGCATATTTGTCACACTTAAATGACTCAGATCATCAAACAAATTCTATGATTACACAAAGATAACTCGAGTAAATACAAAATGCAGTTTTTAAATGATGATTTCATTTATTAAGGCAAAAAAGCTGTCCAAACTTGCCTGGCGTTATGTGAAAAGTAATTGCCCCTAAACCTAATAACTGTTTGTGCCACCCTTGGCGGTAACAACTGCAATCAAGTGTTTTCGATAACTGAGTCTTTCACATTGCTGTGGAGCAATTTGGCCCACTCTTCTTTGCAGAATTGTTTTAATTCAGCCACATTGGAGGGTTTTCCAACATGAACAGCCTGTGTAAGGTCATGAAACCGGATCTCAATTGGATTTAAGTCCGGGCTTTGACTAGGCTACTGCAAAACCTAAATTTTGCTTTGTTTGAAACATTTGGAGGTGGACTTGCTGTTGTGTTTTGGATCACTGTCCTGCTGCAAAACCCAAGTGCACTTGAGCTTGAGGTCACAAACTGATGGCCGGACTTTTCCTTTAGGATTTTCTGGTAGAGCTCAGTATTCATGGTTCCATTGATTATGGTAATTCGTCCAGGTCCTGAAGCTGCAAAGCAGCCCCAGACCTTCATACCACTACCACCATGTCTGAATGTTGATGTGATGTTCTTGTTATGAAATGCTGTATTCATTTTATGCCAGATGTAACAGGACACATACCTTGCCTAAAAGTCTTGAGGATAATCAAGATGTTTTTTGGTAAATGTGAGATGAGCCTTTGTGTTCTTTTTGGTCAGCTGTGGCTTTGGCCTTGGAACTCTCCCATGGATGCCATTTTTGCCCAGTCTCTTTCTTATTGTTACCTGAGGCAAGCGAGGCCTGCAGTTCTTTTATGATCTCCTGGATGAGTCGCCATCATGCTTGAGTAATTTTTGTAGACCGGCCACTCCTGGGAAGGTTCACCACTGTTCCAAGTTATCTCTATTTGTGGATAATGGCTCTCCCTGGGGTTCACTGGAGTTCCAAAGCCTTAGAAATGGCTTTGAAACCCTTCCTACACCGATACATGCTTGTTTCTTTTTTTAGATTATGGCATGATGTGTGGCTTTTTATGATCTGTAAAGCCGCGTACACACGGGCGGACTGTCTGGCCAACTAAGTCCGTCAGACAATCCGACAGACAGTCCGTCCTACTTTTGAATGAACGGACTTGACCACACACGATGAACAGACAGTCCGTTGAAAGCTTGCGCGATGACGTGTACAGCACGTACGACGGGACTAGAAATACGACGTCCAATACACTGCAATGCAACCTTCGGCCGTGTAAATCCTTTCTGAGCATGCGCCATACTTAGTCCGTCCAACTTGCCTACTCACGAGCGGACTGTCCGCTGAAACCAAAGTTGGACGGACAATATTACGGAAATTCCGAAAGACTTAGTCCGCCAGACAGTCCGCTGAAAAAGTCCGCTGAAGCCCACACACAAGCGGACTGTCCGCTGAAATGTGTTTCAGCGGACTAAGTTGGACAGACAGTCCGCCCGTGTGTACGCGGCCTTAGTGTGCTTCACTTTGTCAGACAACTTCTATTTATGTGATTTCTTGATTCAACAGGTCTGGCATTAATCAGACCTAGGTGTGGCAGGGGAAATTTAACTCAGCTTTCCAAAAAATTGTGGTTAATTACAGTTCATTCATGATTTAGCATGGGAGGGGGCAATTACTTTTTCACATAGGGCCAGGCAGGTTTGAACAGCTTTTTTTCCTTAATGAATGAAGTTATAATTTAAAAACTGCATCTTGGATTTACTCGGGTTATCTTGTGTAATATTACAATTTGTTTGATTATCTGAATCATTTAAAGTGGTTGTAAACCCTTACAATCCACTTTTTGATACAGGTAAGCCTATAATAAGGCTTATCTGTAGCTTCCCCGGAACTCTCTTAGACCTGCACGGTTTGGGAGATATCCCCTGTATCAGCATGTGCCGACGTCATTGACATGTGCTCACTGAAGCAACAGCACGTTCGTGCCGTTGCTTTAGCTAGTGTGCTGCTACCAGCAGCTCCCACGTGCATTTGTGGGAGTGACGGCAATCACAGCGCCGGAAGCCCACGATACCCGGAAGTAACTCTGGGATTGATGTTGCTGGCCAGAGCTGTGTACTGGGACTGCTTCGGGGACTTCAATCTAAGGTCAGTATTTCATAATGAGCTAGTATGGTATTCAGAAAGAGTTGGTAGAATGCCCTGCAGATTTGTCCATCCGGTGGTCTGGGCTGACATTGAAATCTCCCCCCCAAGATCAGTTGACCCTCTCTAAAATTGGAGAGGGTGTCTAAGAAGGAGTCTAGGAAGGTGAGCTGTTGAGTGTTTGACGCGTACTCAGTTGCAAAAGTGAATTTTCAGCCTAGAAAAATTTAATTAAAACTTATCTACCATTGAGTCAGTAAGTTGGTCCACCAGGACAAAGGGTCATTGTTTATGTATGGCTATAGCTACTCCACTCGACCTAGATCGTGGTGAGTTTCTGAAAAATCATTGATTATACACGTGGGTGGGAAGGCGGAGGACCGAGTCAGTGCAAAAGTGTGTCTCCTGTAATAAAAGAATCTGTGCCCGTTTGGTTTCAAGCCACAACTTATTGCGTTTATTAGATGATCCCAAGCCAAACATAAAAACCTAGAAAACAAAGAACCATCAAGACATTCAATACATTCAAGGGGAACTTTGCCGTAAGGGCACCCAAAAGTATCCAACCACTGCTAGTCAGTAATCTCCACTCAGCCATCTGGCCAAAAATAGAGTGAAGGTCAGCGAGCAGCGTGGGGTCCCAAATATGGGGCATAACTCTTAGGAGTTGACTTATGTGGGAGAAGTGGCCCAGCACCAGGTGCGAGATTACAGCAGCATTAAAGATGTGCAAAACCAGATAAGCACAGCAGTAGTAAAAATCGAAATAGAACCCAGAGGAGTCCCTGTGAAGGGAAACAATATCAGGATAGACATTCAGTTCAAATAGGTCCTTCAGGACCTCCTTTAGGACCTCCTCTGAGGGGGGAATGTTGAAGAGAGTGCAATACAGCCCAGGGGGTATCATCTCTAGACCTATGCCTGTTCCGTCCCCTACAACGTGCAGGGCGCCAAGGCTGTGGGCATGCAGAGAGTGCAATCTCTGGTAAGGACCTCCAGTCTAGAACATCAATGAAGGGTAAGCCCAAGTGCTGCAGGAACTGCGGTAGCCTATCTTTACTGCGCAAGGTGACTTCTTGCCATCTTTGGTCACTGACAAATTTAAAGGGAAACCCCATCTGTAGACCGACTTTGCATCCTGAAGGCCCTTGAGTAGTGGCTTGAGGGCATGGTGTTGCATTAAGGTGCATCTGGAAAGATCCAGGAAAAGGGTCAACTTTGCTCCGTCAAAGTCTACGTGGCTGACACCTCTGACGAGAAACCTTATCCGTTTCACGTCAGAATATTTGTGTAGCTTGCAGAATATTTGTGTAGCTTGCAGATGATATTCCTTGACTTGTCTGGGTCATCTGAGGGTGGACAGAGTGCTCTATGAGTGCTGCCTATTTCTATATGATCAGGTGCTTCATGGCCGAGAATCTGTTTGAAAAGGCCTTGCAGGGAAGAAACTATATCCCTGGGGCCAGTAGCTTCTGGCATGCCTCTAATGCGGATGAAAACTCTGCGACTTCTATTCTCAAAGTCATCCATCCGATCTATTAAAGAGTTAATCCATTGGTCCTGGGTCTTGCAGCATTCATGAAGTGCTTGCAGGGCAGGTGTAACCACTTCCCATTGTGACTCCAAATCCTCCACTCTACCCCCAATGTGCACTGTATCAGCCTGCAATGCCTCAATGTCCTGCCTAAAGGCCTTCTCAACCCTGTGGGCAAATAGCTCCAAATCAGCTTTAGTGGGGAGGTAGAGAATAAGAACCCCGCAAATCTTTGTCTCCCATGTCATCTCCCACCACTGAGGGAGGTATTGGGTTGACTGAGCTGGAGGGTGAGAAGGGGGGTTAAGGAGTGAGGGAGATGGGAGCTGTAGTGAGGGGATAGGAGCCTGCCATTTACCAATCAGCGCCATCTTGGAAGTCCCTGCTGCAGCACGGGGAGGCTCCGAAAAATACTGATCTAGGGATCCAGATCAGTTCCAGGAGGTCCATTGAGGCTGTGGGGATGTCCGCCGTCTGGATGGCATGGTTCAGTGCTGAAATGCCCCCAGGAGAGCTGCTGTGGATGCGATATATGCGGTGGGTTCACCGAGCTCCTCTAACAAGCGTCCTCACATGCTTATGCTGTGGCCACGTCCCCGTGAGGGGGGTTTTGATGGTGATTCTGATGTAAGCGGGGCTCCTAAGATGGATTCTGATGTAAGGGGGACTCTAATGTGAGAGAGGTTTTAATGGGGACCCTAGTGCAAGGGGGGACTCCTAAGATAGATTCTGATGTAAGAGAGACTCTGATGGGGACCCTGAAGTGAGGAGGGCTCTAATGGGGCTTGCGATGTAAGGGGAGCTCTGATTAGGTCCCTCATGTAAGGGGAATCTAATGGAGACTCCAACGTAAAGGGGGAATTAATGGGGAATAAATCCCATCCATTTTTGCTTGATCAAACAAATGCCTGCATGTTTTGGAAGAACCAATTGTAATTCATATTGATTGAATAATCATTTTTAATAATCAATTACAACTGAATGAATTTTTGATCAACAAACGTGTCCTAGCCAACTTATTTGTCCTCTTATCTTTGTTGCCTAATGATGTATAACCTGTTTGCACCAGCCATATTCTTTGCCACTGTAACACACAAAGCCCTTTGTGCCTCCTCCTCTATTAATAGCAGCATCTACCTGAAAATGGTTGACCATTGACATTACCATATTGACTATGCAAATGATATCCTTGAAATATAAATTGACTTAATTTAGAAACTGACATCAATCCTTTTTATTACGTTTATGCAAATGTTATTCTAAAGAGTGCCATGCATACTTTCTTGGCAGTTTTAACACATATTCAACACATCTTGCTTATTATATTTTCATTAGAATGCAGAGACCACTAGAAAAGAAACAAACCCAGAGATTTTATCTATTGCTTTTATGGTGGTGATGAATAGACCAGACAAAATATTCTCCTTCACAAACGAAAAATTTGCATTTCTTCAGAGGGGCATAAATTATTTATTTCTGAATAATCAGGACATTTTAATTATAATGGGAATTTCTGTGATTCGATTAGACATTCAAATTTTATTGGGGACTATTTATTTCAGTAATAATTTCCTTTAAGAAAGTGTATAAAACAAAATAAAATGTAATTAATACGTACTGTAATATATAACAAAGCTTATTAATGAATTTGCCATTTGGGAGGGAACGATTAAAGAGTTATGTTTAAACCCTAACAATGTTTTATCATTCACTTCATTCATGTCTATCTTTGGTTGTGGCACTCTTCAACTTTCTCTTTCCAGGATGGGCATCACTGAGCTATCGCTTTTCTTTTCAAAGGAAAATTTTGCCTTGGGATTTTCACAGTTTTCGATATGTCAGAAATGCTCTTAATATTTTATCTACCTTTAAATACTTAACCCCTAAATCAATTAAAGCATACCTAAACCCAAGAACAAAAAATGTATATGTTGCAGCTTACTAATCCTTAGATGTGGTAGGTGCATTAATCTTTATTTTTCTTCAGGGTAAAAACATTTTCACTAAGTAAAAAAATAAAATAAATAAATGTTGCCAGAAATACAGTGTCCTTGTCGCATTCTGTGAGCTGTACTGAAAGCAAAAAACGATGTTATCTATTTTTCTGCAGAACTACTAATCTCTCTTTTCTATATGTAATGGAGATAAACAAAGGCAGACATATCTATAGTGTAGCCTGGATGACAACCATAGCTCCCTCCATAGATAACATAGATAAATTAACATAGCCACCAAGAGACAAGAAGTGTGTTATTCGAAGGATTGTAAAAAGGAACAAAAGCCTGAACAAAACAAAACAAATACTCCCCCTAATCTAACAAAAGCTGCAATACATTTCCCATGATTTCTCTGTCTGTTTTGTTATGCTACAAGTACAGGAAATACTTGTTGCCCCTGCCAAAAATCAAGCGAGCTATTAACTTTCTGTTTGAGCTGGCAACTCTTCCTCTGTACCACTGAAATCCCAAGCAGTGTTGTCACCCCTGCTTGTGTTTTAGAAATCAGTAGAGAAGGAGGTGTGTTAAAGTTTGGCAGAACAGAACTAGGTTCTTGGAGAATGCCAATATGGACTGCTACTAGTCCATACCACTACCAGGGTCAGTAAAGCACACATGGGGTATGAAGCTAGCTGCTAGAATAGGTCTACTCGGCAAGTCAAGCAGGAAGAACATTGTAGCTCCTATGGGTAACCAAGTATTAGAAAAAGCTACTATGCAACCTGTTAGGCGTAGTACCTAGTAAAGGTGACAGATCCTCCGGTAGCGAGGAGGTTGATGTTCTGGCTTCCTCCCCAGTGGGTGGTTTCCATTAACAACCAGAATCAAACCTGTGCTATGGAGATTCATGACCTTGACACATAGGTATGACAAGGAGTTAACAAGTGTATGCATGAGGTCTGCTCTATTTGCACGTGGGACACATTTCTGTTACTGGGAGTGTGGTAACAGAGTTACGCTGGACTGGTGGAGAGTGAGCAGATTCAGCAGCGTCCCTCCTAATGCTACATACATAAAGTTAAGGTGTGTAGTGACATGGGACAGAACTTTACAGTGGAACTCTGTACTTTTATTACCACACACAGTGTATGGCCCATTTCAGGGAAATGCCTTAATGTTGGATTTTTACATGACTGCAGTCCCGCGCCTGGTCCTAGCCAATGATGAGTGCGTTCACAGCGAAAGGTACCCTAATGTGCAGGGTGAGTTGGCCCCGCCCCTCAATAACTTCATTCTACATTAGGAGCCTCCCTGACAGAAAGCATGCAGATATCACAATGAAACCACACAACATAACCTAAGGAGAATTCTGATTTTTGTATTAATAGCAACTTGATTATTTGCTTACATTTATTTTAGCCTTCTTCAGAAATCTGTTCCTTCAGGTCTTCAAATAAAATGTTCTCATCCATTGGATTTATCAGTATTTGTTGTTTACCTCTCAGTTGGACTGTTTTTGGACAATTGTCTAAGAATTACTATATCCCTGTGTCCCTCTATATAGGCTTCAGTATTGTGCGCAAGTGGTACATAGGGAAAATAATCCTAGAGGGGTGGGAAAAAAGAATAGACTTTCTCTGAAGCATATTAAGGGTTCTCTGAACCCTTAATATGCTTCAGAGAAAGTTTATTTTAGCAGGAGCTCCAAAAAGACCCTTTAGCTGGTACAGAAGCTTGATCCTCTAGATCAGTGGTCCCCAAGCTGCAGCCCACAGGCCAGATATGACCCTTTGCTTGCCTTTATCTGGCCCTTGGAGCACTATTTCCCATGCTGTCACCGATGATGGGGCACACTTCCTCCCGCTGACACCAATAAGGAGGCGATATTTCTCCAACTGACACAGAAGATGGGTCACTATTTCTCCCACTTAAACCAATGATTTGGCGCTATTTCCCCCCACTGACACCAGCAATGTATCTGGGTGGATGATATGATAGAGATGGGGTAGCAAGTGAAAAAGTTTTAGTGAAGAGTTTTGTATCTACATTCAGTAAAGAGATTGGGCAGTAGCTAGAGCAGACTGACAGATCGTCACCCTCTTTCAGAAGCACTGTAATGTGTGCTGAAATGGTTTCTGGAAGGAGGATGTGTGGGAGTTCATTACATTTAAGAAATGAGGAGAGGGGGTGGGTAATATTTTTTATAGTAGTTAAGGGTAAAGCCATCTGGGTCCAGGGCCTTGCCTTTCTTGGTACATATCAAGGCTAAACAAAAAATGGGAAACACCCTCATTTATAACTAGTTCCTAGAGTAAGGTGGACAAGGAAGGGCTTTTTGCACAGAGCAAACAAAACAAAATGGGTTTCCTGGCAAGTGTACCAACTCACCAGCAAAAATAAATAAATACACTGTTTAACTTAATTTAATAAATACTGATTTTTTTTTTGTTCACACTGTGTGGAGCTATACTTCTATTCCCCATGTTTATACTGGATTGCTAGATATGATGATGACCAAATAATACTGATCCTGAGTACTGTACATTGAGGAGAGGAGTCCATTCTATAGATGTGGTTTAATTGAAGTTCCATTGGTGTACTGTTCCACTTCCACATTTTTTGGGGGAGGTGAGAGACTTTTTTTTGAGGTGAAGGACACTGGGTGATACTTTTGATTACAGTTTTGCACTATATTTTTTTAAACTCATGGTGAAAGTGAAAAAGTTTGGAATTTTTTTTGTTTTATTATTTGGACATTGCTTTTGTTTATATATATGGACTTTATGAATTTTATGTATATTGTTTAAATATTTATTAATTTTTTTTGCACAGACACTTTTTAACACTTGATTGGTGATTATGGTAGATATATCTATTTTTTCACATAGATAGATGTATTTATGTGTTTATATTTGATTTAATGATTTATTTCTTGATATTCATATAGATACCATTTTATCACTGTTGTAGGGTTGCAGCGTGGTTTTTGTGATCACAATGACCACAGCTTAATCAATTTATTCATTTATTTATTTGAGTACCTGGGTCTAATCTTAGACACAAGCCAAGCCAAAAGCTTCCTCCCACATGTGAAGTTTGCCTTCCTAAACTCCATCTCGGACCCTCAGATCATAATGACACTCCTCAATTTGCTTCTGTATGCAAGTTCTGGGCCTCATGGTAGCCTCCTTGGAGGTACTTCCATTTGCCCAGTTTCATTCCAGAACCCCTCAATCAAACATACTCAACATGTGGAACAAGCAAATCCATTCTTTGGATTGCCCAATGCTTCTATCCAGCCAAACATAGCTCCCCCTGGTGTCTTGGAATTCCCATACTTGCCTGGAATTGGGAAATTCATTCCTTCACGGGACTTGGAATGTGGTAGTAACAATGGGACCCTTACCAGGTGGGGCCAAGTTTACAACTTCCTGACTGTACAGGGAGCACGGTCCCCATAGTAGGTAAAATCACAAATCAATATTCTGTAACTGATAGCTATCTGTTTGTCATTGGACCTCCCTTCTACATAGTCACCTAGCCAGATTACAGTCAGACAATGCCACAGCAGTGGCCTACAAATGTCATCAAGGGGGCATCCTTCCTAAACACTACCAATTGACTTCTTTACAACCACCCTGTTTGGTTTTTCCTGATCGATCAGTGCCACCGGCTATAGACATCAGAAGGGAATAGCACAGGAGAAGGATTCTCATATCCACAGCAAATGTGTGGATGGGGGAATCAGACCTTTTTTTTTTCATTTTAATGCGCTGGCTGAATTAAAAAAAATTATGAATGTATGGACTGCCTAAGTTGAATTCACCCCACATACAGTATCTCACAAAAATTTGATATGTGGGATGTCTCATAGCAATGCCAACTGAGGGGAGGGAGACACAACAGAATTAGGGCAACATGAGACTAGAGGAGTTATACTGCTGCCTCAAGCACACTACGCCCAAAGGCGATATCCTCATGCCTTTTTACATTCACCTGATAAAATCTGGGAAATGTATGGACTGAAGACCAAGTTGAGGCCTTGCAGATTTGAACCATGGAAGCTTGGCGATGCACCCCCACGAAGCACTAACAGCCCTAGTGGGGTGTACTTTAATCTGAAAAGGTGGAACTTTCCTCCTTAAACCATAAGCTTGAACAGTCACTTGTTGAATCCATTTAGAAATAGTAGATTTCGATGCTGCCTGTCCACTTTTAGGAACTTAAGACAACACAAACAAAACATCAATTTTTTAGAATCTGAACAGTGGTTCTTAAATAGATTTTGACTGCTCTCACCACATCAAGAGAATGTAGTTACTTTTCTTCTGCAGAATGGGGTACTGGGAAAAAATGAAGGTAGAACAATATCCTGGTTTAAATGAAAATCTGAGACTACCCTAGGTAGAAAATTAGGATGAGGACACAATACAACCTTATCCTTTTGAATAATTAAATATGGCTCTTTTCAAGAAAGAGCAGCCAAACTAGTTTTCTTGTCAAAAAGGATCAAGGAAATATGTCGTATCGGCTCAAAAGGCTGTTTCTGTAATGCCGACATGACTTATTTCAAGTCCCAAGGGTTTCAGGGGTGAAGACGCGTTACCCCCTGAATAAAGCTACGAACCAAAGAGTGTGAAGCAAGTGGTCGCTAAAAAAAATACCAATAAGGCTGAAACCTGGTCCTTGATAGTACTCAAGACCGGTTTTATTTCTAATCCCATCTGTAGAAAGTCAAGGATTCTACCTATGATATATTTCCTGGGTTGCCAACCCCTGGATTCACACCAGGAGACATATGCCTTCCAGACTCTATAATATTTGGCTCCAGAGGCCTGGTCCTTGATAGTACTCAAGACTGGCTTTATTTCTAATCCCATCTGTAGAAAGTCAAGGATTCTACATATGATATATTTCCTGGGGTGCCAACCCCTGGATTCACACCAGGAGACATATTTTTTCCAGACTCCATAATATATGACTCCACTGAACCTGACAGCCCATGCTTCTCCAGAACGTGGGTCTCAATAGCCAAACCGTTAATTTTAGCATTTTCAAAGTAGGATGGAATACTGGACCTTGCGAGAGAAGGTCTGGCCGTGGTGGTAGGGTCCATGGGTCCCCTACCGCCATCTTTACGATCACTGCATACCAAGATTTCCTGGGCCACGCTGGAGCCACATGAATCACGACTTCTCTTTGTGCTTGATCCTGCAAAGAAGTCGTGGACGCAGGCAGAATAGGAGAGAATGCATAAATCAGTGAGAACCGATTCCACGGGAATAGCAAGGCATCTGTTCCACATGCTAGAGGATCCTTTGTTCTTGACACAAAGTTGTTGATTTCTTTGTTAAACCTGGATGAAAACAGATCTATGTCTGGGATCCCCCATCTTTGACATATTGACATGAAGATATCGGGGTGAAGGAACCATTCTCCCGGGAACAACTACTGGCAACTCAAGGACCCTTGTGCACCCTTGTTGATTAATATAAGCCATTGTTGTGGCATTGTCGGATTGAATCCTGGCAGGACAATTCCATAAACTGAATATTCAGGCCCTCAGGACCAAGTGCTCTGCCTGAATTTCTAGAATGTTAATGTGCAAAACCATTTCTGATCTGGGCCACTTATCTTTGACAGCTGCCTCTTCCAGGACTGCTCCCCAACCCAAAAAAAGGTTGGCATATGTTGTTACCACTTCCCAGGTAACTGAAGGAAAGATTTTTGGTTATTAACCATAAACTGAGGCTCCGGCGCACCCAGCCTACAGCACTTGGTATTTCCAAGCGGTCTCCCATCCAGACCTGACCCTGCTTAGCCTGCAAGATCCGACGAGATTGGGGGCGGTTTAAGGGTGATGTTGCCATAGGCTTTGGAGTCAGACACACTGGGAATCTAGAGCTTGAACCCTTTGTTCCAAGCCAATAGGATACTGTTTTGCAGCAGTCTCGAATGAAACCGAGCATAAGGAACGGCCTCGAATGAAGCCACCATCTTTCCCAACAACCTCATGCAAAGCTGAATAGAAGAATCATCTTGCTTCGACCACCTGAATTACTTCCTTTTATGGCGCTGATCTTTGTCTTTGGGGCAAGAATACCCTTTTCTGGGTGATTCTATGACCAGACCCAAGTATTTTAGCCTTCTGCATGGTTTTAAAGAAGATTTCTTCTAGGTTGAGAATCCGACTTGGATATTCTAGGTAGTTGAATGTAGTGACCATATTTTGGTCTAAGCATGCTACCGTCTGGTCTATCAAGAACAGATCGTCTAGGTAAAACATAATTGTTATAACTTTGGCCCTTAATCTGGCTAGAAGAGGGGCCAGAACCACTGTAAACACCCAAGGTGCAGTATCTAGACCGAAAAGCAGAGCTACACACAGAAAATGTTCCAACTTGAAAAGTAGATATTACTAGTGAGCGAGGAAATAGACACATGGAGCTATGCATCTTTGATGTCGATTGATGCCAGAAGTTCTCCTCCTTGTAGGATGGAGATAACTGATTGGATTGACTCCATGCGAAAAAAAAGTTTGGATTTTTGAGATCCAGAATGTCCATTTGGTTTTGGAAAGAAAAGGTTTGAACCAAACCCCAACCTCTGCCCTTACATGGAGACCACCATGATCATTTTTTGCAAAACATGGTCCACTGCTTGAGAGAAAGACCTCTTTTTCACTGGATCCTTAGGAATGTTTGATCTGAGAAAACGAGGAGATGGGAACTCTCGTAACTCCAGTTTGTACCTTGGAGTGATTGAGGAAGTGCCCCATCTGTCTCTGCACTTTTCCCCAGATCCTTGAGAACTGTAGAAGAATCCCCCCTAATTGAGCAAGCGGGGGCACCTTCTCATAAGGAGGCTTCAGTATTTTGTAGGTTTCCTCTCCCAAGACCTCTTTTGTCCCTGGGGTTGACCCTGAGGATTACCTTTTGAACTTGACAGCGGAGGCTGTCGTGACTGCCTAGAGTTTTTAAAATGAAAAAACATTTACTCCTTTTCTTAAATGGCAAAGGGGTAATTTTTCCACTAGAATGTCTTTGGATGTATTACCTAAATCATCCCCAAATAGCTACCGCAAAAGGAAGACTAGCCAGGAGCTTCTTGCATGGTGCTTAGCAAAGGGCGCAAGGCCTGAATGATAAAATCTCTCATAGCAACTATTGCAAACATAAAGCTGCTAGTAGCTTGCCAGATCCTGAGCCTGCTGAGCAGGATAACCTTGAACACCTGTTTAAACTGGTCTCTCAACAATTAACCAATTACTATCAGTGCAGGCTGAGACACTCAATCTGCCTTTTTTTAATAATAGGAATTAAAACTTTTTATCCATTGGATCCCTAAGCATTTGAGCATTGTCTGCCGGAAAGTCAAACTCTTACTCCCAGAGGATATAGCAGGATTAATTGCTGGTATTCCCCACTTTTAGTGAATTTTCTCCACCATAGAATAAAGTGTAAAAAAACTTTTTAGAAGGGAAAAAGAATGCTTATCTGGATGATCCACTAAGATACAGAAAAGCTTTTCCAGCAATGAATGGACAGGAAAGGTATGCACAGCTTGAGGAGGCTTTTAGCTCTTGTGTCCTTCTGACAACTTGCAGCCAGCACAAATGGAGTTTTTACAACACACTCCTGCAACAGTGTTGGAGGACGTCAACGCCCAGCTAAGCCGCGCCCCCTCCGTCGCATCATGCCCACTCCTTTCTCTTTCCAAAAAAAAAGCGTTTTCCTGCACAAGAGCGAGCCTCCGATCCGCCAGGATCAGTTTGTGTGGGAGGGATGGCGAGGAGAAGACCTGAAAGCTGCTGGCGGTGAAATACAAAATGCCATCGCCGATCGTACTTTAGTTCTCTCCTAATGTTCAGCCTCGTGAAGAGGGGAAGAGTTCAATCCAGGTGGGGGGTGTCTGGTGAAGCAAAACCCCCCCAAACTTACTGGAGGTCTGCGTGCTAGCCGGAGGAGAAAAGCCTGCTGCTTCTGTGACACAACGTGATCTCTGAGCAAAGCATGAGAAGGTACGTGCTCCATACAGCCCCCAGTAGTGACACTTAAGCATGACAACATTTTACTTTGAAAGGAGACATTTCATAAAAAAATGTAAAAAATTTCTTAGAAAAACTCTGCTTACCTTTCCCGCCGCAGGGTTTTCTGTGGTAAAAAACCAACAGACCCAATCTTCACCCTTCACGGTGGTTCCGTTAACAAACCTTCAGGAACCAGGGTTCCTCGGGGAACCCATACTCCTGGCCCTGTAGCAGCACCCCACCAGTAAAACTTTGTGGCTGAAAATACCAAAGTACTGGATTCCGGGGTCCATTTCTCTAAAAAGAGAAGCGTCACAGGTAAAACATAATTTCTCCAGACACGAGCCCCGGGTACCATTCAATTCAGCCTAAAAGACACTTTGAATGGATCCGGCTGCATAGCTAGCCCCAGCATGGATTGCTCCAGTGGAGCTCAGCACAGTACATCTTTACTCATGACCAACACCTTAGACACTGGTAGACACTATATAACCCCTCCCAGTAGTGGGAGGGGTTATATAGGGAGTGGACTTCCTGTCTTAGGGTGTACCAGTGTCCATCACCTGAAGGTGGCCTATAACCCACATAGTAACTACTATGCCTCTGTGTCCCATGATGTATGATAAGAAATGTGAATGTATTTTATAAATGTACTGCAGATTTTGGTCTTTTTTTTCCCCAGCAAACACTTTAACCTGTACCTAATCCAAAAACCTAATCTTTTTAAAATAACTCTTACTCTTGCATAATGCATATTTAGCAATTCTTACTCTTGTCATTAGCGCTGCCTTTATTATTGTTGAAAAAATACCTTTCATTTTGCCTTCTTGGGGACTCCCATCTTACTTGTGGGCAGGAGAAGCCCACAAGCATATCCTTTCGGGATACGGCACTGCTGTATTCCCAGCATGCACCGCCCATTCTCGCACATGCGCAGTAACAGCACGTAGTGGTGCTGGAAACTACACAGGATGCCATCACAATGGGCAGCATCGTCGGAAGTGCCCGCCCCTTTGTTATGGCAACCTAACTCTTGGCGCTGCCCACTGATTCCCAGGAAATGATGACACACATATGAGCAGTAGTGAGCAGAGGTGCCAAGGGAAATGAGGAAGGGAAAGATTAGAAGGGACCACACAGCAACAGGCATTAAAAGGTAAGTAAAAAAAGTAAGCTAAGTAAAAAAAATTTTTTTATCCAAATGTCGTTAGTTAGATTATTTGCTGCACAGTAATGTCAACTTATTTTTATGGGTGGAACTCCAATTTAAAGTGGTTGTAAAGGCTTCAGTTTTTTTTAACCTAATGCAATAAGAGAAAAAGTATTTTATGTGCAGCCCCCAGCCCTCCTGAAATGCTTACCTGCTTCTGATCTAGATCCAATGCTGTGCCCTATCAATCAAACTGTCAATCGGGCACAGGGGCTGAGCTGTACACTGTGTGTCAATAGACACACATAGCGCTGTTTGGGATCAAGTCCCCACATGCGCAACAATAGAAAGCAGTGTCCTATGGTGGAACATGAAGAATAGGATAATAAGGGCTGCTTTATGCAAAACCAATACACAGAGAAAATGTAACATGTTTGTTATTTTTTTTTAAAAACCTTTACAATCACTTTAATGTGGAATTCCAGCTTATACCTAAATAGCCTTAAAACTTTCATCTTCCCCCTCCTAAAAGCTATGCTAGGAAAGATGTAAATAGTTACCTATTTTCAGAACACTCGTCTAGTTATGTGATCAGGCTCCCCCGTGTGGAAGGAGAGCCAACAGATGGACTATTAAAGCCTATAGGTGATGTTACCAATCCAGGCTGTACTAGTCATTGTCAGTGTGCTCTCTCCTCTCCCCTGCAGTGACTAGACCAGAGTGGGTAGAAAATAGGTAAGTATATACATGTATCTTACACAGGTTAGCTAGCATAGGTGTTAGGAGTGGGGAGGGTACATGTTTAAGGTTAGTTAGGTGTAAACTGGAATTCCACTTTATTTTGAGCTCTCCTTCTAAACAGAATTTTAAACCTGAATCTATCTCCTACTTAATACTGAAACTGAAATTAACCTTTTTCTAACTCGTAAACCTACCATTTAACTCAATGGTACCACTGAACTTAAAACTAAACATATTATGTTTTTATATAATATTTTAGTGACAATATTGAAACAAAAATGAAAATAGTGCTCTTACACTGATATACCACATAAATGACATAAACATTTTATTTTATTCATGATCGTGAGTGTTTGCAGGAACAGGAAGTTGCACCATGGAGACCCAGTCACAGTTACAACATCTGTTCCTGTTTCGTTTTTCATTTTATTAACCGGTATTTCACTGGTATTTCATGTCCTACAAATAGCGGACTTATCACTTGTATGTATCTTGTGCATGAACATGACACAATATACTGTAAGTTTATCTACAGTATCTCACAAAAGTGAGTACACCCCTCACAACACTGAAGAAATTACACGTTGCTACAATGTAAAGTAGTCATTAATGTCTAAACCGGTGGCAAAAAAAGTGAGTACACCCATGAATGAAAATGTCCAAATTGGGCCCGATTAGCCATTTTCCTTCCCCGATGTCCTGTGACTTATTAGTGTTACAAGGTCTTAGGTGTGAATGGGGAGCAGGTGTGTTAAATTTGGTGTTATTGCTCTCGCTCTCTCATAGTGGTCACTGGAAGTTCAACATGGCACCTCATGACAAAGAACTCACTGAGGATCTGAACAAAAGAAATTTTGCTCTAAATAAAGATGGCCTGGGCTATAAGAAGATTGCCAACACCTTGAAACTGAGCTGCAGCGCAGTGGCCAAGACCATACAGTGGTTTAACAGGACAGGTTCCACTCGCCATGGTCAACCAAAGAAGTTGAGTGCACATGCTCAGTGTCAAATACAGAGGTTGTTATTGGGAAATAGACATATGAGTGCTGCCGGCATTGCTGCAGAGGTTGAAGGGGTGGGGGGTCAGCCTGTCAGTGCTCAGACCATACGCTACACACTGCATCACATTGGTCTGTATGGCTGTAGTCCCAGAAGGAAGCCTCTTCTAAAGATGATGCACAAGAAAGCCCGCAAACAGTTTACTGAAGACAAGCAGACTGAGGTCATGGATTACTTAGACCATGTCCTGTGGTCTGATGAGACCAAGATAAACTTACTTGGTTCAGATGGTGTCAAGCATGTGTGGCAGCAACCAGGTGAGGACTACAAAGACAAGTGTGTCTTGCCTATAGTCAAGCACGGGGACGGGAGTGTCATGTCTGGGGCTGTATGAGTGCTGCCGGCACTGGGGAGCTACAGTTCATTGAGGGAACAATGAATGCCAACATGTACTGTGACATACTGAAGCAGAGCATGATCCCCTCCCATTGGAGACTGGGGTGCAGGGCAGTATTCCAACATGATAACGACCCCAAACACACCTCCAAGATGAGCACTGCCTTGCTAAAGAATCTGAGGGTAAAGGTGATGGACTGGCAAAGCATGTCTCCAGACCTAAACCCTATTGAGCATATGTGAGGCATCCTCAAATGGAAGGTGAAGGAGCACAAGGTCTCTAACATCCACTAACTCTGTGATGTCGTCATGGAGGAGTGGAAGAGGACTTCAGTGGCAACCTGTGAAGCTCTGATGAACTCCATGCTCAAGAGGGTTGAGGCAGTGCTGGAAAATAATTGTAGTCACACAAAATATTGACACTTTGGGCCCAATTTAGAAATTTTCGCTTAGGGGTGTACTCCCTTTTGTTGCCAGTGGTTTAGACATTAATGGCTGTGTGTTGAGTTATTTTGAGGGGACAGCAAATGTACAGTTATACAAGCCGTACCCTCACTATTTTATATTGTAGCAAGTGTCATTTCTTTGGTGTTATTCACATGAAAAGATAATAATAATAAATAAAATATTTACAAAAATGTGAGGGGTGTACTCACTTTTGTGAGATACTGAATCTTAATAACTAACACAGGCCCTTATTTTTATATTGACAGATGCCCTTGGGTTTAGAGAAGGAGAACCTGGACTTCTTGCTGAAAACAAGTTAGAGAACAGGAATAAATTACACAAATGCCAATTAGCAGTAGCCTTGAACTTCAGTAGGTCTCGTGTTTCAAGCATTGGGGTAACATTTCAAGGTCCTAAAGTACCAAAAAGACTTTAAGCAGCAATCTGAAGGAATAAACTACATAGAGGAATAAATGAATACTTTTTGTGGTAAAGTAAACATATGTATGGGTATGTGGTATATTGATAAACCCAAAAAGTGTCCACAGAAAAACAGTTTTTACAATGATTATTTTACCCATCTTAAAATATATTTTTTGTTCTTTTTTTTTGACTGGAGTTAATCATAAGCTCTCTTGCTTCATAATCGCAAAATTACACTTTTTAACGAGCTGCTAATGAACAAACATCTCAACATTAGCAATAGTGTCTCCAAGCACAGTTAGAGACACCATAATATAATAGCTCTTCGTATTGCCTACTAATTTGCTGAGTGAAATTATAAAATTACATTATAATGATCAGTCAAATTTACTGTATTAACCATTGATAAAAGCAGGAATGTGTTAAGCAATTTTTTTTTTGGCTTATTGGACTTGAGACTAAATTGAGGACTTAGGACTTGGGACTCGAGACTAAACTGTGAGCTTTTGAGATAGTTCAGACTTTTTCTTGCACCATGATGATGACAGTTGAGTTCAGATAGTATATAATCCACTCTAAAACTATATATGGCATCACTTTTCAACAAGCCACAACAGCCAATTTTCCCTCTGGATGACAATAATTACATTTAGTATTTAAAGGGAAATTCGAGCTTGTAGGCCGAAAAAAAAATATTAAAACCCATGTTCAGGGGTGAGTCATCTCCCTAACTTTCCTAGGGTAGTCACTTAGAACAAAACTGATGGGAAATCCAAAATTTAAGAGTCACCACCAGAACTAGAAGTGATGGAAATCTTTCAATGGGGACTGTTTTAATAAAAAGTGCCTAAAAGGTGAATTAACCTCACTTTTTACAGATTTTCGGTCACTGCCCATTGTTTCTTAGGGAAATCTCCCTAATGATAAGATACCAGCAAAAAACAGAGGCTTTAACCCTTCCCTACCAAAACCACAAAAAAAAAGATACATTTTACCCCTTGTTAAAGCGGGAGTCCACCGGGACTCCGCGTTTTTTTTTTTTTAAAAGCCAGCAGCATACTGCAGCTGCTGACTTTTAAAATAGTGACACTTACCTGTCCAGCGCGCCCGCGATGTCGGCACCCGAAGCCGATCGCTAGGTCGTCTGTCGTGTCCTGCCGCCGCCATCTTGGGTATGGGAATCAGGAAATGGAGCCTTTCGGCTTCATTTCCCGGTTCCCTACTGCGCATACGCGAGCCGCGCGGCGCAATCCGGACGGTCCCCGCTGCCTCTGGGAACTGTGTGTTTCCCAGCAGGCAGCGGGGCACTTGCGCAAAGGGGCGGGCAGTTGCGGAAAGGGGCGTAATCTACGCCCCTTTCCGCAGACAGCTATCCCGGAAGTGGGTGCAGTTACCTGGATTATCCAGGTAACTGCACCCCCCTCCCCCCTGAAAGGTGCCAATTGTGGCGCTGGAGGGGGGGGGATTCCGATGAGCGGAGGTCCATTTTAGGGTGGACCTCCGCTTTAACCTACTCGCCTATTCTTTAGTACAGCCAATTACACCTGTACTGTTTTGAGATTTAGTAAAGTTTCAAACAAGCAACAACAATTGGGAATGTTTTATTTTTTTTTCATTTTTTAAAGAGTGGGGAAAAATGTGCTGCCTTATTATGTGTTCATTGCTGTTTGTGTTCCCACTAGGTCGATTCACCTTTTCTATTTGTCCTGGTGACTGCTGTTTCACCAAGACATATAGGAAATTCAAAATGTTACAGTTGTCATTGGAACAAGAGGTAATTGTACATCTTCCAGTTCTTCTTACAAAACATTTAAACTAACTTTGTAGAGATTTCCTTCCACTTCCAGTTGCATCTCCGGGACGCAAAGTGAAGGAAAAGCTTTTGAATTGGACACAGCCAATAAAAAATAAACTCATATTGTTTTTAACTATCCCTTATTCTATAAAAATCTAAAAAGAATAATTTGCCCAAAAATTTTTTTTTTCCCACACCGACTTATTAGAATCCTTTTTTCACTTTCAGACCTGGACTGTAGAAATAACATTTGGAATGGCAAATAATTTGTTGCTATGAGAAACAGAAGCATTCTCACTCTTCATACATATTTACCTTTGTGTTTTCTTAGGCGTATTTAGAATTTTACTCTATAAAACTTTAAGGGTGTTCCATATATGTTGTCCGCACCATGTTCAAAACACACTGCAGTTGAGATCTGCAGCGGTTGTCAATATCAAGCTAATGACACCCCAAAAGCAGGTCACAAACACAGTGTGTTTGGCCACACCAGGTCATATGGTACCGTGCAATCTGTTTGCAGTGAGTTTCCCAAAAAAGTGAAAGGACTACTTTTAGTGTCGTGCAATATCAGCTCATTCAGCCTGTTCCTGTGAAATTCCCAGTGTGAACCAGTCCTTAACCAGTTGCCGACCGCCGCACGCCGATGTACGTCGGTGCAATGGCACGGGCAGGCATAAGGACATACATGTACGTCCCTTGCCTCCCGCGGGTCGGGGGCCCGATCGGGCCCCCGCCCG
This sequence comes from Lithobates pipiens, assembly GCF_037356315.1. NCBI lineage: Eukaryota > Metazoa > Chordata > Amphibia > Anura > Ranidae > Lithobates > Lithobates pipiens. The sequence goes on along the minus strand of NW_027507788.1, from coordinate 137,695,452 downwards.
GTGCCTGCGGCGGTCGGTATTCGTTCGGGAGCGATCCCGGACGAGGGGACGGCCATTCATTCATGGCCACCCCCTCGCGATCGCTCCCGACGAATAGAAATCCCCGGTGACATCACTTCCTCTCCTGTAATGTAAACACAGGAGAGGAAGTGATGTATTCTCTCCTCCGTGTCGGTATTTTTCGTTCCGACACGGAGGAGAGCGGATCAGTAAGTTGCACCAACACTCTACACACACAGTAGAACATGCCAGGCACACTCACACCCCCCCTTTACCCCCCGATCACCCCCCCAATTACCCCTGCCCCCCAGTCACAGTGACACCAATGTCATTTTTTTTTTTTTTTTTTTTTTTTTTGCATTGGTGTCATTTGTGACTGTAATAACTGTTAGGGCAGTTAGAGTTAGCCCCCTTTAGTTCTAATGTACCCCCCTAACCCCCCCAATAAAGATTTAACCCCGTGATCACCCCCCGTCGCCAGTGTCACTAAGGCTGGGTTCACATTGCAGCGGTTTATGAGAACGAATGTGATTCGCACCGCACTGCAGTGCAAATCACATCCGATCTCTGTGCGATTCGAGTTCAGCCATTCGCCGCACCCGCCACACCCGCCGCACCCGCCGCAAATTCGCACGGGACCCTTTTTTTGGCCCGCAGCAGAATCGGATCGCATGGGTGTTCACACCATGCGATCCGAGTTTGCAGATCGCACTGCGATATGCGAACTGATCTGGGGGTGTCAGTAACATTTCACTGACACTCCCAGCAGTTCGCATAGGGCAGTGTGAACTGCCGCCGGGAGGCATGCGATGCGGGAACCCGCCGCGGATTCGCGGCGTTTCCGCATCGCTCCAGTGTGAACCCAGCCTAATAAGCGATCATTTTTCTGATCGCCGTATTAGTGTCACAGGTGACGCTAGTTAGGCAGGTAGGTATTTAGGTTCGCCGCAGCTTTTTATAGCGCCAGGGACCCCCATATACTACCGCATAAAGCCCCCTGATTGCCCCCTAGTTAACCCTTTCACCAGTGATCACCATATAACTGTTACAGGTGACGCTGGTTGGTTAGTTATTTTTTTATAGTTTCAGGGCACCCGCCATTTATTACCTAATAAAGGTTTAACCCCCTGATCACCCGGCGGGTGTCATTTGTGACTAATAACTGTTAGGGCAGTTAGGGTTAGCCCCCTTTAGTTCTAAGGTACCCCCCTAACCCCCCCAATAAAGGTTTAACCCCGTGATCACCCCCCGTCGCCAGTGTCACTAAGGCTGGGTTCACATTGCAGCGGTTTATGAGAACGGATGTGATTCGCACCGCACTGCAGTGCAAATCACATCCGATCTCTGTGCGATTCGAGTTCAGCCATTCGCCGCACCCGCCGCACCCGCCGCAAATTCGCACGGGACCCTTTTTTTGGCCCGCAGCAGAATCGGATCGCATGGGTGTTCACACCATGCGATCCGAGTTTGCAGATCGCACTGCGATATGCGAACTGATCTGGGGGTGTCAGTAACATTTCACTGACACTCCGAGCAGTTCGCATAGGGCAGTGTGAACTGCCGCCGGGAGGCATGCGATGCGGGAACCCGCCGCGCATTCGTGGCGTTCCCGCATCGCTCCAGTGTGAACCCAGCCTAATAAGCGATCGTTTTTCTGATCGCTGTATTAGTGTCACAGGTGACGCTAGTTAGGCAGGTAGGTATTTAGGTTCGCTGCAGCTTTTTATAGCGCCAGGGACCCCCATATACTACCGCATAAAGCCCCCTAATTGCCCCCTAGTTAACCCTTTCACCAGTGATCACCATATAACTGTTACAGGTGACGCTGGTTGGTTAGTTATTTTTTTATAGTTTCAGGGAACCCGCCATTTATTACCTAGTCTCACTAGTGTACCCCTAAATTTAGGGGTGTCTACTTTCCAAAATGGGGTCATTTGGGGGGGGTTTGTGCCATCTTGGCATTTTATGGCCTTCAAAACTGTAACGCCCTTAGAAAGCCTGAAGGCGGTGCTTGGTTTTCGGGGCCCCGTACGCGGCTAGGCTCCCAAAAAGTCCCACATATGTGGTATCCCCATACTCAGGAGAAGCAGCAGAATTTATTTTGGGGTGTCATTTCACATATGCCCATGGCATTCGTGAGCAATATATCATTTAGTGACAACTTTGTGAAAAAAAAAAAAAAAAAAAAAAAGTTTGTAATTTTCCCGCAACTTGTGGCAAAATATAAAATATTCCATGGACTCAACATGCCTCTCAGCAAATAGCTTGGGGTGTCTAATTTCTAAAATGGGGTCATTTGTGGGGGTTTTGTGCCATCTTGGCATTTTATGGCCTTCAAAACTGTAATAGGTAGTGAGAAGTGAACTCAAAAATTTACGCCCTTAGAAAGCCTGAAGGCGGTGCTTGGTTTTCGGGGCCCCGTACGCGGCTAGGCTCCCAAAAAGTCCCACATATGTGGTATCCCCGTACTCAGGAGAAGCAGCAGAATTTATTTTGGGGTGTCATTTCACATATGCCCATGGCATGCATGAGCAATATATCATTTAGTGACAACTTTGTTAAAAAAAAAAAAAAAAAAAAAAAGTTTGTAATTTTCCCGCAACTTGTGGCAAAATATAAAATATTCCATGAACTCAACATGCCTCTCAGCAAATAGCTTGGGGTGTCTACTTTCTAAAATGGGGTCATTTGTGGGGGTTTTGTGCCATCTTGGCATTTTATGGCCTTCAAAACTGTAATAGGTAGTGAGACGTGAACTCAAAAATTTACGCCCTTAGAAAGCCTGAAGGCGGTGCTTGGTTTTCGGGGCCCCGTACGCGGCTAGGCTCCCAAAAAGTCCCACATATGTGGTATCCCCATACTCAGGAGAAGCAGCAGAATTTATTTTGGGGTGTCATTTCACATACGCCCATAGCATGTGTGAGCAATATATCATTTAGTGACAACTTTGTGTAAAAAAAAAAAAAAATTTTTTTTTTTGTCATTATTCAATCGCTTGAGGCAAAAAAATAAAATATTCAATGGGCTCAACATGCCTCTTATCAATTTCCTTAGGGGGTCTACTTTCCAAAATGGGGTCATTTGGGGGGGTTTTGTACTGCCCTGCCATTTTAGCACCTCAAGAAATGAGATAGGCAGTCGTAAACTAAAAGCTGCGTAAATTCCAGAAAACGTACCTTAGTTTGTAGATGTGACAACTTTTGCGCAAACCAATAAATATACAATTATTGACTTTTTTTTTACCAAAGACATGTGGCTGAATACATTTTGGCCTAAATGTATGACTAAAATTGAGTTTATTGGATTTTTCTAATAACAAAAAGTAGAAAATATCATTTTTTTTCAAAATTTGCGGTCTTTTTACGTTTATATCGCAAAAAATAAAAATCGCAGAGGCAATCAAATACCATCAAAAGAAAGCTCTATTTGTGGGAAGAAAAGGACGCAAATTTTGTTTGGGTACAACATTGCATGACCGCGCAATTACCAGTTAAAGCAGCGCAGTGCCAAAGTGTAAAAAGACCTCTGGTCATTTACCAGCAAAATGGTCCGGTCTGAAAGTGGTTAAACACTTAAAAGCCAAGGATCATTGATATTTTTGTTTTTCATGAGATGTATTAATCTAATTTTATATTGAATTGTTCAGATTATTTATCTCCACTTGAACAGTAGGACATCTTGGTCAAGAACAATGGTAAAAATATGTCCACGGTCAGATTACAGTGTTCACTTTTTAAGGTTATCTCTATGACACACTGATGTTTCCTACAACCAGCATGTCCCCTGTTTAAACATGCACTACAGCAGGGTCTGATGATTCTATAGCACTGACTCTCCTTCCCCCAGCCTGAGTTCTGAAACTAAAGAAGGCTACTAGGATAAAATCCAGGTCCATACAGTAGTGGCATGTTAAAATATTTCATGAATAATACATAAATGGCTGCTTACAATTATCTGTATATCTGCCCATGGCTTACATTTAAATATAGCTAGTATAAGTACACACATTTGTTTTTTTATTACCTTCATGTAGCTCTGTAGCAGGACTCTGAAAGAGGAAAAGGCAGCACTGTGAACCAATCATTCTTTGTTGCTTTGAAAAGTGCCACACTGGGAATTAATTAACAAGATGAGAGAACAGAGCGATAACCTCACTGGGGTTCTGTTCACTTTTATTGTTCAAGCAGTAAGCTGAATATGGGTTGATATTAATGGTATAGTGCAGTGGTGGGCAAACTTTGGCCCTCCAGCTGTTGTGGAACTACAAGCCCCCAGTTGTAGGGCCAACATTTGCCTACTACTGGTATAGTGCTTATCTGCAGAAAACAGTCCCCAACCTGGATATGCTTTCTGAGAGTGGTGGCTTAATCACAAGACGTTTATATATTTATAAATGATATTGGGTCTGGGATTAAAAGTACCATTTCAGTGTTTGCAGATGACACCAAACTATTCAGTGGAATAACATCCTTACAGAATGTCTCAAACTTACAAGCTGGCCTCAATGCACTGTTTAATAGGGAAACGGTATGACAAATGTGGTTTAATGTTGATAAATGTAAAGTTATGCACTTTGGGGCTAAAAATATGCATGCAACATACATGCTATCAGATGAACACATCAGTGGTGGAGAAGGATCTAGATCATAAGCTTAATAATAGCATGCAATGCCAAGCTGTGGTTTCCAAAACAAGCAACATCCTTTTTTGTATTAAGAGAGGTATGGGCTCCAGAGAGACAGATATATAATTTTACCCTTGTACAAATCATTGGTACCTCAAGTACGCAGTATGCAGTTGCAGTATGCAGTTCAGTTTTGGGCACCAATTCACAAAAAATATATTGGAGAACTGGAGAAAGTGTAGAGAAGGGCAACCAAACTCATAAGAGGAATGGAGGACTCAGCTTTGAGGAAAAATTTGAGGAATTTCATTTATTCTCTCTTGAGAAGAGGAAATTAAGGGGGGATATGATCAACATGTACAAATACATAAGTGGCCCATATAGTGAATGTGGTGTTGAGTTATTCACTTTAAGGTCCTCACAGAGGACAAGGGGGCACTCTTTACATCAGGAAGAAATGAGATTTAATCTCCAAATACGGAAAGGCTTCTTCACAATAAGAGTTGTGAACATATGGAATAGACTCCCTCAAAAGCTGGTTCGGCTTCATTTCCCGGTTCCCTACTGCGCATGCGCGAGCCGCGCTGCGCAATGAGGACGGTCCCCGCTGCCTCTGGGATCTGTGTGTTTTCCAGCAGGCAGCGGGGCACTTGCGGAAGGGGGCGGGCACTTGCGGAAAGGGGCGTAATGTACGCCCCTTTCCGCAGAGAGCTAGCCCGGAAGTGGGTGCAGTTACCTGGATTATCCAGGTAACTGCACCCCCCTCCCCCCTGAAAGGTGCCAATTGTGGCGCCGGAGGGGGGGAGGAATCCGATGAGCGGAAGGTCCATTTTAGGGTGGACCTCCGCTTTAAGAAAACATGGGTCCCACTGCATACTTTAGTTTTATTGATAACACTTGGTTTAAAAGAGTGTGATTGCGGCTTAACAACTGGGATGCTATCCAACCTGAACACTATTGGCTAATAGAACTGTAACTAATTGCATTGAAAAGCAAAATTATTTGAGGAAAATAGATTTTTGTTATTGAATTTGGAAACAAAATAACAGAGTGACATCTGATTAGGCTTCTGCATTTAGCAGTTGAAATTTATTCTATAGGGCTAGCCCAGGGTTAGGTGCTAGAGAATGGTAATATGATAGAAAATAGCTATAGTGAAAGAGGGATAAAATACAAGTGAGAAGGTGAGAGATTATAAAAAGTCTAAGAAAAATGTAGACCACTCTCAAAATCATGTTGAAGTAGCTTATATATGGTAATTGATGGTGTTATTTTGAAAATAAATTCTACACTTTTATGTGATACACTTATCATCTGCCTTTGTGTAGATGTAATTAATATACAATAAATGTTTTTTATCATGACAGCTACTTCTCTATAGGTCCATTAAAAAGCAGCACTTTAACAGGGGAACACATATCCTGTCCTATAATTTTGCAGATTCAGTTTCAGGACCACAAAATAAGACATTGGATCTTTAGGAATTAGCGAGCGAGGCAGTCAGCTGACAAAATTAGTAAATGTCAGGATGAAAAGTGTAACTATATAGAAAGAAGGCCTTGTGCCCTGTGTACGTTTACAGGCAAGTTATCAAACTCAAGACAAAGACAAAAAGGGAACCATGTGTGTTCATACAGCCAAAACTTTTTTGGGGGGGGGGGGGGATAAAGTGGGGAAGGGTTTAAACCCCTGTCAAGGTGTTTTTTACTTTTTTTTCTTTTTGCGTCTCTGCACCCCTGGGTTATTTGTCACTTCCTGTCCCAGAGATGCAACAGGAAGATTCAGGAAATCCCCCACAGTCAGGGCAATTCTCTTTTTAGAAAAATTTCCCCATTGAACAATTTCCTTTTGCTTCTTGTTCAGAAGACAGTTCTAAAATTTAGAATTTTCCTTCATTCCAAGAATTCTTGACTACAATGGTCCCTAGTAAAATAAGAGGGTGTCTCTCCCAAATGGAGACACAGACAGCATTAAAAACCTGTCAGAGGGTCTAACCATTCCCCACTCTATCCAAAAACATTTTTTTTTTTAAGTTTTGCCTAGAGAAACACTTTAACACATAAATGCAGAATTCAGTGAATGAGATAAGAAATTAGAGTGTTTTAAAGCTTTTTCAAGACTGTACATATTAAAATTATAAGATTATCATTATTATTATTATCATTATTGCTACTATTGATAAGAATATTATTATTAATAATTATTATTATAATTGATAATGTTTTAATGCATAGTTTATAAATAATATGTGCAGCATCTGCTTAGTAGTTCTGGTAAAATGTTGTGGTTTGTTGTTCCGTTTCTCACTAAACGTCTAGCAGTCATAAATCAGGAGTTAATATAATAAAGATCTCACCGAGAAAAGCTCAATGTGTGCAAAAAGTGTAAAAAATTACCATGGAACCTTCAAATTTCAATAAAGTGACAATGCAGCCCAGAATTAATAAAATAAAATAAAAATGAGTGATTACCTTAACCACTTTCAGACCGGACCATTTTGCTGGTAAATGACCAGAGGTCTTTTTACAATTTGGCACTGCGCTGCTTTAACTGGTAATTGCGCGGTCATGCAATGTTGTACCCAAACAAAATTTGCGTCCTTTTCTTCCCACAAATAGAGCTTTCTTTTGATGGTATTTGATTGCCTCTGCGATTTTTATTTTTTGCGATATAAATGTAAAAAGACCGCAAATTTTGAAAAAAAATGATATTTTCTACTTTTTGTTATTAGAAAAATCCAATAAACTCAATTTTAGTCATACATTTAGGCCAAAATGTATTCAGCCACATGTCTTTTGTAAAAAAAAAGTCAATAATTGTATATTTATTGGTTTGCGCAAAAGTTGTCACATCTACAAACTAAGGTGCGTTTTCTGGAATTTACGCAGCTTTTAGTTTACGACTGCCTATCTCATTTCTTGAGGTGCTAAAATGGCAGGGCAGTACAAAACCCCCCCAAATGACCCCATTTTGGAAAGTAGACCCCCTAAGGAAATTGATAAGTGGCATGTTGAGCCCATTGAATATTTTATTTTTTTGCCTCAAGCGATTGAATAATGACAAAAAAAAAATTTTTTTTTTTTTTTTTACACAAAGTTGTCACTAAATGATATATTGCTCACGCATGCCATGGGCATATGTGAAATGACACCCCAAAATAAATTCTGCTGCTTCTCCTGAGTACGGGGATACCACATATGTGGGACTTTTTGGGAGCCTAGCCGCGTACGGGGCCCCGAAAACCAAGCACCGCCTTCAGGCTTTCTAAGGGCGTAAATTTTTGATTTCACTTCTCACTACCTATTACAGTTTTGAAGGCCATAAAATGCCAAGATGGCACAAAACCCCCACAAATGACCCCATTTTAGAAAGTAGACACCCCAAGCTATTTGCTGAGAGGCATGTTGAGTCCATGGAATATTTTATATTTTGCCACAAGTTGCGGAAATATTACAAACTTTAATTTTTTTTTATTTTTTTTTCACAAAGTTGTCACTAAATGATATATTGCTCACACATACTATGGGCATATGTGAAATGACACCCCAAAATAAATTCTGCTGCTTCTCCTGAGTACGGGGATACCACATGTGTGGGATTTTTTGGGAGCCTAGCCGCGTACGGGGCCCCGAAATCCAAGAACCGCCTTCAGGTTTTCTAAGGGCGTAAATATTTGACTTCACTCCTCACTACCTATTACAGTTTTGAAGGCCATAAAATGCCAAGATGGCACAAAACCCCCACAAATGACCCCATTTTAGAAAGTAGACACCCCAAGCTATTTTCTGAGAGGCATGTTGAGTCCATGGAATATTTTATATTTTGCCACAAGTTGCGGGAAAATTACAAACTTTTTTTTTTTTTTTTTTTTTCACAAAGTTGTCACTAAATGATATATTGCTCACGCATGCCATGGGCATATGTGAAATGACACCCCAAAATAAATTCTGCTGCTTCTCCTGAGTACGGGGATACCACATATGTGGGACTTTTTGGGAGCCTAGCCGCGTACGGGGCCCCGAAAACCAAGCACCGCCTTCAGGCTTTCTAAGGGCGTTACAGTTTTGAAGGCCATAAAATGCCAAGATGGCACAAACCCCCCCCCAAATGACCCCATTTTGGAAAGTAGACACCCCAAGCTATTTGCTGAGGGGCATGTTGAGACCATTGAATATTTTTTTTTGTCCCAAGGGATTGAATAATGACAAAAAATAAAAATAAATTATTTTTTTACAAAAGGTTGTCACTAAATGATATATTGCTCACACATGCCATGGTTATATGTGGAACTGCACCCCAAAATATATTCCGCTACTTCTCCCGAGTATGGGGATACCACATGTGTGGGACTTTTTGGGAGTTTAGTCGCGCACGGCACCCTGAAAACCAATCACCACCTTCAGGATTTCTAAGGGTGCAAATTTTTGATTTCACTCCTCACTACCTATCACAGTTTCGAAGGCCATAAAATGCCAAAATAGCACAAAACCCCCCAAAATGACCCCATTTTGGAAAGTAGACACCCCAAGCTATTTACTGAGAGGCATGTTGAGTCCATGGAATATTTTATATTTTGCCACAAGTTGCGGGAATATTACAAACTTTTTTTTTTTGCACAAAGTTGTCACTAAATGATATATTGCTCACACATGCTATGGGCATAAGTCAAATTACACCCCAAAATAAATTCTGCTGCTTCTCCCGAGTACGGGGATACCACATGTGGGGGACTTTTTGGGAGCCTAGCCACGTACGGCACCCCGAAAACCCAAGCACTGCCTTCCGGATTTAAATATAAAATGCTACCAAAAAAAACTTAGCGATCGCAGGGATCAGGCCTGACTCTGCGATTGCTGCGTTTATGTGTTTAGTGTTTTGTAAGTGACAGTGATTGATCGATACTGCACTTGGGTGGGCTGGGCAGAGGGGCAAAACGCAGGTGCTAGCAGGTATCTGGGCTGATCCCGCTCAATGCGTTTTTTTGGAACCCTAAACTGCTGGGGACGCTAGTATAGATCTGTTCAGATTCTATACCATTACGGGAGGTTTATGCTTTGCGTGTGGGTGTTAGCGGTACTGGCACTAACCTAGCGCTGCCTGGGGCAACGCAGACCCGGACCCTAAAACCTAATTGATATCACCCGCCGGGTGATCAGGGGGTTAAACCTTTATTGGGTAATAAATGGTGGGTGCCCTGATGCTATAAAAAGCAAACTAACCAGAGTCACCCGTAACACTTATACGGTGATCACTGGTGAAAGGGTTAACTAGGGGCAATCAGGGGGTTCAAATTTTTATTAGGTAGTATATGGGGGTCCCTGGCGCTATATAAAAACCTGACGGGGAACCTAAATAACTAACTGGCTAAGCAGCGTCACCAGTGACACTTATACTGTGATCGCTGGTGAAAGGGTTAACTAGGGGCAATCAGGGGGTTAAAACCATTATTGGGCAGTATATCGGGGTACCTAGCGCTATAAAAACCTTAGCGGTGAACCTAAAAAAATAACTAGCTACCTAGCGACACTAATGCAGCGATCAGAAAAATGATCGCTTAGTGACACTGGCAAAAGGGGGTGAAAGGGTTAACTAGGGGCAATCAGGGGGTTAAAACCATTATTGGGTAGTATATCGGGGTACCTAGCGCTATAAAAACCTGGCGGTGAACCTAAAAAAATAACTAGCTACCTAGCGACAATAGCGACACTAATGCAGCGATCAGAAAAATGATCGCTTAGTGACACTGGCAAAAGGGGGTGAAAGGGTTAACTCTAAGGGAAATCAGGTTGTTAAAACCATTATTGGGTAGTATATCGGGGTACCTAGCGCTATAAAAACCTGGCGGTGAACCTAAAAAAATAACTAGCTACCTAGCGACAATAGCGACACTAATGCAGCGATCAGAAAAATGATCGCTTAGCGACACTGGCAAAAGGGGGTGAAAGGGTTAACTAGGGGCAATCAGGGGGTTAAAACCATTATTGGGTAGTATATCGGGGTACCTAGCGCTATAAAAACCTGGCGGTGAACCTAAAAAAATAACTAGCTACCTAGCGACAATAGCGACACTAATGCAGCGATCAGAAAAATGATTGCTTAGTGACACTGGCAAAAGGGGGTGAAAGGGTTAACTCTAGGGGCAATCAGGGGGTTAAAACCATTATTGGGTAGTATATCGGGGTACCTAGCGCTATAAAAACCTGGCGGTGAACCTAAAAAAATAACTAGCTACCTAGCGACAATAGCGACACTAATGCAGCGATCAGAAAAATGATCGCTTAGCGACACTGGCAAAAGGGGGTGAAAGGGTTAACTAGGGGCAATCAGGGGGTTAAAACCATTATTGGGTAGTATATCGGGGTACCTAGCACTATAAAAACCTGGCGGTGAACCTAAAAAAATAACTAGCTACCTAGCGACAATAGCGACACTAATGCAGCGATCAGAAAAATTATTGCTTAGTGACACTGGCAAAAGGGGGTGAAAAGGTTAACTCTAGGGGCAATCAGGGGGTTAAAACCATTATTGGGTAGTATATCGGGGTACCTAGCGCTATAAAAACCTGGCGGTGAACCTAAGATCGGGGGGGGGGGGGTTTGTGTGCCTGTGTGTACCTACATGTCAGTGTAGTGTTGGTGCACACTTACTTTTTGTCTTCTCCTCATAGTCCGGTCAAAAAGACCGCCCCGAGGCTTGTCATTGGCCAGGAGCGATCGAGAGGGAGTGGCCAGAAACCAACGGCCATCCCCTCATCACAGATCGCTCCTGCAGCGAACCGGACCGCCGTATCCAGCGGGAGGGGGTCCGATCGGACCCCCCACCCGCTGGAAGGCAGGCACGTACATGTACGTGCTTGTGCCTGCCTGTGCCATTGTAATGACGTACAATGGCAATACGGCAGTCCTTAAGTGGTTAATAATATTGAGGTTGGAATCAAGAGCTTGATTTCAGTGTTTGCAGATGGGACCAAAATATGATGGGAAATAACTTCAGCACAGGATGTAGCATTGTTAAATGAAGATTTTAATAAAATAGAGGATTAGACAGCTACAGTACCTAGCAGATGATGTTTAACCGGTTCCCGACCGGCCGCCACAGTTATATTGCAGCAGGTTGGCTCCCGTGAGTGAGCCGCCGTAAATGTACATTTGCCCTTTAAGACACTGTAGGAGGTGCGCATGCGTGGCCAGAGATGCACGAGCCTGCAGCATGTGCCAGAGCCGATGCGAGTACCCGGCGGGCGAGGTGACAGAGCGAGAATCGGGATCTGCGTGTGTAAACACACAGATCCCAGTTCTCTCAGTGGAGAGGAGAGAGATCGTGTGTTCATGCTAAGTATGAACACCGATTTCTCTCCTCCCCTAGTCAGTCCCATTCCCCTACAGCTAGAATACACCACAGTTAACCCCTTGATTGCCCTAGTGTTAATCCCTTCCCTGCCAGTGACATTTATATGGTAATCATTGCATTTTTATAGCACTGTATAATTGTCAATGGTGTCAAAAGTGTCCAATTTGTCCGCCGCAATATTGCAGTCCCGATAAAAATCTCAGATCACCGCCAATACTAGTGAAAAAAAAACTTAAAAATAAAAATGCCATAAATATATCCCCTATTTTGTAGACACTATAACTTTTGCGCAAACCAATCAATATATACGTTTATTGTGATTTATTTTTTTTCTACCAAAAATATGTAGAAGAATACATATTGGCCCAAGCTGAGGGAAATTTTTTTTTTTTATGGAATATTTATTATAGCAAAAAGAAAAATATATGGGGGTTATTTAATAAAGGAAAATCCACTTTGCACTGAAAGTACACTTGGAAGTAAAGTCGCTGTAGATCCGAGGGGGCCATGCAAGGAAAAGAAAAAACAGCATTTTAGCTTGCACATGATTGGATGAAAAAAATCAGCAGAGCTTCCACTCATTTCAAATCTACCCCTTGAATTTAGAGCGATTACGCTTCCAAGTGCAAAGTAGATTTGCCTTTCCTAAATAACCCCCATTGTGTTTTTCTCAAAATTGTCACTCTTCTTTTGTTTATAGTGAAAAAAAAAAAAATAATAATCCAAGAGGCAATCAAATACCACCAAAAGAAAGCTCTATTTGTGGGAAAAAAAGGACATACATTTTGTTTGGGTACAGCATCACACGACTGCGCATTTGTCAGTTAAAGCGACGCAGTGTCATGTCGCAAAAAATGGCCTGGTCATTGAGCAGCCCAATCTTCCGGGGCTGAAGTGGTTAATGTTGAGAAATGAAAAGTTTCGTATTTAGGTGCCAAAATACACATTAAAAATACATATTAGGAGGGGGAGAATCGTTGATGGAAAAGGATCTGGGGGTGCTTGTAGATCACAGACTTAGCAATAGCATGAAATGCAAAGCTGTAGCTAACACAGCTAGCAAAATACTGTCATGCATTAAAAAGAGCATACATTCCAGAGATAAATCAATAATTCTACCCCTTTATAAGCCTGGTTCGGCCTCATCTTGAATATGCAGTTCAATTTTGGTCCCTGGTTCTCAAGAAAGACAATGTTGAATTAGAAAGAGTTGAGCAAAGGACAACAAAACTGATTAGGGGATTCGGCACCTCAGCTACGAGGATCAATTACATTGATTACAGTTATTCAATCTGGAGAAAAGGTGCTTAAAAGGGGATATGCTTACAATGTACAAATTTATGGAAGGTGACTTCAGTAACTGTAATACACTGTTTACTCGAAGGTCCCTAAAGACAACACTTGAGCACGGTTTTAGGTTATAAGAAAGTAAGTTTAACCTTAGATTGAGGAAAGGGTTCCTTGCTGTTAGATCCCTTTCACACTGAGGCGTTTTACAGGTGTTTTTGCGCTAAGAATAGCGCCTGAAAAGTGCCTGTAAACTGCATAATCTGCAGTCCTAGTGGGAAAGCCTGAGTGCTTTCACATTGGGGCGGTGCGCTTGCATGACAGGAAAAAAAGTCCCGCAAGCAGCATCTTTGGGGCGATGCCAGAGTGGTGTATACACTACTCCTCCACCGCCCCTCCACTGCCCCTGCCCATTGAAATGAATGGGCACTGCTGCTGAAGTGCCTGCAAAGCGCTTCAGTAGCGGCACTTTTCAGGCGTGATTAACCCTTTCCTCAGGCCCATTAGTGGGGGTTACAAGCATTTTGCTAGTGGCCGAATAGCGCCACTATAACAGTGGTAAAGCCCTACTAAAACTAGTGGTGTTTTACCGCTAAAGACCCCCCCCCACCCCAGTGTGAAAGGGGTCTAAGAGCAGTGGAACTGTAGAACTACCTACCCCAGGAAGTAGTACTAGCTGAGAGTGTCAACAAATTCTCATTCTATAGAGAAATATGTGAGAGAACCACCGCTCCAGGTAAGTCCAAGTCCACAAATCCAAGAAAACAGCCCCCCCAGGAATGGAAAAACCCAGGTGCAGGCACGGCATATACTTGTTACAAATAATTGAAGATCTCTGGATGGCGGCACTCCAAGATAAATTCAAATGCCTTTTATTCGCGAAGCAGAATCACACAAAAGTGGGTAACAGCAAAGCATATATATATATATATATATATACACATATATATACATATATATGTATATACATATATATGTATATATATATATATATATATATATATATATATATATATATATATATATATATATATATATACATATATATATATATATATATAGAGAGAGAGAGAGAGAGAGAGAGAGAAATATATTAATCCCATTATTTGATTTATGTGAACAGGATTAAAATATTTCTTTAGTGCATATACCCCGGATGGCATCAATCCAGAGAAATAGTGGGATGTGTGGTCCACAAGAAAATGGCAATGCTACTAAGCTCACATAAAATGGATGATAGTATTGAGATGAGCAGCCTACAATAGTACAGGCATACCCCACGTTTAAGTACACAATGGGGTTTATTTACTAAAGCTGGAAAGTGCAAAATCAGGCTCACATCTGCATAGAAACCAATGAATTTCCAGGTTTTATTACCAACGGTTAGAAGTTAGAAGCTCATTGGTTTCTATGCAGAAGGGAGCCTGATTTTGCACTTTCCAGCTTTAGTAAATAAACCCCAATGTGTACTTAAAAGTGGGGTATACCTGTATGGCAGAATCTCCAAGAAAATGGCACTGGATATGTATGTAAATGGTAGAGACAAGTCATCCAACCAGATGCCCCTGGGGAAGTCACAAGACAAAACATGTAGGAATGGGGTTGTATGACTTCACAACACTACACAGCGATAATAATATACGATACACAAGAGTTTTATCAGTTATTGTGGCTATATGCTTATTGATTAATGACAGAGCACCTGCATAATGTGAGTGAAATATTGTAAGCTGGGAAGGAGGAATAAATGTTTTAAAAAGATAGAGCACTATACCATTTCTTCTTTTAACATCCGCAAAATGTGTTGACCTTCTCAGAAGATTTGCACTTATTTTTGTAATGTATTATACAGATAGCAATATGTGTAAAAATTGTGTAAAATAAAAGACAAAATTCTTTTAGACAAATTGCATGTTATTAGTAAAATACATTTTTGCGTGGTAGATGTGCTCAAGGGGGTTAATTTAAAGTCCCACTACCCATTTTCCCTTTTGCTACTATATCGGGATGATACCCCTGTGCTCACATATCTCAGACTAATTACACTCTTTCTCACAAATACAAACTTGTGGTATATTCTTTTAACATGGTTACTGTTGAGTGGGAGGTGAAGATTGGAGAGAGCTTTTAAAGGCACAGTCCATTTTTTTTTCTGGAGATGGTTGCTTATTGGAGTCCATCAAACGGAGAAGTGCCAATACAGAGAAAAGCTCATACTGGAAGCAAGATATACATACATAAGTCCATATTAAGTGACAGATGCTTTCATTGACCCTACATAATGTAAGGTCATTTCAATCAGGTGAGAGCACAACTGGTGGAGGTCACACATTATTTCAAGCACGCAGGGTGATTTATAGAGTATAATTAAGCATTGTTAAGAGTCTATCATATTTACTGATTGTGAATTATGCGAAAAGGAGTAAAAATTTTGTTGCAAAGCATCAAGGCCCTGGCATGTGTACAATCCAATCTGGCTGCCTTTCAAGCTTAAGGGGGGCAGTTAGGCATTTTACCATAGCCACTTAACTACTAAGTGTAATGAGCCCTGAGGGAAACATTACAATAGCTGAAAATAAGTGCTGAAAATATAACCTTGTTTTTCTTTTATGTTGAAATTCAAAGCAGTGAATAGTTCTTAATACTAAGCAATGTTAGCTAGGTCTAGTGTGGTACTCTATTTACAAGTCTACTGGTCACATTGACTCTTATGTCAGTCAGTGGGGTGAAGACAAGGTTATGTGTAAGTTGTGTAGTGACAGATGGATGTGTGATGCTACATTTCCCATTCTTTCTCACAGAAATAAACTCCCACAGGAACCAGACTGGCCTCCCATTATATTACTGTGAATCCAGTGTAGCTAGACATACTGTCAGCGTCATGAGAAACGCGGTCACTGAATGAATGAGGGACGTTCACTGCGACATGTCTGCATTCCCCTTTATCATAATGAAGGGCAAGGGTGAGTCAGAACAAAGTGGAAGATTAAACTGTGTGAACCGACAATGGATCAATGAGAGGACACATGGAGAATAGTGATATAAGTCCTAACTAAAAATTAATGAGGGTCTTATTGGATCATGGGAAGACCCAAACATTGTAGTGCTGAGTCAAAAGGCTTCTTTATCATAATGGGAACTCAGATTATATATGTGCATGTACATGAAAGGACAGGAAGAATGAAGAAAAGAGTGTGGGTCAATTGTTATAGTGGATGTGTCTTTGATCCTTCTAAACAAGGACCATCTTGGCTGTTCCTAGCAATCGTTTGGTACAATGTGCCTTTGCCTTAGCTTGAATCAAGAGTATAATCATTAAAGGATCAATCTACTCAAAACAGATGTTTCTACTTTGGGTAGTTGCTAGAAAACCACCTGATAGTTTTTTTTATATTGCATGGGGATTCTGTTGGTGACATATCTGCACTTGAATTTCATTAATTCCTGGCACAAAGTAGCACGAGATTAAAATTGCTTACGCAGCTTAGCCCTAAGGGTCCTTTCAGATGAGCGTTCCAGTCAGTACCACCTGTCTGCTTTTCTTGTCTATCTGAACGACAGCTCAATGTTTAGTCTATGGGTGGGTGGATATAAATGGATGTGCAGTAGTTTACATCCAACTACCTCTGAGTCCATCTAGGTCCAAAAAAAAAAAGGGAAAAGGTACATTGGAGGCAATCAGATGTAAACAGAAATAAACATAATAGATTGGATGTAAATGGTCACATGTCCGGTTACATCATGCCGTCTACAGCATGATGTAAACAGATTGATATCTAGCATTGGTCAGTTAGGCTCCGGAGACTTGAAGAGAATTGAAAGGACACGGATGTCATAACAGTTGTAACTGTTCCGTTCTGCTCGGATTCAGCAGAGGATCTGTCCACAAATTCTCTGTTGATTGTAATGGACACAACTGCGTGAAAGGTGCCTAACACTGGTTTCGTACTTTTAGGCTGCCAAACCAGCTGCTGACCAGACTGGTGTTTGCAATTACACTGGAAGAAATACCATTCAAGGTCCAGTTCACTTCTAGCCCATTTATATTGTTTGTAATCTCAAGTCCTGATGATAGGAGTGATTTCTGGACTTCCAAATTGCTCTGGCTACTCTTTCAATTGCCCTCTCTGACCTTTATTGGAATAAAGTTGTATTTGGCACTTTTAGCAGTGATGCAGTGCTTCAATTTACATATTTGTTACTTATTAATCTTCTAATTAATATCTTCCGTTACTAACTTAAAAGAAGCAAATGCTCACATTTAAAATGTGCATGAACCACATTATGCAGGTAGCGGCGAGTAGCTGCACACAGCCGCCCTCATTTATTCATGTCTATGAATAGCTGTACGCAGCACCAGGACATCTGAGGCAACATGTTTATGCTGTAAAGGCAAATATGCCAGTGTGCATGAAGCTTTAAGCCTAGTACACATAGGCCGAATGTCTAGCGATATCGATTGGTTCAAAAAACTGTCCGACATTCGGTCCATGTGTATGGCAGACGTTCTGACACAAGTCGGCCATTAGGCTGGCTTCTGTCAGATGTGCATGCTGGAAAACCAGCAACCAACCATCTCCTGATCAGCACTCTCAGCCAGCGGCTGAGAGCCCTGGTCAGAGTATTCTGGTGGGGGGAGGGGGCATCAAAACACAACAGCTCAGAGGGGGAGATCGTTGTACTAACATCAGGTTGTTAGTACAGTAGCTCTGACCAGAGCTGTCAGTTTTTTTTCCAATTAATCCAATGGGTGTGTACTATGCTTTAGTTGTTTAGCCTTGAAAAAGGAACGTAACAGAATAAAAAGCAACAAAAAGCAGACAATAAAACATCAGTTTTGTAGAATAGATTAACGTCATTTGAATGAACCCTGCTGGTAAGACAAAGAAGGCACTGAATAAACAAGAGAATAAATGTGTGCATCAGGGTGAAATATGCCTAGCAATAGTCATACATAAAACCATACTGGCCTGGTACAAACATTCAAGGGCACCATAGTGCTTCAGAGACAGTACTAATCTTTTCTTCTGTGAGTAATGCCAGGAGAGCTGGATACAGAAGAACAGCTAGACAGACAATTGGCATGTAAAAGAGGCTTTCAGACAGCAGGGATCTGACATGGGGCAAACAAGAAAGAATAGACGTGGAAAGGGAGAGACAGACTGCAAGTGTGGGAAACTGGGGGGAGGGAGGCGAAGGCACACACAAAACAAACATTACCATGGGGCACTGAATAGGAATGAGTCGGGGAGGAGGGTGTGGAACAGGAGGAGAAGGCTGGGGATCATGGTGGAAAGAGACCTGTACAATTTAAGACATGGACACAAAAAGGAATACCTAATTTCCCTGGATCATGATAGTTGTCTTACGTGAGGATTCAGTGTCCATTTTTGACCATAACATTTCCAAAGGTGCACGTGTTAAAGGCTATTAAGTTCAAAATTGACCCAAACCATTTTTATTTTCTTTTAACTGGTTGGTCTAAACAGCAATGGTTATGTGAGCAGACTTATATTATTGAGGGCAGACAGTTGTTCTTAACTCTATCCACACAGCAGTCTACAGAAAGTATTTCTGAGCTTGCACAATATAGAATGCGTGTCATACAACCTATGCTACAATCTGGCTGTAGAAAAGCTTACTAAACTGAATAAATTTTCCAACCTTAGCAAAGTGTAGCACCCTCCAGTATGCTAGATGTATATAGGTTTGTTATTGTGGGAAAATTTGACTCAGCTGAGAGCCAGGCCTGGGCTGAATCTGGGTCAGGGAGGCTGGATGACTCAGCAAGCAGTTTCTCTGGTGCCTCCCCCTGTCTCTGAAACCTTGGAGAAGCTTCCATATGTAGTGGGTGGAAACTACACTACTAGTGGTCCTTAGCCAATCCCCAGAAAAAAGGGTCTGGAAGAGGGTAGGCGCCTCATAAATAAGCATGAGTCATGCCAGCAGGGGCAGTCAGGTGGAAGATGGAGTGCTGAGGAGGCCGTCAGTGGCCCTTGAGGTGGGGGGGTTGACCTCAGCCCTGGGGCTTGGGTGCTGGAGGGACCCTCTACAAAACACAGAGGAATTCTTTCCTGGAGGCACAGGGGCAAGTGAGAGAACAGCAGGAGTAGGTCAGCACATCCTAGAGATCTCCTGAGAAGTCAGCCAGATGGGCTGGTGAGTGTTCAGTCTGGGAGAATTGTGGAGAGAGTGTCAGTCCGGGAGGACTGTGGAGAAGTTAGCCAGGAAGGCTAGTGAAAGGGGCAGCTGCAGCCAGGAGGGCTGGCAGTGCCTAAAGAGATGTTGCTGGGCTCAGTGATCACGGGAGGAAGTGCTGGAAATGTCTGATCTGTGTCACTCCAACATGCCACAAGTATAGGGGCTGCAATTCCCTGCCTGTAATGGGCTATTGCTGCAAATACTTTTTTTAGAGTAACACAGCAGGGAAAATTTGGAGCTGTATATAGACTGTATATTGCAGAAGTGTCCCTAAAGTTTGTTTGAAGTCAAGTGGGCATCCCATAATTTTCTCAATCCCCCATCCAAGTTATTTTCCCTCACTTAAACAAAAAAAACAAAGTACTGGTCTGTTTTCTGACTCTGAGGTGACTGTGGAGATTCGGCGTGACTGGCTGTGCAGAGTGGGGGATCCCAAGCCCTTAAAGAGGAAGTAAACCTCCCTGTATTGTTTGTACCTATAGGCAAGCCTATAATAAGGCTTACCTATATGTACTGTAAAAATCTCCTAAACCTGCACCGTTTAGAGGATATTTACTGTATACGCTAGCAATTAAGTCATCAGCTTATGCGCTCTGAAGGAACGGCCGCCTGTGGCGTTTCTTCAGGGCCTGTGCTGTGACCGGTGGCTCCTGCGCGCATGACCTCATCTCGGCTCCGGTCACTCACAGCGCCAGAGCCCGCGAACACGGAAGAAACACCGGGCAAGATGTCAGCCACCTCAGCGGTGTGTGGGCGCCGCTGGGGGGCTTCGTTTGAAGGTAAGTATTTCATAATGAGCTAGTATGCGATGCATACTAGCTTATTATGCCTTTGTCTTACAGGTTTTCTATTTTTTTCTGTCCAGGGTTTACAACCTCTTTAAGGGGGTGCGCTACAAAAGTAACAGTATTTCTTGGAAATAATTAGTAGTTTACTTGTTGCCTGAAGCTGCTGTGGTTATGGCCTGAAGCCAGATGGTCCCATTTATAATCCACCATTGTGCTGTTAAGGCAAAATCTAATACCCAAAACATAAAGAAAATCTTTTATTAGACTGAAAAACCTATCCCAGGATCCCAAGACCTAATCAGTCTTTCCTTGATCAGCTTTACTGCCCCAGAACTTGCATGTGGCCTGCAAATCAGAGAACACCAACTTCTATTGGAGGATGGTGAAACTGGAACACTTTACCATTAAATTAGCCATCCTCAGCTCTTACAAAGGCCTATGCTGGGATTACTAGATATACAACAGAATAAATGCTGGATTCAAATGTTATATATATATATATATATATATATATATATATATATATATATATATATATATATACATATACATATACACCAATATAACTAAACACGCACAGATAATACG
The DNA here is from genome assembly GCF_037356315.1 of Lithobates pipiens. Classification (NCBI taxonomy): domain Eukaryota; kingdom Metazoa; phylum Chordata; class Amphibia; order Anura; family Ranidae; genus Lithobates; species Lithobates pipiens. The sequence goes on along the minus strand of NW_027507788.1, from coordinate 137,674,614 downwards.
GACAGAAAGTACATGTGAGAAGCATAAGGGTTAACCTGGCAGCATGCCATCACTCATCTGCTTCCACAGAAAAAGATTATAGAAAATCCCACAATTTGGTTGAGGCTTAACATGCTAAATCCAAGACCATGAGCTGCTGGGCTGTCTCAGCCAGAGATAGCGTTGTCTGCAATTCCTGGAGTAGTGAATAGAGAAGGAGAGAAAAGGGCACATGGCTTTCTAGTGTAATGCCCCGTACACACGATAGGATTTTCCGACTACAAAACCGTGAATTTTTTTTCAGAAGGATGTACGCTCAAACTTGTCTTGCACACACATGGTCACACAAATGTTGTCAGAAATTCAGAATGTCAAGAACGCGGTGACGTACAACACATGCGATGAGCCGAGAAAAATGAAGTTCAATAGCCAGTGCGGCTCTTCTGCTTGATTCCGAGCATGCGTGGGCTTTTGTGCATCAGCATTGTGTATACACGCTCGGAATTTCCGACGACAAGTTTTGTTGTCGGAAAATGTGAGAACCCGCTCTCAAACATTTGTTGCCTGAAATTCTGACAAAAAATGTTCTTTGGAGCATACACACGGTCAGACTTTCCGACAACAAGCTCACATCTAACATTTGTTTTCGGAAAATCCTATCGTGTGTACAGGGCATAACAGTTTTGCAGGCAAGGGCTGATGAGCCTTAGTTATTAAAGGAAAAGAAATGTGTCTGTTTCCCAGAACCACCAACAAGATTTTATTTTATTAAACCCAAGACAAGTTTGTCCCTCCCCAGCTGCATATACATTCTTTTTGCTCCCATGCTGCTTCATTCCGAGGCCAGTCTATGACATGGAGCTTTCATTGAGTTGAAGACTGTCTCTCCATCTTCCCGTGACTGCTCTGTGACAGTGCCTAAGCAGCCAATCACCAAGCAAAAGCACCATCACAAGGGAAAAAGAGGTGCAAGTTACATATTCTGTAAGTATTCAAAATTTCTCTTTGCTTTCAGTGGCTGGATTTGTTGGGCAAGTCAAATGAAGGGAAGTATGCAGCAGTTAAGTGAACATGTTGCTTTGGCATGCATGATCAAAGCACATATTCTCTACAAAGTAATACTTCAGGAAAGCTGCTAAAAACACAGTTGATATGCATATATGCTTACTGTTTTACCTGCCAAACAATGTGATTTACGTTCATTTTACACAATGCACAGCCAGATAGGGGACATAAATATATATGGTAGTTCTTAATTTAAAAAATATTTTTATGGTAAAAAGCAGTAAGCAGTTTTTACAACTTTTTCAGTTGTAACTTATTTGATTTGTTTTCCCCCCCCCAAAAAATCCCTGATTTCAGCTTTAATGACTAACAGAGGTGTGTGTATCCAGTCAAAAAAGTGTAATGACCCATAGACACAATCGGATTTTCCGACAACAAATGTTGGATGTGAGCTTGTTGGCTGAAAGTCCGACCATGTGTATACTCCATCGAACATTTGTTGTCGAACTTTCTGCCAACGAATGTTGGCTAGCAGGTTCTCAAATTTTCCTCCAACAAAATGTTGTTGTCGGAATTTAGGATCGTGTGTAGACAAGTCTGACACACAAAAGTTCAGGCATGCTCGGAATCAAGCAGAAGGAGCCGCACTGGCTATTGAACGTCACCACATTCCCACGTTCGTAATTGTTGGCCAACATTTGTGTGACCGTGTGTATGCGAGACAAGTTGGAGCCAGCAACCTTCGAAAAAAATTCCACAGTTGTGTTGTCGGAAATTCCGATCGTGTGTACGGGGCATAAGGCTTTACTAAGTCAGACGTTGACACCCGTTCTGCATGGGGGCCATGTTTGTTATTTAGCATGCATCTGCCTCAGACTGTGCACAGGCAGTCTATAGAGGTGGATGCAGATGCTGTGGCTGTATGGACACAGTCAGACACAGCTGCATGTCACAATTTGACATGCATGCAAGATCATTGTATTTTACTACAGCTTTTAATTTTTTTATTTTTTTTCAGTTCTGTGGGAGGGCACACTTGCTGCTGACACAGATAAAGCTAAACTTGGTTTGTAGCAAATAATTCTATTTATCATATTTTCTATAACATTTTTTAGTTAGAGCCGTCACTGACCTGTCAAGAAAAAAGAGGAAAGGACAGCAATCCAAAGTGGCTACTACATTTATAAAATCAGAATTCTAGACCTATACTCTCATGTCCCTATGCATAAATAAGAGGTATATTCAACCTTCCACAGCTACAGATGCCTCCTTTCCAAGAGTCACCTGGACAGTCCAAGTTTCGAATTATGTGTCCGGGTTTCAGGCAGACTGAAAGTTGGACACATTATTCAGACCAGGCTGTGGCTCCCCAAGTAACTAAGATAGTCACACACAAATCTGTTGCAGTCTGGGAGCTGCGGGCGCCTGTCTGAGGGCAGGCTCTGCATCACTGGGGGGGCAGGGTTATGATGCCAGCAAGAGCCACACCCACATTTTGCTGCAGCACGCTATGCACACCGCATTACTACTCTCCTTGGAGCACCCAAAGGTGTCCCAAGCTGCTAAAGTGTTCGGGTTTGGCTTGAAAAAAAAGGTGGCAACCATATCCACAACACAGGGGGAAAGGCAGGTAGCAGAAAAAAGTTAAGGTAGAACTATAGGCAAACTATAGGAATTATAACCCCTGCCAGATAATTTTTCACCATCTGTGTCCCATTGCAGAGATCTCCTTTCACTTGCTGTCCCCATAGCTAAACAGGAAGTGAAATAAAATCCCTGCAAATTAAGGGGATCCATGGGGACCCCCATGTTACTAGAGTTGGGGCCCCATTGGAAGATTTCTCTCTATTACTTTTCTGGGGAGAACACAAAATTTGAGATTATCTTTTATGTTCACTTTCAATGATAATGGTAAACAGGCCAAATAGGTTGAATCTCCTTAACGGGGGCACAGATAGCAATAAAACCTGTCAGGTGTCCTAATCACTCTCCACTCTATCCAAAACTAAAAAACGTCCCGAGTCTTCCTTTTTTGGTCGCACATATCGGAGAGGTAATAAGAAGAGGCTCTTGGTACTGCTAAACCAACCTTTTCCTTTTCTACCTTTTTTTTGTGACCTGTGTTACAAGATACCCAGCCACCATTATTTTTACCAGTAGGTCTTCACCCAGCACCATTATTTTTGCACAGAAAGCCAGTTAATATGTTTGCTTTAAGGGGGAGAGAATGCAACTAAATAAAAGGATTTGCACATATTTCTGAGAGGTGACACTACACTATTAGAACAGCCAAAAAGTGGAAATTCAGCTTCTTACACACGCTCTTACTGACTGGTTTACTTTATCTCACCAATACTCAGATAAACAAACATTGCTGGTCAGGAATATTATTTTCTCTGAAAACATCTCTTACTTTGAGGTTGAAATGTCTGAAAAATATCTGTTTCTGCTGGTTTCAGCACAGTACAGAGTTGCCCTTTGACAATCCTGTCATCTCAAGTGAATAAACCAGAACTTTTACATATACCGTATGCTACAGATCACTTAAAAAAAAATGCTACCATGTAGCAGGTACAGAAGTGTGACCCACTACCTCAACTGCAGGAACAGTGCTCCATGTGGCTGTAATTATCTTCCAGGCTGTCAGTGTAGGCTAGGGATGAGCCAAAAAACTGCCCAGTTCGGTTTGCGGTAGAACATGCAAACAGACCATGCAGACAGACCAAAAATTTATGCGAACAGGCAAACCCCGTTAAAGTCTATAGGACTCGAACGTGAAAAATGAAACGTGCTAATTTTAAAGGCTAATATGCAAGTTATTGTCATAAAAAGTGTTTGGGGGACCAGGTCCTGCCCCAGGGGACATGAATCAATGCAAAAAAAGTTTAAAAACTCAAGTTTTTTTCGGGAGCGTGCTTTTAATAATGCTTAAAGTGAAACAATAAAAGTGAAATATTCCTTTAAATATCATGCCTGGGGGGTGTCTATAGTATGCCTGTAAAGTGGCACATTTTTCCCATGTTTAGAACAGTCCTTGCACAAAATGACATTTCTAAAGGAATAAAAGTCATTTAAAACTGCTTGCGGCTGTAATGTAATGTTGCCCCCTCCCAGCCCATTACCAGGCCCTTTGGGTCTGGTATGGATATTAAGGTGAACCCTGCACCAAATTAAAAAAAAAGGCGTGGGGCCCCCAGGCCCTATATACTCTGAACAGCAGCAGTATACAGGCGTTCCCCAGGTTACAAACAAGATAGGGGCTGTAGGTTTGTTCTTAAGTTGAATCTGTTTGTAATTTGGGACAGGTACATTTTGTAAGTGTATCTCCAGCCAAAAAATGTATTTTTAAGCTTTTTGGATAACATAGGGAAGGGATATCATGACCCCTGTAACATTTGTTTTGCTGTCTGTGCCCCTGTTCAGAAGATTTCACCTCACTTTCTGTCCCAATGAGAATTGGATTTTGAAAAATTTGGGTTGTTGTAGAAACAAGGATTGGTGATAAAGCATCAGCGGAGAAACCCTTTTCCCATATTAACTCTTACAATAGAGAATTTCCCTTCCGAGGTGTAGATTTCCTCTAACTTCCTGTTGTCTTCCACCATTTGTAAGTAGGAGTCATTTGTAAGTCGGATGTTTGAAAATAGGGGACCGCCTGTATATACTATACGGCCTGCCCTATACACTCTGTGTAAAATTGGGCCTTAGGTGTTGGTGGTACCAGAACACTGTAAGCCCTCACACCTTCTCTTGGTGGGCGCTGGAATGGGCCCTGCTGAGAAATATTATATCAAGAATTGTAATTATGCACCCCTGTTAAACAGAGGCAGAAAAATTGGGCCTTAGGTGGTGGTGGCACAACACAGTAAAGCCTCACAGATACTTTTGTTGAGCGGAGGAACAGGCCCTGCTGTGAAATATTAGATCAGAAATTGTAATTACGTGCCCCTGTTAAAAAGGGCCAGAAAATTGGGCCTTAGGTGGTAGTGGTGGTGGCACAACACTGTAAAGCCTCACAGATACTTTTGTTGAGCGCAGGAACAGGTCCTGCTGTGAAATATTAGATCAAAAATTGTAATTACGCTCCCCTGTTAAACAGGGGCAAAAAAAATGGGCCTTAGGCAGTGGTGGTAGTGCCCTGAACTTAAAATATTCCTAGAAGCTATCATCATTAAGATTGAGGAGGCATAGGATAGTCATTTAGCATAATAGGATAGTCACTCAGCATATGCAGTCTTCAAGGGATCCCACATCCATGAAAAAATCAATTGGTTACATCGGCATCAGGTGCTTGGTAGCTGGTGATCCAAGACTGATTCATTTTTATGAATGTGAGCTGATCTACAGTGTCTATGGACAGGCGCACTCTGTGATCAGTTACAAAGCCTCCAGCAGCACTAAATGTGTCCGTTCAGAAAGAACACTGAATGCGGGACAGGCCAGTAGCTCAATTGCATATTGAGCAAGCTCTGGCAGTGGTCCATCCTCAAGACCCAGTGACCCAGTGGATGCTCTGTTGGAAAGGTCTCCAAGTCTGATCTTGCCCCTATATATTCCTGCACCATGTAATTCAGACGCTGGCGATGGTTGCTGGAACCAATCAGACCTGGGCACTGAGGACTGAAGAATTGTCTGAAGGCATCAGTCAGCCGGCCACCTTCTCCACCACTCTTTCTGTGAACGCACAAAGCCTCAGCAACACGTTGTCCAGCACCAGGAAATTGTAACTTCCCAGACTCTGGAAACACATTGCACAAACCTTTCTGCAAGGCCTCCCGAAGATGTTTCATCCTCTGCTCTCTCTGTGAAGACTGCATAAGTTCTGCAACCTTACACTTGTAATGTGGATCAAGAAGTGTTGCCAGCCAGTAATGATCCCTCTCCCTGATACCACATATCCTAGGGTCCTTTCGCAGGCTTTGCAGGATCAGGGAGGCCATGCAGCATAGGTTTTCAGAGGCATTTGATCCTGAGTTCTCTGGGTCACTAAGTCTAGGTCACTAAGGATCACATGATCCTCAACCACCTCCTCCCAGCCACGTACAACTCTATGGGTTTCTGGGGACTAAAAAAGGATCCCTTGAAGACTGCTGCTGATGCTGAGTGTTATCCTCCACCTCCATGCTGACACAATCCTCCTCCTCCTCTTCTTCTTTCTGTGTGATCGGCAGGCCAGCAGAAATACTAGTATCTGGATAAAGGGGGCCTTGAGAGGTAAGGAAGTCCTCCTCTTCCTCCTGCTGTCCTGCCTCAAGTGCCCTGTCCATTATTCCATGAAGCGTGTGCTCCAACAGGAAGAAAAGAGGGACAGTATCACTGATGTCACTGCTCACAATCCTCGTGGCCTCCTCAAATGGTGACAGGACAGTGCATGCATCCTTGACCAGTAGCCACTGGCGTGACAAAAAACCAAGCTCCCCTGATCCTGTCCTGGTGCCATACTCACACAGGTACTCATTAATGGCCCTCTTCTGTGTGTGCAGCCGCTGCAGCATTGCCAACATTGAGTTCCATCTGGTGGGCATGTAACAAATAAGGTGCTTCTTGGGTAGGTTGCATTCTCTTTGAATGTCAGCCAGCCGAGCACTGGTATTATATGACCAGTGGAAATGACAACAGACTTTCCTGGCCTGCCTCTGGAGATCCTGCAAGCCCAGGTACTTGCTCAAGAACCACTGCACCACCAAATTCAGGATGTGAGCCAAATAGGGAACATGGGTCAAATGTCCCTGTCAGAGGATGGAGAGAAGATTGGCTCCATTGTCGCATACAACCATTCCTGGCTGAAGTTGGCATGGCTTCAACCACCTCTGAGCCTGCCCCTGCAGAGCTGACATAATCTCTGCCCCAGTGTGGCTCCTGTCCCCTAAGCAAACAAACTCAAGCACCGCATGGCATCTTTTTGCCTGAGTGCTTCCGTAGCCTCTTGAACGCCTACAAAGCACCGCTGGTCCAGAGGAGAAATCTGCAGAGGAAGAGGCCATAGAGGAAGAAGAAGAGGAGAGGGTGGCGGAGAAAGCTGTGGCAGAATCACCACTACTAGCATTTTGGAGGCTGAACCCTGTCCTACATCCTTCCCAGCTGCCAGCAGAGTTACCCAGTGCGCCGTGAAAGAAAGGTAATGTCCATGTCCATGCCTGCTGGACCATGAGTCAGCAGTAACCAGTCAAACTCATGTTTCACCCGAACAGAAAGCTCATCCCTAGTGTAGGCTAAGCCACAGAGAACAGTAGTTCCCCGGGTAAAAGAAGGCCATCAAGACTGTAATGTTAGGCTTCCACACAATCCAATGTCTTCATGGCTGGAAGAAGCAGCAGAGATACAATGAAAAATTACAAACTAGCATGCACTAACCTCGAAAGAAGGAGTCAAGTTTGAATTTGGCAATGTGGAGCAGTCAGTGCCAAGGAAGGTGCTAGTTAAAAATCCCTCCTGTTGCTCTTGGGTTGACATGACACCACCCTAAGAACCTTGTGTGCTTACTGGAGGAGTCTCCTTGCCTTTGACCATAACCCCACAATATTATTCTTAACTGATAAGCCTGTTTTGTAAGGCTTAAGTGGCCAAAACCCAGAGTTTGAGAGACTTTGGTGTTAATTTACTAAATGCAAGTGCCGTTGCACTAATTTTCCCAAGAGCTTTGTGAATGTGGTGAAGCACTGCTAATATCCATCATCCAAATCATGTGCAAGCAAAAATGCTGTTTGTTTTTTTTAACTATCCTTGCACCTGATTTGGTATTCTTTACAAAGTGAAGCTTTACCACATTCACTAACCTCTAGGGAAAATGAGTGCAACTGCACCTGCAAAGTGCACAGTCTATTTGTCTTTAGTAAATCAACCCCTTTACATGAATGTATCCACCAGAAATTGTTTCATTGAAGCCAAAATTTTTCTACATGTAAGTCCACTCAGTACCTGATTATAGAAGCTTTCTTTCATTCAAGTGTCCAAATTGGTAACTACCTGGTTGATCCTGCCATTTACAGAGCCTTACTTATTGTTAGTGGCAATACGATTGCACCCATTTCTATGGGCACTGTGATGCCACTCTCAAATGCTCCACAAGTTTACTGAGAGGAAGCTGTTTGCTTTCTTTGTTTCCTCTGGAGGCCTCCTCATGTGTCCTTCTAATTATTCTTTATTAGATTTTTGCATTTAATGATGCTCCATGTGTAGTTGGTAATATGGGTTTAATGACACTTTAAGAAACTTTTGAGCCAGTAATCTATGTTGCTGTCTGCAACCTACAAATGTATTATCACTGAAACCATCACATGTTCTGTCTGGACTTTATTTATCTGCAGTTTCATGTAAAGTCTATTGTCTGCTCACATTTCGAACTCTTCGGTCATAAGTCCACTTAAGCATCTGTGAAATAAAAAGTAGATTTCTTTCTATACCCCCTCCACAACTTTAGGAGGCATTCCATTATGGATGGATGGTTTGAAAGTACCTTTGAAGGACATCACTAAAAATGTTATAATAATGACAAGACTAAAAGTGTTGCTTATCAATCACCTTTACTGTGACTGATTCTGTAGAGTTGTAACATCATAAAGGGTGACCTCATTTTGCACGAGTATGGCAAGCCTCTGCTGTTGTTCCTGTGAATAAGGACGAGTCTGGTGATCTCTGACAATGGCAGGAGACAATGTCAGCCTGCATAAACACAGCAATATTGTACATATGGGCTTCACAATGGAGTTTAAGGGTGTGGGTTCACAACTTAGGCCTTCAACCCTCATTAGAGCGAGAGTGGTTCTATGTGTCCTGCAATCATAGTGCTACCTCCAGTGGTGTCCATATTTTTTTTTACTTAGTCAAATGTCATCTGTTGAGAAGCATTGCCATGACTTCATGTATACAGGCTTAATTTAGCATGGACGCCCACAACTTTAACACTGGCACATTACTCACATGCAGCTGTACTTGGTCCATCAATCCTTAATGCCAGCACATCTGGGAAACTGTCATGCCATGTTATCTAGCTGCTACTCCAAGTGTTATTACCTAACGGTTACTGTACGGGAGTAATGGCCTTGTTTTTCAACACAGCTGCTTTTGGACATTCCTTAGCTGCCGGCATCCCAGTGACACCACTGAAAAACATTTCTATTCCCCAAAGAATGGGGGAAACTTGTTTGCAGTGCAGAAATTGGAAAATAGTTTGCTCTAAAGTCTCCTTGTCAAGCCAACCTTGAAATTAAACTCTGTAATTTCTCTCACTTTTCACCCACCCACACCAGATCTTTTTTCATTCTCCCACTCCATTTTTTTAACACTTTCCTACATTTTCTGTATCATAATTTGGGGATACGTCTAAAATGCTATGTTTTTATTTAATTTGGCAGAAATCAGTGCAATAACCCATAGCAACCAATCTGCACCCATCTTTAATACTTGGCTGCTATACTCCAAGGAAACATAAAATAAAATTTATTTTGTATTGCTGTTTATGAGTTTGGGATTTAATGCACACAAAATAATGTACAGACAATTCAAAACAAACATATATCCCTATAACATATGTACTGTAACTATAAACCATAAAAATAGTTTTTTTACCCCTCGTGGTTCCTTGTGGCATCTTAGCCCTTGTACACACAGTCGGAGATTCTGACAGAATGTCTCCGATCGGACCGTTTTGTCGGATATTCCGACTGTGTGTGGTCTCCATCGGACTGTTTCCGTCGAAGTATCCGACGGACCAAGTTTTCCAACTTGTTGGTAAAATTTTCCGACAAAATGCTCCGATCGAACATACTCCGATCATGTGTAGAGAATTCCGATGGTACAAAGTGCCACGCATGCTCAGATCAAATTCCTACATCAAAGCTATTGGCTACTAGCCTGAACATAGTCCCGTTGTAGCGAAATAACATCATGACGTTCTGAACGATCGGATTTTCCGACAACTTCGTCCGACCGTGTGTATACAACAATTTCAGGCAAAATCCGTCAGACAAAATCCGACGGATTTGGTTGTCGGAATGTCCGACCGTGTGTACAAGGGCTTAGAAGTATAATTGATACTGGATGTAGGGCAGGAAAGTGGTCTACTTACTGCCTTGTGAAATAATGCAGGTTTGCAAGCTGCTACCTACAGCAACCATGGTGGTGTGTGATTATAGTGCGTATGGTGTGGCGTGGGGTAAAGATTCCTGATGGATCTGAACCAGTGGTGTCCTGATAAATCAATAAATTAGGACATGGAATATAACACTGTAGATGTCAGTGTGGTGACACTGTAATGTCATCTGCTACATTGTCCAGATGCCACCCACAGCAATATGAAGCATTTTATGACTACAGCTTGGCTGCATTATGCATTTAAAATAAAGACAACATTAAGCAAAAGCTATGCATTACAGTTGAAATGCATACAAATGGACTGAATAGGATTCTGAAATTCTGTTTAGCCTCATTTGTGATTCACACATCTCCGCCACATTGCACACCCAGGCAGATGACACTCCTAGTCCAGATTAGCTTTGCAGTTTCCTGTGTTATCTCTCTACGTTGAACCCTTGGGGCACAAGACAGTTGCCAGGCTAAATGCAGGTATACATTCTGTTGTCTGGAAAACAACCCCCCACCCCCTCCCCACTCAACATCCATTCTTCTACATTCAGGTTATACAGTTAGGTAACACACTAAACATATTGAGTGGATAATCTTTAATCTCTTTAAACCAATGCAGATTGCAGTTAATGTGGGGGCACAGCCAGAGAGAAGTGAAAGGTTATGTGTACTCTGGTAATGCATTGAGTGGTTAAAGAGCTGCATCTATACCAGAATTTACTATTAGTCCTTTTTTCAGACCCGTATATACTAGTGGGAAACTTCTCTGTAAGATGATTGAGCTGATAGGAGTGTTTCTTCCTTGGCAGGCCATATTTACTGTAAGGAACCAGTTGGCCAGTGTCATGGACTGCAAGGTGACTGGAGGTAACACCAATCCCAATGGTTACTATTGGGCTCTGCTTATTTATTTAAGTGTTGTCTTGTCAGATTGGCATTGGAGAGTGTGAGAGAAAGAGTATGTTTGTCTATTAAAAGGAGAGATAATTCTCATAGGGGCTGATTTACTAAAGGCAAAACCACTGTACACTAAAATTGCACTAGGAAGTGCAGGCACTGTAGATCTGAAGGTGACATGCAAAGAAAATAAAAAGCAGCATTTTTGCTTGTACATGATTGGATGACAGAAATCTGCAGAGCTTCCCCTCATTTCAGATCTTCCCCTCAGGTCTAGAGCGACTGCACTTGTAGTACACAACCCATTTGCCTTTAGTATATCAACCTCCCTGTCTTTTTTTTTCCTGCATGATCTTTGCTGCTGTCTGTTCACTTCAGCTAGAGATCTGAATGTAAAGCAGACGATATGCTGCCTATAACTGCAGTACATTTTTGATATTCAACATCTGATATTGTTGGCTGCAAAACAGACAGAGTTTACAAAAGAGATTGCGATCGTCAGGAACTTGACGTGCGCCTGTAGTGTGAAAATGTAAAGCTCACCATTCTTTAAAAATTTAAAGTGGTTGAATATTATGACTAGGGTTCGCCCGGCGGTCGTTTCGCGGCAAATTTCGGCTGTTCACGGTCCACCTGTTCGGTGGACTAATGGCGCCGTTCGCCCGGCGGACTTCCGTGTTTACTGTGTAAAAGAACTTTGACCTATGATGACACATCCATCATGAGGTACAGGACAGCCAATTGAGACATTACAGCACATGGACACTTGGACATTCCCCCTAACTTATAAATAGACCCGACCTGGTGGCCATTTTACATTCTTTCTTCTGTCACTATAGCGAGAGGTTGCTGTGTGGAGCAGGGAGAGATAGCAGTGACCCAAATTGCTAGCTATTTGGTACAAAAAAGTTATTTTCAGGACTGGTATAGGTGTTAAGTGTAGTTCAGGATATAGGTTTGCTGTGCTACTGATTGTTGCAGCAGCCTGAGTGTCTTTTGTCAGTTTAGAGAAAGGGACAGGACGGTGTGTCTGCTGTAGGGACAGTCAGTTTAGTCATTAGCTGTTACTATCAGGTCCACAAAAGTGCTATTCCAGTTATTGTTCCAGTAGCCTCTGTTTTGTCAGTTTATATAGGGACAGGCAGGAAGCTGTGTGTGAGGCAGTGAGGGTCAGTTTAATCAGTAGCTGTTACTATATTAGGTCCACAAAGGTTCTTTTCAGGACTGGTATCAGTGGTATGGTAATAGGCTTGTACACGTATAATATTCTTTCTTCCAAATATAGAAAGAATATTATACTTGACTGCTGCCCTTCTGCTGCAGTCTGCTAATCATTCACAACCTACTTGTTCCACAAAGGTCCTTATAAGGACTGGTAATAACCTGGTGTAGGGTGCTATAGTACATAGGGTTGAGTGAGGTACAGTCTGCTATTCTATAAGGACTGGTATAGGTCCACAATACATAGGGTTGAGGTGCACTACTGCTGACCGCTGCCCTATACTGCAGCAGTCCTTCATCGGTATAGGGACTGACGTACAGTCTGCTAATCAGTCACAACCTACTTGTTCTACAAAGGTCCTTATAAGGACTGGTAAGGTATAGGGTACTACAGTACATAGGGTTGAGTGAGGTACAGTCTGCCATTCTATAAGGACTGGTATAGGTCCACAATACATAGGGTTGAGGTGCACTACTGCTGACCGCTGCCCTATACTGCAGCAGTCCTTCATCGGTATAGGGACTGACGTACAGTCTGCTAATCAGTAACAACCTACTTGTTCCACAAAGGTCCTTATAAGGACTGGTAAGCTATAGGGTACTACAGTACATAGGGTTGAGTGAGGTACAGTCTGCCATTCTATAAGGACTGGCATAGGTCCACAATACATAGGGTTGAGGTGCACTACTGCTGACCGCTGCCCTATACTGCAGCAATCCTTCATCGGTATAGGGACTGACGTACAGTCTGCTAATCAGTCACAACCTACTTGTTCCACAAAGGTCCTTATAAGGACTGGTAAGGTATAGGGTACTACAGTACATAGGGTTGAGTGAGGTACAGTCTGCCATTCTATAAGGACTGGTGTAGGTCCTCAATACATAGGGTTGAGGTGCACTACTGCTGACCGCTGCCCTATACTGCAGTAGTCCTTCATCGGTATAGGGACTGACATACAGTCTGCTAATCAGTCGCACACAACCTACTTGTTCCACAAAGGTCCTTATAAGGACTGGTAACTTGGTCTGTCTAGGGTACTACAGTACATAGGGTTGAGTGAGGTACAATCTGCCATTCTATAAGGACTGGTATAGGTCCACAATACATAGGGTTGAGGTGCACTACTGCTGACCGCTGCCCTATACAGCAGCAGTCCTTCATCGGTATAGGGACTGACGTACAGTCTGCTAATCAGTCACACACAACCTACTTGTTCCACAAAGGTCCTTATAAGGACTGGTAACTTGGTCTGTCTAGGGTGCTACAGTACATAGGGTTGAGTGAGGTACAGTCTGCCATTCTATAAGGACTGGTATAGGTCCACATTACATAGGGTTGAGGTGCACTACTGCTGACCGCTGCCCTATACTGCAGCAGTCCTTCATCGGTATAGGGACTGAGAGTTTTGTCACAGGGTCATTTAAAAAATGACAGGCAGAGGAAGAGGCAGGCCCTTCCGCAGGGGTGGTAGGGGTAGGGCAGGAGCAACAGGCTTGAGCCAAAGTGGGAAGTTGCAGAAGGTGCGTTCAATTACTTTAAAGAACGCACCAGACTTGGTTGAGTGGCTCACTCAGCCTTACTCTTTTGCACCCTCCTCATCCTCTCGATCTGCACCCTCTTCTTCACTCTCTGCTATGTGCACCCCCAAAGACACACTATCCCTGTGCTATGCTCATTATGAGGGGCTCCCACCATCCCTGTGCTATGCTCATTATGAGGGGCTCCCACCATCCCTGTGCTATGCTGACTTCCTCCTGGGGCTGCTTACGGTGCAGGTGTCAGTGCTGTATATCACGGTGCTGATGTCAGTACTCTCTATCACGGTGCTGCTGTCAGTGCGGCATTTCACGGTGCTGGTGTTAGTGCTTTATGTCATGCTGCTGATGTCAGTGCTCTCTATCACGGTGCTATTGTCAGATGACTCTATCACGGTGCAGGTGTCATTGCTGTATGTCACGCTGCTGATGTCAGTGCTCTCTATCACGGTGCTGCTGTCAGTGCTGTATTTCACGGTGCTGGTGTTAGTGCTTTATGTCACGCTGCTGATGTCAGTGCTCTCTATCACGGTGCTGCTGTCAGTGCTGTATATCACGGTGCTGGTGTTAGTGCTTTATATCACGCTGCTGATGTCAGTGCTCTCTATCACGGTGCTGCTGTCAGTGCTGTATATCACGGTGCTGGTGTTAGTGCTTTATGTCACGCTGCTGATGTCAGTGCTCTCTATCACGGTGCTGTTGTCAGATGACTCTATCACGGTGCAGGTGTCATTGCTGTATGTCACGCTGCTGATGTCAGTGCTCTCTATCACGGTGCTGGTGTCAGATGACTCTATCATGGTGCAGGTGTCATTGCTGTATGTCACGCTGCTGGTGATCATCTCCCGCACCCTCTTCTTTGCCTACCCTGGTCCCTGACCTTCCCTCTCCTCCATTGCCTTCATGCGCTCCACAGTCCTGAATTGTCACAACAATTTCCCATATAAAAAAAGAATGCTTGTAGTTGTCGATCCCAGATTCACCTCATACATGTGTTATGTCATTGGCCATGGGGTGGGACTATGTTTGCACAGCTATTAATTATTTTGTGGCTGCAAATTTGACCTGTAGGTTTGTGAAGTTCGCCTCCCATTGAAGCCAATGGGGCCCGCCGCGTATGTTCCGGTTCGCGAACTATCGGCCGCGTTCACAGTCCGCGTTCACGAAATGTCCCGTTGGAAGTTTGTCCATCACTAATTATGACAGGATATTAGGTATCATCCAATGCACAAAGATCATGCTCATTATCTTTACAATGTCTCCACTGTGTTTTGACAGCCAAACTTTACAGGCAGCTTCAGGGTTTCCACTACACCTGGCATTCCGCAATGCAATTAGGCTGCTCCATTTAAGATGGGCCTATATTGCATTGTAGGATGTGATGGGAGAATGCTCATGATGCACCAATCTTGGTCTTCCTTCATTACCTAAATTTGCATAAAACTAATAGAACGTATCATGATTCAGCTCTAAAAAATTACCATGTAATAAATCAGAAATTCTGCAGAGATGACAATCTGAATCATCTACTACCAAAAATATAACAACGTCTAAAGTGCCCATATCACTCAGTTATAGTTACCAAACAACATATAGAATGTTACCGGAAACAAACTATATATAAGCAAAGTGTAAAAAAATTCTGTGAAAATGATACCGTCAAACTTATTCCACCACGGTGAAAAAAAAAATAATGCAGCATAGGCGGGGGTGCAGGGGGTGGTGTGCCCTTGCACACCCTAATCACTCTGTGCAGTGCCGATTACACCTCCCCCAGCTGCTGCAGGGGGGATTTTTCAGGATGGACAGCGGGGGAAAGGGGCTAATAAATATGTCTTTTACTGGCCTTTACTTTTCTAAATGAACAGAGTTAACACACTCACTCACTGTGTTCATTCATAAATGAAGCATAGTAAACTATGCTTCAGTTTCTGAATGCACAGGAAGAGGCTCAGCACAGAGCACTTCCCATTTATCTCAACTGAGGCTGCAGAGAAAGGCACTCGAGTTTTGGGTTGCACTCCCTAATGCTAAAGGCTGCGCACACCTATGTGATGCAATGTCCTTTTTTAGATACTTTATTGGCTGCTTCTTATTCTACCCGACACCTTGAAGCACCTCCACCCCCCAACTGAAAAGAGCTTTTGCCTGTCTTATTCGGGGGGGGGGGGGGGGCAGTGTAATTTCAGTTGGGGATGGAGGTGTGTCACTGAATTGGAAGGAGTAAGAAGTAAGAATGTAAAAAAGGACATTGCATACATAAGTTGTTTGCATTGTGGTAAAAGAAGGTTGATGGTGTCATTTTCACAGGAGTTTTTGACACATTGCTTATTTATAGTTTATTTATTGTAACATTCTATACTTTGGTAACTATAAAGCTGGTTTCCCACATATGCAGGCTGGGAATCAAGGTATAATCTCATTAGTTCCCAAGCCGCTGACAAAATTCATTGCTCTTTAGCAAATGCATGAGGGTGCAATTTATGCCTAATGACACCACCATGCATGCTGTTCTGTGTGGCTGCCCTGTGGGTGCATTTTCATGTAGATACAGCAGCGCATGCAAATGAATAGGCTGCTGTGCATGCATAAACGTGTGAACTTAGGCTTACTGAGTGAGATCGAAACTTTAGAAGCTGTTATATTTATGGTGAAAAAAGATTAAAGTGTTTATAAAGGCTGAAGTTTTTTTAAGTAAAAAAAACCCTTCATTTTACAGCTCCCCATAACTACCCCCCCCCCCCCCAATGTTTATCTGAGCCCAATCTCGATCAGGAGATGTACACAGAAGCAGCTGCTCTCCCGACTCTCTCCATCCTTATTGGTGCAGACACAGCAGTGGGAGCCATTGTCACTGCCGATTGCAGCCAATGACGAGGGAGTGAGGAGTGGGGCCGAGCCCTGCTCTGTGTTTCTTACGTGACTATATACTAAGTAATCTAAAATATGTGATGCCACACATGAATGCACTCCTGACATATCCCAAGATACAGAAACAATATATTGGATAGGGTTAGGAAGGGTCAGTTGTTTTGCCCTCTGCGTTCCACTGCGGAAATTTTGCTGCACTTTCTGTCCTACAACAAAAACACGAAGTGAGAGTAAATCCATCCAAAGTCAGGGACGTAGTTGTCTACAGCCAGCATTAGGAAAGTTATTATGTTATAAACATAATTCAAAGTACGGATATGAAAATATGTAATTCTGTAAAATTGTCAGAAAGCCAAAGAATAGGCTGAGGATAACCAACCGGATTAAGTGGAGTTAGCATTGGAGTGGTAAAGAGGCAAAGAGGTGGGAAGGTGGGAGAAGGAGGGTAATGGCTTGGATGAAGATGCTCACACTAATGTATTGTCTAGTTGAGAGTGAGAAGGTCAGAAGACCAGAAGGCATATTATAAAATATGATGGAAGCAAGCGGTTGCAAAGCTAGAAATTGTTTCACCTGGGGCAAAAAATCATTCCTCTGTTCACCCCATGCTCTTTTGGTCTCCCGTGCTCTTCTTGTCCCCTGCCCCCATGCTCCTCTGCCCCCCCCGCTCCTCTGGTACCACACATGCTCCTCTAGTGCCCCATGCTCCTCTGGTCCCCCACATTCTCCTCTGGTCCCCCTGTGCTCTTCTGGTCCCCCACATGCTCCTCTGGTCCCCTTTCTGCTCCTGTGGTCCCACACATGCTCCTCTGGTCCCCCTGTGCTCCTCTGGTCCCCCATATGCTCCTCTGGTCCCCCACATGCTCCCTGGGTCCTCATGTGCTCCTCCGGTCCCCCACATGCTCCTCTGGTCCCCCCTGTGCTCCTCTGCTCCACCCCCATTCTTCTCTGCCCCCCATGCTCCTCTGGTCCCCAACATGCTCCTCTGGCCCCCCTGTGCGTCTCTGGTCCCGCACGTGCTCCTCTGGTCCCCATGCTCCTCTATTTCCCCCCACGTACTCCTCTGGTCCCTTACATGCTCCTCTGGTCCCCCCTGTGCTCCTCCGGTTCCCCACGTGCTCCTTTGGTCCCCCACATGTTCCTTTATTCCCCCTATTCTACTCTGTTCCCCCATATGCTTCTCTATTCCCCCCATTCTCCTCTGTTCCCCCACATTCTCCTCTGTTTCCCCCCCCCCCAGCAGCGCTCACCTCATATCCTGGCTAGCTGGGCAGTATGTGGACGGGCTGAATATTGAGGGGGGGAGCCGCAGCTGGTACCAATCCTCCTACACCTGCTTCTCAACCTCTACCTCCCGCTAGCGGCCTGCCACACCCTGCTTCTTTGGTTCCCACCCCCCAGTGCTCACCTCCTCTCCCTGGCTAGCTGTGCAGTAGGTGGATAAGCTGAATACAGACATGATCCTCAGGAAGGTTATGTGTATGGCTGCTTGTCTTTCTGATTGTGTGATCAGCTTCTCAGTGCCGACTCCTAAGGATCATGTCTGTATTCAGCCTGTCCACCTACTGCACAGCTAGCCAGGGAGAGGAGGTGCGCACTGGGGGGCGGGAACCAAAGAAGCAGGGGGCAACGGTCCGCTAGCGGGAGGTAGAGGAGGAGAAGCAGGTGTAGGAGGATTGGTACCAGCTGCGGCGCCCCCCCTCAATACCGTGCCTGAGGCACATGTCCCCCCTGCCCGCCTACTGCACAGCTAGCCAGGGAGAGGAGGTGCACACTGGGGGGCGGGAACCAAAGAAGCAGGGGGCGACGGTCCGCTAGCGGGAGGTAGAGGTGGAGAAGCAGGTGTAGGAGGATTGGTACCAGCTGCGGCGCCCCCCCTCAATACCGTGCCTGAGGCACATGTCCCCCCTGCCCGCCTAGTTTTGGCCCTAGAAGGAAGCATGTGATCCAAGGTCCTCATCCCTGTTAAAAGTGAACCACTGGGATTGATTTTCTAAAGGCATATATACTGCTCACTTTGAAAGGGAATTTTCACACTGTAAGGGACCTTTTCTGTGGTGAAATTAGGGAATTACTGAAAATTTTTGTGTGCATATGATTGACTGATGAAAGTGAACAAAGCTTCATCCAATTCACCAAGCTAAGGGAGAAGTCCTTAAAAAAAAGCCTATTTTCATTTAGTAAATGAACCCCATTGTGTATGAAGGCATGGATGTCAGTTTTTCATTAGCTATAGTCCAAGAAATGTTAGATTTGACAAGTGTGATGCTAAGGTTAAGGGACTTCCAGGACTTCCAGATGACAGTAACCATCTGCTTTGCAGCAGTGCAAAACTGCAACATTCATTAAAATTGCTGTTTCGTGAGTCCTTTAGGCTTCAAATTTAGTAATGCTTCAAAAGGACATATATAATAGTAGCTTGTAATTTGTTTCCAATGCTAGAACATTTTGGGAACAAGATTTGATTGAATTCCAAATATGAGCCCAGTTATCCTCATCAAATCGCTTACAGAGGTCTAGTTTCCATTTTTTAGTGTACTGATGCTTCAGGGAAGAATGCTTTACTAACAGGGCATATAAAAGAGACCGATTCCAGAGAGTAAGGGAGTCTTTTTAATTATTATTGTAATAATTGTTGCAAACATTTTTGTTTTAAATTGACATGCTCCCTATATGACAGCATACAAATATAGACAGGTGCTCTTTAATGGGAATGCCTCATTTCCCTGCACTGCATGCAGATTGGGGACACAGAATCACCAACCTGAAATTTACAGTGTTGCTTCACCAGAATTTTGACAGCTCTGACCCAGAAGTGCTCAGAGCTTGGCCCTTCCAGATTCAGTGAAAACTGAGGAGATCAGAGAACTGCTGTTTCTCAATCACCTCCCAGTCTTCATCCTAAAGTGGCAACACTCTCCAGTCTCCCAGCACTTTCCATCCAGTAGCACTGGGGCTAGAGGCAGGGAGAAGCAATTATCCAATTAATATTATACATTTATATAAAAACAATATTAGAAAGATAATACATTCCCTTTAAGGCTAATGTCAGATCACACAGAATACCAGTCTGGTCCTGGTAGATAAGCCAGTGCAGAGAAAATGTGAATGTGTTAATATGCACTAATACAAATACCATAATATTTCCCAGGATAATACTCCAAGCAGTTTTCCAAAACGACTGCAGAAGCACAAAGCAGTTTACCTCCTATTATTAGTTCTAGAGTTACAGTGCAAGAATAGCTTCGGTCCTGTTTCATTCAGATCAGTTTCCTTTTTTTTTCTAAGATCAATAGAGGTTTTCAGTTACCAAGAGTATGTATTACTATTGTCTATGTCTTCTATGTGACCTGATGTGACTTTTTAATTACTTATCCCTCTAAATTCCCGAGAATAGTTACACCAGGAAAGGTATCACTTATTTTCTTTTTACTGAAGAGTGTACTAATACTAATACATAATCTATTAGGTAGTTTAACTAACTTTGGAGCTTTTAGTCAACCTGCGTCCAAACAGGAAAAAGGCAACTGGTTAAAACAGTAATAAACCCAAAAGCAAACATTTATTATATTGTAGCTTCCAAATTCTTAGATGTAGTGGCATTTGTTTTCTTTTTTTTTTTTCCATTGTATTTTCACCTGGTGATCCAGCCACCAGACACCTGTCTGTTGTTTTTCTACAGAAAAAGCTGTCCTGCAAATGTAGCAGTAGAGGGTTAAGGCAAACCATTTAACACTGATAAGGGTGCTTACAATGCACCCTTATCCATCACATCTGACGTGCTGACTCTAGCCTCAGAGACTCTGATGTCACCTGAGTGGGCAGAATTGACATCCTTTTCATGCCCAACTGTGTGGAAGGGGTTGACATGACCTCACCTCCTATGTGCCTGTTTTTATCCTCTTAAATGTAAGTTGAACTAATTTTAATAAAACTTTCAGCATTTAACCCTATGCTACACTCAGAGTGGCGCCGCTTTTTATCCCTCTTTCATTGCTTACAATGATCAGCTCTTATTTATGTAAAACCTTCATTTCAAAATGATAAAAACTGTAGCTGAAACAGCCTATAAAGTGTTAGCTGGAGTTTGGCATTAATTTGTTAAATGTATCTAAATCTGCTAGTACATCCAAAGCTGGCCATAGATGGATAAAAATTGGGATGGTTCACCAAGGACTGGATGTATTTTGACTTATCTATGGCCGGACCTGTTCAAGAGTAATTGATATACTGATTGATTTCTCACGAATGGGCTTGCTGGAAAACTTTAGTTCAATCAGCACTATAGCCTACAGTAGTCCAGCTGACTCCCTGCTTTCATAATACAATAGTGCAGTTGGGAGGTTTTCCCCATCCACCTTGATTGTGTGGATGGGGGAATCGGTTTAGCCTGAAAAACGGAGGCACGTATGGCCAGCTTTACACTACCCTCCCCGTAGACTGACAATGCTGCTGTTCAAAGGTGTCTCTGTTGCTCCTTCTTCCAGAGTGTAGGCACTCTAATACAGGAGGTGTGTTACTGACCATATCACTAGGTGAAAACAGAAAGGAAAAGAATACAAATGCAGCTACCACATCTAATGATTGATAACCTGCAATATATTACATTTTTAGTTTTGGATTTAATACTGCTTTATGTTGAAAAGGACTTGTGCTGTACAAGCTGTATCAAATAAAGGCATGCAGAGGAAAAAGTACCAGTTATCGCCAACCGACTTACCATACCTTGTTCCACAACGGGATTGATTTACTGAAAGTGGAAAATGCTAAATCTGGTGCAACTGTGCATGGTACCCAACTTCAGCTTGTTCTGTTAAGCTTTGACAAAAAAACCTGGAAGTAGACTGGTTTCTATGCACAGCTGCACGTTTGCATGTTCCAGGTTTAGTAAATCAACCCCATAGTGTTTGTGTGGCTATCTTGGTAGAGGCATGGTTTTGCTTTCTCATACCCAAATAGCAAGGATAACTTGCCACAAATTTGAGGCCGTGTTAAATTGTAAGTTTTGTTAACTTGCTGCACATTTTCAGTGGTAAGTTTTACACTTACAGAGCACTTGAAGCACAAGTTCTAGTTGACCCTTTTTGTAACAAATTAGCATGGCAAGTCTCTGGCAGGAGCAAAGTTGCAGTGGTGAGTCTACAGCAAGATCTCTGCAAGTCTACAGCATGAAAATTCAGCCACGGTGCCCCCTGTGGTGGAATGACTATTGCACAACATAACTGAACCAGAACTTGCAGCAGACATGCAGAATGTTTGCAAAGAAAATTGATCTGGAGTCATACAATGAGGACTTGCTGCAATTGTGCAACAGACTTGTGAAGCCTGGCAAGTCTAGAAATAGCTTAGCAAGTGTTTTTCAAACTTTCAGCACAATTGCTTGCTATCTGGGTATTAGAGCTGACCCCAATGACTGCTGGGGTAATGATCAAGAAGCACAGATCCCTAGAATGAATATAACAAAAACAGGAAGACCATAGCATTGCAGCTCTTCAGGTACAGGTTTCTCTCCAGCAAGGAAAATAGTGAGCAGCACAGTAGATTCGGGAAAGGGGAAAATTATGTTTTCAAGCTGCCTCCTGACACATTACATGCAGAATTGCACTTTATCACTAATGGCACTTAATAAGGCCCACTGTGGGGCTGATTTGCTGGAGAGTGCAAAATCTGATGCAGCTGTGCATTGTAGCCAATCACCGTTTTATTCCAGCTTGTTCAGTTAAAGTGATTGTAAAGTCTTGTTTTTTTTCTATTAAAATAAAAAACATGTTATACATACTGGCTATGTGCAGTTGTTTTGCACAAGGCAGCCCATATCCTGCTCTTCTCGGGTCTCTGGCTGGAGCTTTTAGTCCCTTCCTCCCATTGAGTGGCCCCACAGAAAGCAGCTTGCTATGGGGTCACACGGGCCAAACCGCAGCTCTGTGTATCCATTCAGACACAGAGCTGTGGTTTGGCCCCTCCCCCTCTCTCTCCTGAATGGCTAACTAAGTTTACCTGATAGCAGCGGGAGCCAATGGCGCTGCTGCTGTGTCTCTTCGAATCAAGAGGGAAAGTCCCAGATGGATGAGCAATGTGGGCAGCGCTGGTTAGAGATGGGGCTCAGGTAAGTATTAGGGGGGCTGGGGGGGGGGGGGATGCTGCACACAGAAGGCTTTTTATCTTAATGCATAGAAAACTCTTTGCCTTTACAACCACTTTAGACTTTGACAAAAAATAAAATGGAAGCTGATTGGTTTGCAAGCTCTCCAGGTTTAGTAAATCAACCCCAGTGTGTCAGGAAGGGTGGCCTAGCAGAGTTCTACCATGGTGATTTCGGAGTTTCGAATCCTCTGCCACCTACCTTTGCTTGTCTGACGCTTATTTTGCTTTGGAGGTTTTCACGCTCTCTTTAGTGTTTTTTTTTTTCTATTTCGGGTATATCTTTCCCCATTTATCCTTATGCATGCACCCTTTCTATGCATTATACAGCACTTTGTAAATTGTATGCTTCTGACGAGGTTCATAACACTCTGAAAGTCACAGATGAATTGTTATGTTTTTTTCTATTTATAAAGTATGACTTGAGGACTAATACACATATACTATGAATTATATGAGGTTTTAGTTATTCAGTTATTCATTGGAGTGTGTACATGTTTGAAATGAATTGCAAATATTTATGTATAAAATATTTAACAGTATGTTGTGCTAAGAGGTGCCTATACAGACCTGTATCTGATATCTCAGGGGAAATGTCCAACAAGGAATCTGCTTAACCAAATTATAATCTGGTGATTTTAGTTATACGTTTGTTGGTTAACGTTCGATAAAAGTGTTGCTTTTGAAATATTATATAGTAGTTGACAGTGACACATATTTTTGGGGGTTACCTCTAAGTATCAAATATATGTATTTGTTTCATAACAGGTTATTGTGAAAAGTAACAACTGAAATATACAGTACGAAGTACACTAAACTCTTGCAAACAATTTGATTTTGCATAGCTGCAATTATAACAATAGGATGATTGATGACTGGTTGCACTCTGCACTTTACTCTGTATGTACCTTATTATTGACAAGCTTACCAGATAGAGCCTGTTAGGATGTTATCTGTCAGGACCAAGGTTTCCCCCTAAAGCCTTGTTCGGAAAATTTGTTACAAGACATGATCTGCAATTTATGGTCCAGTAGTATAGAACATATTTGATGGAATTGAGCAGTATCAACAACAGTGTAACCATGACATGTATCCATATGCTGCATGCTCCTAAATTCATGTGTAACTGTCTTTGTTAAAATCATAAATTCTTTTCTACATTGTATTTCAATTATTTCTAGACTACTCCTATTATTCTAAACGGTCTTGAAGTTTGTAAACTTACTTTGTGAGGATCCCCACACATTTCCTTCCTTGAATTCTGTGACATGTATTCATTATGAGCTGTGTATAGGCACAGGGCTGCAACAAGGGGTGGGCAGGAGGGGTGGCTGCCCTGGGTGCAATGGTTTATTGAAGGGATGGGATCGCCCTGACCCTAATCTTAAGGAAAAGGAGGGGACACAGCTTGGCATTCTTGTCCTGGGCACTAGATGACCTTGTGAGAGGAGGAGTTTCAGGAGATGGCATCAGTAGAGGAATCACTGCTTGCAGGCAGCAAGGTACCATGGGATATGTAGTCCTTAGAAGTTTAAAGTAAACATCAGGAGGAGGCTGCAAAGCATGCAGGGAATCCAGGAAATTGTGGAAAGAGATAGTCAGCAGACAGCCAAAAATCAGAAGATGAAAGGGGGTTGTTCAAGTAAGCTTATACTGGATTGTCCAAAATAAACATTGTTTGTATTATCACAATGCAGATGTTAATAAATAAAAATCTTTTCCCAAGCCTCTCCCATCCTATTGAACTCCCTACCCCAATCTGTCTGTTTATCTCCTACTCTGTTTGCTTCTAGACAATCCCTGTGAACCCCGGTCTTCAGGGAAACCTATACTACCCCCACCTAACAACTGTATGTTTATTTTCTCCATCAGATCACCCCCCCACAGATGTTATCTTTTGTATCACCTGACCCTCCCTTTTAGATTGTAAGCTCTTACGAGCATGCCCCCCTGATTCCTCCATTTATTGAATTGTATTGTAACCGCACTGTCTGCCTTCATGTAAAATGCTGCACAAACTGTTGGGGCTATATAGCTCTTGTATTATAATAATAATATTAATAATACTGTAATGACCTGTACACATGGTCGGAATTTCCGACGGAAAATGTGCGATTGGATCGTGTTGTCGGAAAATCCAATCGCATGTGGGCTCCATCTGACTTTTTCAGTCGGAATTTCTGACACACAAATTTGAGAGCAGGATCTAAAATTTTCCGACAACAAAATCCAAACATTTAAAATCCAATCGTGTGTAGACAATTCCGACAGACAAAGTGCCACGCATGCTCAGAATCAATTAAGAGACCACAGCTATTGGCTACTGGCCCGTTTATAGTCCCAACGTACGTGTTGTATGCCACCTCATTAAGAACGATCAGATTTTCCGTCAACTTTGTCTGACTGTGTGTATGCAAGACAAGTTTGGCACAAAATCCGTCGGAAAAAATCAGATGGATTTTGTTGTCGGAATGTCCGACCGTGTGTACAGGGCATAATAAGCTGTGACCACACAACAGAGAGCTTTAGAATAGTGAGTACAGATTCATAGAAATAGGACATAACTTCACATGTAAAGCATATCTAAACCCAAGTAGAAAAAGGTACTATATTCCAGCCTACCAGGCCTTAGATGTGATGACTGCATTATTTTATTTTTTTCCAAGTGAAGCACATTTTCTGCCAAAACAGAAAAATACTTGTTGATCCTGTCCAAAATCCAGCATCCTTGTAACTTCCTGTGCATTGAGCTAAACTATCACATCGGAATTTAGCTGACTGAATTCCCGCCAGCAAAAATTTTAGAGCATGTTCTCAATTTTTCCAACAGATAAACTTTCTATCGAAGATTCCAATCGCGTGTATACAATTCCGACGCAAAAATTACGCATGCTCTGATTCAACTACGAGATGGAAGCTATTGGCTACTGGCTATTGAACTTCCTTTTTCTAGTCCCGTCGTACGTGTTGTACGTCACCGCGTACAACGGAATTTGGTGTGACCGTGTGTATGCAAGACAGCTTGAGCAAAATGCCATCGGAATTCCATCGGGAAAACCATCCGAGCTTTTTCCGACCAAAATTCTGATTGTGTGTGCATGGCATTAGTAAGAGGAGATCTCACTGGAACCTCAAAAAGCACAAAAATTGTACAGGCGTATTAATACTTCCCCATTGTATCCAAAAAAGTTTGGATAGACTTACACTATATTATGACTAAAAATGTTATTTCTACATGAAGATTTTTTGCTATTCCACACAGCATATAACAGTTCTAGACATCATTTACATGCAGCCAGACTTGCCATATGTCACCATTTCTTCCTGATTTGACTCCCAATTAATGCCAAAATATATTGCTATATTCAACAAAGCAGTAAGCTCAACAAACCAATCAGAATCAATCAGCTACCTAGATACATAGTAAGGTTGAAAAAAACAAACAAACAAAAAAAAACAAATAGAAAACCTCCATATATTTAGAATTCTATACCCACAGTCAAGTGGAAGTAAAAAAAAAATCTATAAGGAATTATCCAATTTGCTCCATTGGAGGAATAAAAATTCCTTCCAGATCCTCATGAAGGCTAAAGATTATTTTTTGGATCTCTGGTGTTATTACCTATCAGGGGTGGACTGACAACTCATGGGGCAATAGGAGATTATGGTGCCCCCAGGCAATAGGAGATTATGGGACCCCCGGGCAATAGGAGAAGATTATGGGGCCCCTGGGAAATATGAGATTATGGGGCCCCCAGGCAATAGATTATGGGGCCACACAGTATACACACACACACACATACAGTATACACACACAGACACCCAATATACACACACAGTATACACATACACACACTGAAAAGGTGCTAGAGAGGCGGAGCAGCTATAACCTTGGGATTTTTAAAAAAACACAGATTTTTACATACTGTCCATGGTTTTATTGAGGCTGGCAACCCTGATGGGGCCCCTTAGTGGCATGGGGCCCTGGCAGTGCCTGAGTGCCCGAAAGGTCAGTCCGCCCCTGTTACCTATAAATAATAATGTGCATTTAGGAATGCATCCTGCTCTTTTTAAAACAATCTTCTGAGCTAGTCAGAATTTATCAGTTATTTAAAGTAAACTGAAATTTGCTATAGATCATTTCAATTTGCACACAAGTATCAAGTTCCGCCACTGATTTTCCCTTCCAATCTTCAATTTTCTTTACTGATCACACAAAACTTTGCAGCATGCTGAAAAAATGTTGTGTCTAACATTGCTAATTTTCATTGCTTTACAATGCTTACTATTGTTTTTTTTTGTAAACTCATTCAGAACCAGATCACTGTCTCTTGTGAAGATTACTTGTATGCTTCTTCATTGACAAGAAGCAATGTTTAATGCAGGGTAGATATAAATCAATGATTAAAAAAAATAAAAAAAAATAAACAAATCAAATTTTTATTTTATTTAAATCAATTTTTAAGATTTTTACCAAATGTATTTTAATAAAATGCTTTTGGAGTAAAAATCTAAATATAGTTTTCTATTTAAGATGCATTATACATTTTGTTTTTTCAGCATTGTTATGCAGCAGGAAGCTGTATATTCTGCAATATTTACATTTTTGGTAAACTCATTCAATGAATCCAAGTTCTGCAAGCTGAGATAACAGTAGCATTACAGTACATTTACTGCAGCAAGGCAGCCCTACTGGGGGGGGGGGAGGGGGCATGCCGCCGGTGACTCACTGTGATTGGACACAGCGGGAGCCAATCAGCTGGTCCAGTGGACCCGATGTCTGTCAGGACCTGCCGATCGTTCCCAAGGCAGACATTTTTTTACCAAAAATATGTAGCATAATACATATTGGCCTAAATTGAAGAAGTCACTTGATTTAAATTTTTTTATTTATTGGTAATGTTTTATGGCAGAAAATAAAGAGAAAACAGCTGAAGGACTGCACTCTGAATAACACCTTTTACCGCGGTAGCCTGTCATCACCATGATGTAAGAGATTTTGGATCTTCTACACTGTTTTGCTATGAATAAAAGGTGTTATTTGGAGTGTGGCCGTTCAGCTGTTTTCTTCTATTTCCTGCAAGATTGCAGAGCCTGCTCCTGAAGTTGTGAGTGGGGAGGGCGGCTATTAGAGACATCAACACGCTTGGAGCGGCATCGCTTCCTCAATGTTTTATAGAACAAAGTGAAAAATATTGTTTTTTTCCCCAAAAACTTTCTTTTTTTCTTTATAGCGCAAAAAATAAAAACCACAGAGGTGATCAAATACCTCCAAAAAAAAGCTCTATTTGTGGGAAAAAAGGATATCAATTTTATTTGGGTACAGTGTCGAACGACTGTGCAATTGTCAGTTAAAGTAACGTGGTGCCGTATTGCAAAAAATGGCCTGGTCATGAAGGGGGTAAAACCTTCCAGAGCTGAAGAGGTTAAGGTGGTTGTAAACCTCAGACATGGAATATGGACAAAGTATTTCCTTCTATAGTGTGTACTTTTCTCAATTAAGAGCACAAAGGGGGTGATTTACTAAAGGCAAATAGACTGTGCACTGTGAAAATGTCAGTTGCTCCAGAGCTTAGCAAAAGAGGTAAAACTTCACTTTACAGAATACCCAATCACATGCAAGGAAAACACAAAAACAGCATTTTTTCTTGCACATGATTGGATGATGGAAGTCAGCAGAGCTTCTGCTCATGGACTAAGCTCTGGAGCAACTGCCCTTTGCAAAGGGCACAATCTATTTGCCTTCAGAAAATCAACCCCTAATGCCCTATACACATGTCCGGTTTTCCCGTCGGAAGAAACTCTGAAGGTTTTTCCGACGGAGTTATGCAGGAATTCCGCTGAAACTGTCGTACGTACACACGATCACACCAAAGTCCGATCGTCAAGAATACGGTGATGTACAACACGTGCAACAGGACTAGAAAAAGGAAGTTCAATAGCCAGTAGGCAATAGCTTCCGTCTCATACTTGCTTCAGAGCATGCGTTGTTTTTGGTCCGTCGGAACAGCATACAGACAAGCCGTTTTCCCAGTAGGAAATGGTTCCCTCGCAAATATTTAGAAGATGTTCTATTTCTAGGTCCGTCATGAAAAAAAGTCAGATGAGGCATACACACGATCGGAATATACGATGAAAAGCTTTCGTGTGACTTTTTCTGTTGCTCGTGTGTACGTGGCATAAGTGTAATTTCTGTTTGCTGCTTCATTCCTCGGCTATCAGCATGATTCACTTCTAAAAAGTTTTCCTGACACCAAAAGAAAAAAGGTGACAGGGGAGGGATCTCAGCCTCAGCTCTGTTACTGTGAACTGTGTGAAGGGGGGGGGGGTGTGTCTTTTCTCTCCAATCAGCACTCAGAGCTCTTCTCACTGAGCTTTGCAGAGGGTAATTTCAGCTCTCTGCCCCCTTTTTTTCTGATAGCTTAGACAAGCTTTATAAATTCAGCACTTTGAACAGATGTAGAGAAGAGAAGACTGCAGGTAAACAAATACAACCAATGTAAGAGGATTTGTTTAATCTCTGGGCATCACCTGAGGCTACTCTCTTCACTGGGTATATGTAAGGGTTTACAACCACTTTAATCTTTCACTTATCTAACTTAATTTCGCTATAAATTACAACACTTTGCAGAGCCTCTTTGCATTGTTTTTATTTAATGTATGACAATGTATCTCTGGAATCAATGCAATGTTTAACATTTTAGTAGGTATTAAATCTTGAAATAA